>NC_136946.1:9958338-9970838 GCF_949987615.1 Pollachius pollachius | reverse complement strand
TCGTGAGCCGAAAATGAGACTCTCCAAATGAGCGAGTCAGGCAGTCATGTCGGAACCTGACCCTGGGTTCTCACCTCTCACCCGGCCGGAGCTGTGAACAGTGGGGGTCTTGATCTGATGTTTGGCCTTGGGTCTCCTCTCTGTTGCTGGCCTTCTCATGCTTCTTTCTGCTTGTTGTGGTCCTCCTGTTTCTCTGGGTCCCTGTGCTGCCTCCTTCTGTTCCCCCTCCTCCTTGCAATGTGATTCTCTGTTTAGTCTCTGTTTTTAAACGTGACCTGTAAAAATGTTCTCTCTCGCATAAAACGAAACGTAAAAAGAGCATAAATAAGAAGCCCACGACACGTAGTCGACGATGATATCGGTTATGATTTAGTCTAACTAAATTAGGTGTGACACATAAAAGGGTAAATGCTAAATATATATGAATATTTTAAGGTAACATTTTTCAATGTATAACAATTTTCAGTTCTTACAGTAGTAACACAAGCAGACACCAAGGAGTCTTTACTACTTTACTATAAATACGATGCTGTATACAGAAACAGTTAAACTGTAACGCAGTATCAACGTCATGTGGCTATACGGTCCCAGTACAGTGTGGTTAGAATAACTTCTGCATTTTAGGTGCGAGAGAGACACACACGCAGATAGGGAGAGAGAGAGAGGGGGGGGGGGGGGGGAGAGAGAGAGAGCGAGACAGAGAGAGAGAGAGAGAGAGACTGAGAGAGAGAGTAAAATAGAGAGACAGACAGGGATAGAAAGCAAGAGAGACTGAGGAAAGAGAGAGAGAAAGTGAGTGAGAGAGAGAAAAAGAGAGAAAGAGAGAGAGAGAGGAAGAGAGAGTACGGACAATAGAGAGAAAACAAGAGTGTGAGAGAGAGAACAAGAGAGACACACAGATTGAGAAAGACAGAGTACGCAATAGAGATATAGATGGGGAGCTAGACAGAGAGGGGGGCCCCAAGCGACCCAGGGCCCCTCTGTTAGTGATGGGTGGCTGAGCCCTATGCACAATGGGGGCAGGGGGGTTACATCGGCCTCACTTGTCCCAGCGAGGAGGGAGGGAGACGGGAGAAACGGAGGCAAGGTGAAGGGGGCTGAGGCTGTTGTGAAGAAATGGAGGGAGAGTGGGAGGGAGGGAAGGAGGGAGGGTACAGTGCTGGCTGACGCTGTGACCCCCGCACACGGACCCCCCCTGATTGGAGCAGAAACGCTGGGGGCCAAACGTTGCACCTGGTGGTTACATTGTGCTGGTGTCGCCGTGGCGACCAGACTGATCGGTGATGCGTACATTTCTGATGGATCAAAAGATCCGCCGTCATCAGGATTAGAAGAGGGTGATGTCATCCAAAAGAGCAGATATTTCGGTACGTTTTAAAATAACCCGCGGGGTAATTGGATGAATCTCAAGAGCTTAGGAAACATGACACAAGGATTTTGTGTGTGTGTTTTTGAGTGTGAAAAAAGGGCCTAAAAAAACATGACAAATATTAAATAATAAAGGTTTTTGAAAACTACAGGGCAATATTAACATCTGTGAAAACAGGAGGGAGAAGAAATAGACTGAAAACAAAATTAATCTGTCGGAATTGCTGAGGTGAACGTATAGGGAGAGAGTGCATAGGGAACACTCCTTGCTGAAAACGGGTGAAAAAAGGAAACACGTGTCACAAACACCTCGAGTGAAGACTGCCTCGGCTCGATTAACTCAAGGCTATCATTCACTGCTAAGCAGAGAGGAGGCATGTACAATTAAAATCTTCTCCTCAACTTAACTTTGACTAGAACTGCAAATGAAAAGGTAATTTTGATTCAACCCCCCCCAAACCAAAAGAAAACGAATTGAAGTACTCCTGAGAATTCTTTAACAAAGAGTGTTTTCTCGTGAAGCCACAAACGACGCAAATCGTTGGAACAACTTGACGGTACAATAAATTTGGATGACGATTTATCTTTGCAACTCAGAGAAAGAGGGAAGCAAGGAGGGGAACCAATGTTTAGCTGGCAACAGAAGTGACACCCGTAGGCCTCAACAGCATCTCAAGTCAACATGTTACATGCCACAACTGCAAACTATACAAAGCTAAGTAAAAAAGGACGACTTTGACCACAAGTGTTTATTTATGCACGTAAAGATAGAGAAGGCGTCCCTGCCTAGATAAGCTTCATGCCTGGGCCGTGTGCGGTTCTCACTCATCGCCGGCTACAGGATCCTCACACCGTGGTGCAT
The DNA here is from genome assembly GCF_949987615.1 of Pollachius pollachius. NCBI lineage: Eukaryota > Metazoa > Chordata > Actinopteri > Gadiformes > Gadidae > Pollachius > Pollachius pollachius. The sequence goes on along the minus strand of NC_136946.1, from coordinate 9,968,608 downwards.
GCGTGAGCCAAAATAGCACGTACATGTACTCTTCTTTTTGGTTCAGATCTAGAACATTGTGTTCAGGGGCGATTTTGTCTTTTGAACACTGTGATGTTTAAAGAACAAGAAAAATAAATCACACAAGTACGACGAGATGCGATTGACTTCGGACACAGGACCCAGTGTGTGTGTGTTTAGGGAGCTCTGGCGAACTGTGCGTCAGTGTTTTGGTCACTGGGCGCCTCGGTTTCATTAGATCCCCATCAAGCGGGTATTAAGGCTCGGTTGGCTACAGCGCTATGCTCGCGGCGCGCTGAATGAGGCGTTTGTCCGTGTCAGTGGCTCCTCTGAGATGATCGTTATTGTGGAGGGGGGGGGGGGGGGGGGGGGAATGGCCCTCTCTTCAACAAACATACACGATAAAACCATTGAGGGCCCTCAGTCTCTCTGTGATCACGTTTGACCAAAAAAAAGAGAAAGAAAGAAAGAGAAAAAGACGCAAAAGAAGACGCAAAAGAAGAGGAAGAAGAAGAAGAAGAAGAAGAAGTAGAGGAAGAAAAGACGCCATGCTGCTTAAGGGGGGGGGGGGGTGGTGGTAGAGAATGGGGGACATGAAATCACTTTCAGCGGGCCATAATGGCGGCATTGTAGAGCCCCTCGTCGGCAATTATTCTACGCGGGGCCTTTATTAAAGGAAGCCATTTAGCAATATGGTGCTTGGCTGAGACCTCTGCTGCTGATCTCATTTGCCTGCATTAATGAGCTCTCTCTCTCTGAGCCACACCGCTGGGTGTTAACAAAGCACCCCCTCCCTCCCGGCCCCACTCACTGTGAGCTGGTGGGTTAGTTAGTTGGGATGACTAACGGGCCAGTCTGTTCGGTTCTGTTGTGAAGCTATACACACAAACACGCACACACACACACACACACACACACACACACACACACACACACACACACACACACACACACACACACACACACACAGGCACACACACCACACACACTCCCACCCGTGCGTCCCATCAGTCAGAGACAGCTGGAGCTACACAGAGGGCATGACTTGCTCCCGATTCACCGCGTTCAGCTTTGCGGCAGGCCTGCAGCAGGCAGGGAGCGCAGCACAATGGAGGGTGCTCTCTCCCTCCCCGGGCCCACCCCGGGCCCGACGCGGGCCCGGCAGCAGAGGCCGAGACATGGCCTCGCAGCACGGCGCCATGGGCGGCCTCCGTCCAACACACCCACAACACAATTCTTAAGATAATCGTTACAGTTCCTGAAATCATGCTTCATTTCAGAAACACGTCGTCAAACTATAACACAAAAAAGAAAGTCTTTCTTTGCCTGCATATTTAAATAAAACTTGTTTGCACCAGCGAGAAGTACTTGACTCAGGTATTGCAATTCACAGGCTCACATTATAATGCTCAATGTGTGCTGTATAAATGCCATTGATGCACACACACATTGGTGGTAAGACTCCTAAATAAGTGATGGACAACGTACTCTCCTTACTGACGCCCCCTGGCCTTGTATCCAGATGGTAAACTCTTTACTATCAGCCCAATCATTACCAATGCTGTCAAGAACCACTGTGTTGAGGAGACATCTCGGACGTCCCCTACATTCTGTGTGCATCTGTTATCTGTTCTAGGGTTCAGACAGGAAACCACGGCGCCACACCTTTGCCACTGCCGACCGTCTGCCGGCCACCCAAGGAAATCGATCCGCAGTGTTAGTGGCGGTTCCAATTGTGTTGATGTGGATTGTGTGATTGCGATGATGTAAAGATATAAAGCGTTATTGTTGGATGTCTCGTTCACACAGCCATGACTACATTACACCTTTATCGAACGGCCGATTTTGTTCAACCGTTCCTCCCGACTGATCATCTGCCTCCCCATTAAAGGAGCAGGTATCAACATAAGCTTCAGGATTAGGTTTCCCGTCGTGAGCGGATAGTGTAGGAATGCAACGTGCACGGCTTTTATCATGTGCGGATTAGATTTAACGAAAAACCTTGCAAGTAGAGGATGGATTGGGAGAATCCATCTGATAAAAGCTCCTCTAAAGCACAGCGTCTCTAGTCCGGCTCTGTGTACACTGACCGTCCGCTCGGCCCGGTCTGAGTGTTCATACGCTGAAGGTGAGCTCAGAGCCAGGGCTAGGTCAGCCGGGCAGCTGCACCTCATTTTCATATGGTGCCCTGTGGAGCAGGAGACTGGGGCTCCGGTACTGGGGCAGATGGGCCCGTCTTGCACTGACCGCAGATCCACGGGCCCCGCTGCGGACGCAGGGTGGGGGGGGGCCCGAGTGCGCTCCCAGACAGGGGAGGGGGTGGAGTCCCACTGTGGGCCTGGCTTTGAGCCCTGCCCAGGCTTGGCCTGGTCCCATCTCAATACCAGCCCACCAACACGCACACACACGCACACAGACACACACACACACACACACACACACACACACACACACACACACACACACACACACACACACACACACACACACACACACACACACAGACATGCACACACACAAACACACACACGCACACATGAACACACACACACACACACACACACGCACACAGACACTCCCAGGCTCCAACCATTCCACTGCCACTTATACTCACACACGTACCCGCACACATGCACTCACACACACACACACACACGCACATCACAACCCTTCCACTAGCACACATAAAGACAAACAGACACACACACACACACACACACACACACATACACACAAACACACATAGACACTGATAAAGACACCGACAGACAAACACACACACACACACACACACACATGGACACTGACAAAGGCACCGACAGACAAACACACACACAGAGACACAAACACACACACACACACACACACACACACACACACACACACACACACACACACACACACACACACACACACACACACACACACACAAACACAGTAAATGCTGACCCAGCTCTTGTGGTTCAGGCCAGGCCATCACTGGCCAACAGCAGAGGTCCTTAGGACGGCCCACACGACTGCCAGGTCTAGCTGTCCCTTGAAGGATGCATAGCAGTACAGCAATAACACCTTTTTCAACATTTCAATTTGTATTCTGTTCTAGCTGCACTCGGCCAAATCTGTTAACTGCAGTGTCGCACTTGTCTAACTTCTTTTGTACAATCTTGTTGAAATTGGTATTTTCCATGTTAGAAAATGTAATCTGTTTGTGCAGATGTATCATCCTTTCATTTTATCTGTTTTTTTCTGGAGGTCCAGCCATTTTCTGTTATGTGGCAAAGACACACAGCTTGAGCTGTGAATTCTCTTTGCAAGGTGACATTTCCTTGCTGTGTGCAAACACAAGACCAGAAACACTCGTGCAGACACGCACGTGTGTGTGGACAAACACACACACACACACACACACACACACACACACACACACACACACATCACAAACACACACACACACACACATCACAAACACACACACACACACATCACAAACACACACATACACATTACGAGTAAAGTAGTAGAGTACTGTAATAGACCAATTATTTCATATCTATTAATGCAGGGGCATTCGAGTGAATGCGGTGACAAGACACCACAAATGTTTACACCGTAAACACACGCACACACACACACACACAAACACACACAATTTTATATGGCTGAAGACACGTAAGGGCGGCTGTAAACAGCGGGAATGTGCATGACGGGGGGACGAAACGATGAGGGCACATTTCCATTAATCCTCTAAACCTAAAATTTATTAAAAGGATATTATGTAAATCCTAACAAAAATATATACATATATACTTTTTTTTAAGGTAGCATCTCAAAGTTGTTATACTGTTGTACTATGTTTTTGTACATCGGGATGGGCAGACTTCAAAATCCTGGCACGGGGAGGACCTCCACTTCCACAGAATTATTTTCCCCGGCATCTCCAGGAAGCGTCTCCTTTTCCACAGCTTTTTGAATGTTAATTTAAGAGGGAGAAGATGGCGAGGTTGGAATCATAGCTTGGTGATAATTGCTCGGAGGACAGTACACAGTAATTGAAGGTCTAAATGGCCAAGTTTAAGTCGTTCCTGCCGTGTTTCACCACTTCCATCTTCGTACCAATTAAACCTTGTTAAAGCCTGCACGATGAGAAACCCAAGGTGTAAAAGACGGTGACTAGCTGAACACATTGGGGTCATCCTCTTCCGGATTTAATGAGACCCTATAAGATATGCCTTACCATAATTCCCTGGTGTTGTACAAATTTGTTTTCTGTCATTACGCCAACCTCTCTTGGCTGTCTCTTGAAAATATTATATAAATAGACAAATAGATCCTGACATCTACTATAGATGGGGACAATTAAGCCTAACTAGGGGGGATATGGGATTAACCCATCTCTGTGTCTACGACAACATCTTTGGCGTTGAAAAGATTCCGCAATTTTACAGCGTTAACAGTGTTAAACCGCTTAACTGCTAGATACAGTAAACGCTGAAAATACCAAGCACTACCATCAACAAAAAATATCTTATACACAAACTACGATACCAATGAGGCAAAGGAGAAACATCTAAATGAAATTAAATGTCAACATATAAATACTTTCACGTATAATTGAAAGAATATTAGGTGAGCATCTTAGTTGACGCTAATCAGTTTTTTTCACGCAAGGTTGTTTAACAAATCACTCTCAAAGGGATCTCTGGGACAGAGAATTCAAACACTGCAGGATCTTTTGGAATATTGAGTGTTTCATTGGGCATGATACCTCTGATTGAACTATGGATTACTTTACGCACATCTCCCATTAGGACATGGAATGGAGAGCCAGACGGGGCATGATAGTGGCACAAGACTAAAGGAGATAGAGAGACAGGTCCCTGGAGATATCCAACACCACTCTCTTTTTTCTGCGATCAGCCATACCTATAATCCAGGCATACCCATCCCCAGCCTAATTTCAAAGTAAGATGGAGGGGATTCACATTGAATTCCACTTGACTGAAGGGAGATCTGATTTAGCTTCTGAACGCAGCACCAGCAGCAGCGAGGGCTGTAGCCTTGCCTTATTTTAGATGTGGTGAAATTGGCTTTTGTGCGTTTGATATTCTGCTGCCGGCCCGGTGAAGCGTGCTGTGGCTGGGGTGTTTTGCCGTTGCAGTGTGATGTTGGCTGACTTGGAGCAAGTCAGAACCAGATCCAGTCCAGGTCCTAAAGCGTTACCATGCATGAACGCGGCTAGCTAGGCTTAAATTGGTGTAATGCTGCTGCTGTTAAGCCTTTGTATAAAATCGAAGTCTGAGTTGGGATCATTGTTTAATAGTATGCATTATAAATTCAGGAACAATTTAAATATAAGTAGTGCCATACAATTAGATTTTAGTTGCTTCTGTGTAATTATCAGAAAATTGTCAGAAAAAATAGACAAGATTCAGAGTCGAGCCATTCCACTGAACATAAGTCTGGGCTATAATTTACACCAAAGTAAACATCACAAATGATTACAAAATACAACATGTGAATATAGCAATGTTTATACAGTATACATTACAGGATTTCATCACCTTCAGTGTAAGACTCCTGCACAAATACGCCAAGATGAAGGCGGAAGAAACGCAGGAATCAGTTAAAATGCTCCAATAATAAAGTGACAATGGAACTATCAACACTTTTCATCTGATCACTGCGGATATTGTTTTAATGACTATTGACACAAATAGATCACATAGTGTTAATTAGGAATGTTGAGACTACAAACACATACATATATAATTGTATAATCATCATACAAACACAAACACAAACACACACACACACACACACACACACACACACACATAAGGAATGGTGAGCAACCGCAGAAGATAATATAAATGCAATAATAATAATAATAATAATAATAATAATAATAATAATAATAATAATAATAATATCAATAATAATAATTACTATTTTATTACATTACTATTCATTTGAAATCTTTAACACAGATAGACGTGCCTCTCTAGCCATGAACACTTACACACATGATGCATTCATCCCCACCACTAATCACCATGTGTACACACATAAAAACGCCAGTCAGGCCGATCGATACCACAGGCTTTCACTCTGACTCTACACCAACCGACAGACGAATCAATCAAGCAAAATCAACAAATAGGCGGACGAGAACGGAGAAAAAGAACCAAACAAGCCGTTCATAATGAGTGAGACGACTCTGGGACAGCAGCTGAGGACCGAGCCGAACCGCTCCCGGTCGGACAAAGCATCGTCTCCATCACCCACCATACAGCCGCCGGGCCTCTCTGTTTTACCTCTCGCTTCCAGTGTTTCTCCCCGCCAAGCCAACGGCCAACTAAGTCCCCGGAACAAGGAGGCAATATGGCGGCAGAGTACACCCATGAATGGAAGGGGGGGATAAGTTGACATGTGGCGTTTTGTGAGGTGAACACGCCCCAACCTCTCGACCACTGATTACCATCCGCTAATGAGCGCCCCCAGTTTGCTGCTGCTCTCCCTCCCTTTCCTCTCTCGCTCTTTCTCTCTCTCTCTCTCTCTCTCTCTCTCTCTCTCTCTCTCTCTCTCTCTCTCTCTCTCTCTCTCTCGCTCTCTCTCTCTCGCTCTCTCTCTCTCTCTCTCTCTCTCTCTCTCTCTCTCTCTCTCTCCAAGGTTTAGGGCTTCTTATTAGGGTCAGGTTTTTGGGTTTTCTTTTTAGTCCTTAGGTTTGGTACTGGGGTTGGGGTTTCGTTTTCTCTCTCTATCTCTCTTCCTCTCTCCCTCTCTCTTTCTCTCTCATCTCAAGAAGGTTCTACTGTTTTGTTCTGGGCCCACGGTGGCAGGCGAGCCGTGAACGCAACCTAAAAAGTGGAGAGGCGCACAGCGGTAATTGAAGCAGTAGGGGGGCCTTACAACAGCGGCACACACTGATCTACCACCCCAATCCTACCTACCCCCCAACACCCCTCCCACACCCCCTACCCCTCCCGCCCTTTTCTTCAATCCTGTCCGCCGAATTGATCATTGTGTAGGGCCAGTTTTGCCCCTGGCAGTTTTGTCACTTTCTAATGATGCCTTTGAGAGAGGCAGGGATTGTGTCGGAGCAGCACGGGGACCAGTTGGGGCCAATCACTGTCTTCACACCAACCCTACTGGCTCCACTAATAAGCCTCACATTTTAAAGCACACACAAACCCACACGCATGCAGGCACTCTCCAGGACACACACACACACACACACGCACACACAGACACACACGCACACAAATACACTCACACGAAAATAAACACGCACAGACACACACACACACACACACACACACACACACACACACACACACACACACACACTCGCGTGCATATATACCCCAAAACTCATGCTCAAGGCAAGACCCATGCACAAACACACACACACACACAGACACACACTCTTGCGCATGAATACACACAAACACACACACACACACACACACACACACACACACACACACACACCCCCAAACCCCTTCCAACTGGAATGGGACCCTCGGAGCTGTGGATTGCCCCCTGCTGGGTTTCTGTCACTTGTTTTCTTGCTCCTCTGTTCCTATGCTTTAGCCCTCTCTCCCTCCTCCCCACCTTCCAAACACCACCCTTCATCTCTTCGTCTCCCCCTCTCATCCACCTGCTCCTCTCCACACCCAGAGAATCAACTGGCTGTAGTGTCGCCCTGTCAACCGACAGGCCTGTTAGTTCATGAAAGTGGCCTGAAAGTAGCAAAAATATCAGTAAATGTGTGTGTGTTGTTTGCGTGTTTGTTTGTGTGTGTATTGTGTGTGTGTGTGGGTGTGTGTGCGTGCGTGTGTTGATTGCACTTTGCTTTTATCAATACGCTGTGATTTGGAACGTGACAATTATGAGCTGATGTATTAACCTAACACTAACTAATTAACTCATTAACAATTTTTTAAATAACCAAAGGCAGGGTGCAGAGACACGCTCATGCCCATGCAGACGCACACACACACACACACACACACACACACACACACACACACACACACACACACACACACACACACACACACACACACACACACACACACACACACACAAACAAACACTATAGTCAACAGTCAAAATGAGCACAAATCACCACTGGAAGACAGAGGTGAATGTGGGACTGAGAAAGGGTGGCTTAAGAAGGAGGGACAGAGTGGCATTGAAGAGCACTTAAGAAGAAGTATCTGGTATTGATTGGTCATCCTGATTGGACTTGCCTGTCTGTGAATTGGGTTTGGTGTCTGTTTGTCCCAGTAGCCCATGGCTCTGTCTCTCAGCTGGCCCTGGGAGGACAACCCATTGGGAATGTCTCTCACATCTGCTGAGAGCTTTTATTTTGAAGCGCGCCCTCTGACTCCCATGGAAAATACCCCATAATAAAGGCTTAGGAGTGTATTTCTCATCAAGGATTATGGAGGATGTGTTAACTAGTTTAGTTGCGGTTTGGCAACATACTGGCACAATTTTGTGTAAGCAGACTACAGTCTTTGAGTGTCAGTCACACTTTGAGAATGGACAACGAAGGATTAGCCTATTATGTATAAGACCCACATGCACGTATACACACACACCACACACACACACACACACACACACACACACACTAAAAAGAGCACAAAAAACCCAACATTTATGAGTTCTCTGTTTGGAGTGAGGCAGGTTGAACTAAGTATGTCCTCGACTTTATTCTCCAACGCATTTTCTAAACAGACTCAGACCCAGTTGAAAATCGGGTACATCACAAAAATGCACGTGCATGAGTCTATTTGTGGGTGGGTGTGTGTGTATGTTTGTGCGTTTGTGTGTGTTGTTTGGGCTCTCGTAATTTCCTAACACCAGCCAGGGCTAAAGTTGTCTTTTTGGTGTGACTCGCGATGCTTGCGAGAGAATGGAAATAACCCCCAGCCAGCCAGACAGCCGCTGGCTTTGAGACGTGGCACACTTCTGCCCCCCCCATCCCCTGTGCCGACCCCCCACCCCCGCTCTCTGTGCACCGGCGTTTGTTCTATTTCCTGCCCCTGCACAGACCTACACCCCCACCCACACCCGTCCACCGTCCACTATCCGCCCTACACCCCCCCACACCCCCTCCCCGCGTCCCGCTTATCTCTAAGACCCCCTTGAGTACCAGCGTTTTACATTTCTGTTTGTAAAACTGTCAACACTTCCACTGGCTGTACTAACGTGTGATTTAGCACCGACCGAGAGGAAGGATAGTGAGTGAGAGAGAGACAACTGCATGAGATCTTGCACATTCTCAAAGTGGAATATTTTTTCACTACCCCCCACCTCCTCTCGGGCGGCCTTTTCGATTGTGAGGTATGTGTGCGTGTGTGCATGTGTGTGCATGCGTGTGTGTGTTTGTTTGAATGTATGTCTGTGTGTGTGTGTGTGTGTGGAGGGAGCATTGTTTGTTTTTTTTTCTGTCGGCTCCGTGTCCCCGCAAAGCGTCTTGGAAAACGCGTCATCAATTTCATCTATATGTAGATTTAAGATTTAAAAAAAATAAAGCATTTCAAAGTATGATAAAAGGGATGCAGGGGACCATTCCTAATGCCCGACTTTTGGGTGAAGATATTCCTGAGTGTATAAAACAGTCTGGATTTGTTCGAAAATAAACAGATCTAAAACTTGATAAACACCCCCCCGCCCCCAACACCACCACCTCCTATAATGCTCTCCTGGCAGCAAGGAAGAGAGAAAACACACACACACACACACGCACACATGCACACACAAAAACAACAGGTTCAGAAATTAATTGGATTAGTGTGCAGAGCTGAATTGTGTGTGAAATTTACACCTGCCACACTGTTCGCAAATCATCAACCCGCAATAGCTAATAAGTACCTGGGGGTGGTGGGGTGGTGCTGTGGGGGTATCTGAGGGGATCTATATGGGGCTGGGTGGAGGGGGGTCGGGAGGGGGGGGAAACATGGCGGCAAGGCCCTTCCACTACGTTGACAGATTCCACTGAGGGATGACATTCATGCACACACAGCTGATTCACATGACTCCCCCCCACACACACACACGCACACACATGCCAGCTTACACAGACACACATACACTCACACAACACACATACATACACACACACACACACACGCACACACACACACACACACACACACACATGCATGCTCACACACACACACACACACACACACACACACTTGCATGCACACACATATGCATATGTGGACGAAACATTTACGGACGCACATATACA
>NC_136946.1:9810838-9953338 GCF_949987615.1 Pollachius pollachius | reverse complement strand
TATAGAAAGGAGTTTTTTTAAAAAGAACATGCTGAACCAAAAATTACGTACGCCTTGCATCAGTCTGTCAAAAGCTTAACAACCTGACATCGGCTTTTAGTGATGGCTACCGCATTTTCACAAGAAGTTGCCTCACGGTAGAACCTTTATCAGAAGATAGGCCTACATGCTACACCACCAAGAAGGCGCTCTGTTAGGTTGGCACTCCCTCTAGAGGTGACACGTGGTAAATTAAGGGACACGCGACACACCAGCCACGCGCTATACGGCCATGTTCCAGACCCCCTCTCTCAGTCTTGACCATAACAAGCAGGTTAACTGTGAGATGTAGCCTACGTTTCTGGAAGTCTCCAAAATATGGTTGTACTGACCAGCTTCTCCACCAAGTGCTTCATTTGGTAAGAACATCTTTACTGTCCACTTTAGTGTCCTTTAATAAAATTGAACTATGATTGTAGGCCAATATAAACAACACTGCGAAGGCTAACCTTCACCACATCCTTAACAACTTTTTGTCGCAGTGGTTTGACAGGGGAAACGATGTGAACAACACTAAATCTATTCCAGTAGGAATAAATAATAAGAGAAAAGCAATTTAGAGGCTCCTCATGTCTGTGCTTATCATTCAAAAGTGTAAAAGTGCCCTCTAGTGGATGATTTTAACACCTGCCCCGAGTCGCAACCGAAGAGCATGAACCAATTGGTCTCTTCGCGGTGTTTTCCCGGTCAGCCACACTACTGTGCTAATTGGGGGGCATTTTCCACATAGGAATAGCAGCATAACACCTAGTGTCTAACACAGTTGGAGAACATCTCTTGTTTTCCTCCATTTTACGAGGCTGTTAATTGGCTGTGAGGTTAAAATGACCTCACTGGGCCGCTCACAGCTTTAATAGCGACACCAAGACCCACCAAATTCCTATACACGTGTGCTAAAGAAGGAACAATAAGGAATAGGTAAGAGATAATTGAAATGGTTGGAAAACTAATGGAGCATAGCAGTGTCCTGCGGTGATACTGCTGAAGGAGCTGGGTTGACTATGTACCGTTTACTTTATTGCAAACATGCCCTGAGGATTTCACCTTTATTATTATTACCATTTTCCTCCAAACACTTAGAGCAGAATATATAATAGCACACTAAAGGGGATAATTTTTTTAAAACAATGGGACGATAAATAGCTAGTTTATGTAAATGCATGAATATAGATAAAATGCATTGAAACAAATTATTATTCTTTTGTCTGGGGAGCAATAATCACTCACGGAATAATGCTATCACTACAGTTAGAGTAATGGAGAGCCACAGAAATCCACCGACTGTGTACTCTTCTCTATTGATGGTGAGACGTATTTATTGTGGCTGGTGGAATCATAAGGTGACCAGGCGACCAGCTGACTCCAAGCTGGTCCAGAAAGAGAGCTTCCTCCCTGGTCCACCATGTGTTCCACCCTCCCATTCCTCTATCCATGCCTCTGTCCCCTTGCCACTCCATCTTTCCATCCCTCCCTCCCGTGACTGTCTCCCGTCGTTAGTACCCACAACCCCCTCTGGCACCTAAAAGCTCGCTGGCGGCTCCTAGAGGAAAACAATTACCGGGAAGGCGGAAAGCAACAACAACATGGAAACATCTGCCCGTGCCGGCCGGGGAAGGGGGACGCGATGCCTGGGCCAGTGCGTCTCTGTTGGGTTAAACACAAGAGGCCTGGTTGCCCAGAAGCACGGAACCGGCGACCACATGGGGCCTTCCTCCTGCCTAGCATGGCCCGTACAGTAGTCGCCTGCCCGTCCACCTGCTGGTCTGCCGGTTTGTCTGCCTGTCTGTTGGCAAACGCCAGTCTGGGCGTCTCAACACAGACGAGGGACCGCCTGTTGGAGCAGTTGTTCCATTTGGGTGAATTCCCTTCTGCTTGGAAATACACGGCGCATCACCATGGCTCCTCCGGTTTGAGCCGGGCAGGGAGGGATGGAGGGAGACTGGGAGGGAGGGAGGAAGGAAGGAAGGAAGACAGGGCAGAGGGAGGGAGGCAGGAAGACCGGAAGGAAGGGAGGGAGGCACGAAGACCAGGAGCCGGCAGAGAGGGATATAGGAGGACCAGGAGGGAAGGAAGGAGGGAGACCCTGAGCTGGACAGAGGGAGGAAAGAAGACAGCCAGGGAGGGGTGCCAGCAGGGAGGGAGGCAGGAAGACTGGGAGGGAGACAGGGAGGCCGGCAGGGAGGGAGGCACGCAGAAAGGGAGGGAGGCAGGAAGACAGGGAGGGAGGCACGCAGAAAGGGAGGGAGGCAGGAAGACAGGGAGGGAGACAGGAATACAGGGAGGGAGGCAGGGAGACAGGGAGGGAGACAGGAATACAGGGAGGGAGGCAGGAAGACAGGGAGGGAGACAGGGAGGGAGGCAGGAAGACAGGGCGGGAGACAGGGAGGGAGACAGAGAGACGGGCAGTGAGGGAGGAAGACAGGGAGAGGTAGGAAGTCCGGCATGAGGGAGACAGGGATGGATGATTCCAGATTATTTTGGGATCGATTCGACTCTGATTCCGCATAATGTAATTTGTGTAATCGATTTGATATGATAAATGGATCAGACCAAAATACTCAAACACAGATTGGTACAGATAGGCATTTAAATAAAAATACACAACTTAAAAACACAAAAATGTATTTGATTTCACAGTTTGCAGTCGAGACTCTCGCCTTAGTCAACTCCAATTTCTGTTTTTTTTAGAATCGATTCCTAGAATGGACGCGATGACATCAAAAATGGACTCTTTCAAAGTCGACTCTATAGATTTCATGCTGTTGTGAACAATGATTGATTAATGAATGCACAAATAGCCTGGCAACTTTTGATGAACGACTTTAGTATTTGACATTTTAGAAATGACGGCATGGCAGCATTTTTATAAATGACTGTCAAAATACTAAAATCGGCAGGCTTTTACTTTTAGGAGCCTGGAGTTACAGAGGACCTTTTCAACAGCCGTATATGTTGCCATCTTGTGGCTAATGTGAAATTCACTGCTTTCATTAGCTGCTACAGCACAGCTGTTTTCGGGGTCTGCAAGGCAAGGGGCAGGGTGTTGCAAGCTGTTTTCTTTTCAACCCATTGATGAAAACAGGCTAACTCTTAATTAATGTATTAATGCACTTTTGTAAAAAACGATCAAACCAAAACAAACACATAGCATACATGCTATATATTTTCTAAATAGCATATACATGTGTAAACTAAGGGATATAAATATACAATAGGCTATGTAATTGCACACACTTACTTTTCTATCATCTATCTATATTATTTAATTATTCTGATCTACATATTTAATATAATATTTATATTTATATTATTATATTATTTAAGTCTTTGCCTGATTTCTAACTCATACGGAACACCACATTATCACCGGGAAGCATCCAACTCCTCATTCACCTACGCTACTTCATTTGATGTCACCTGTTCAACAGGAAGGGGTTGGACACCTCCTCCATGCTCGAGCGCCATGGGAACCGGAGGCTTTTGACAAGAGCTCGGTCGAACCACCGGGCGGGAGAGGGATTTGTGAAAGCTCGCGGGGACACGCCCGCTGCGATAACAGCAGTTTGTGTGGCTGGCTGGGTCCTGCGACGAGTAGTCCGCGATGATGACTGATAGTTAAACGGTCTTTGCTGACGCCTCGGCTAGTTTGGATGGAATAACTTCTCTCACGTTAACTGATAACTAAATTAACTGGTTGCTTGCCTTCATCCCGACGGCTTTAGCTTCCCGGCGGCGGTGCAACACCAGCGAGATGTAAAGCAAGTTCACTACCGTATGTTGATATGCTTCTGTCATAAAGAGGAGAGAAGAAGTGAGAGGTATTTTGCAATTATATACAGTCTTGCTGTGTTCGAAAGCTGTCGTAATTTGCTGTTGAAGCATATATATCGTCCTCAAATAATATTGCAAGCAAATTGCAGGTGGGAAATTCGTGCAATTGTCACAAACGCAACTCGTTGAGTTTTTATTTGAAACTACAATGGTACATTTAAATTTAATTTGTTTAGATGTAGGCAATTCACAAAGAGCTCCAGATGTAAATGCATTTGCATAAGCATCCAAGGCTCAATATGATGCAATGCAAGCCAGTGAATGCATACAGGGCAAATCACAAGCGACCTCGAAATATGTATTTATCAACCCTTCACCTATTAACCCAGTTCACCTTTGCTGACCTTTGTTTTTATTTGTGCATGAACTGGATGAAGTGTTTTTCCCTTAACAAAATGCATAGATCCTATTGCAGATGATGACGTCCTGGGAATACAATTGCTAACTTGCGTGCTGTCACTTTGGCTGTCACTAATTATGTGGCTGTGCTGCATAGGTAACAGGCTCTGTTGAGTGTAGGCTACTGCTGTTTACAAGCCTGTTTAATATTCCAAAGCATTGGGATGCTTTGCAATAGGTCCTTGGGGCATGCATTTATTAAATTGCTCATTTCACTTGAGTGAAGAGGCAATCGACCTCATAACTTATTGATGACCTTAGAATGTGGTCATCAATACTTATGAATCCAGTCCAAAACCCTCCTACTGTTCTAGCTTCAGACAGCCACTTTTATTATTGGGTGCTCTGTACATGTTCTTCCATCAGGGTGTTCTTCTTCAGTATGATGCAAATTCAACTTTTAACGGTTAAACAAGCAAAGCTCTGTTGACATGCATCTTTACCGGATTAACTGTCCTAAATCTAAACTCAAGTCTTCCTCTGTCTGCACAGATTCAAGAAACTATTTGAGAACTGTCTTAGGAAAAAACATCCTAATCACAGCCTATTGCTAAAGGGAGAGCACCGTAATAGGCATTTGTTAAAAAAAATTGGCACTGTAGTCTGGTTGTATTCTCCATTTATCTCTCTGTCTCTGTTGCCCTTCTTCCCATGTGACTGTCCAAAATGTAATTCCGCTCTTTCACACACCAATGTGGGCCTGAAATCGCAAGACGCAGATTTGTCTGGAACCTCTCAGTTCCTTTACTAGTTCCAAGGGGCGTGATCAATGGGCGCAGACCAAAAGGCCTCTGGAAGCATTGGATAGACGTATGCTACTACCAATCAGAGCTACGAAATGTGTGCCACATGCGTGGCAGGGATCTAGTTCATTAGCGAAAATGCTTAATGCATAATAGATGAACGGTCGTGATTGGCCCAGGTGGGAAATCTGTTTGAATAGGAGGGGGAACATTCCTCATATGCCAGAGTAAATAAAACATGAGCTTGCAGATACTTGTGGTTCAAAGGCGATACCGTTGGACCCCTATATAAATCCCTCCCTCCAGAATCTTAGCCTCGTAGTACCACAGTACAAGTTAAATTAAGTCATAAGCAGCCCAATGGTTTGACAGGCTTGTTAACGTCACTGTCAAACAGTATCACAGGAAGCAGCTGCTCATCAACCATCCTTCTGTCTACTCAAAACAATTCACAGTACAAAAACAGCTACGACTTCTCTGAATCCCTCGATATGGTAATATTAGCAGGGCTGTCTTTTCTTTGACAAGGCACAAACTTTATTTTACTAACGGGCCCTTGATCCTGTGCCATCCCGCTGTGTATTGTCTTTATATGTAGACTACAAAGCAATAAGCCATATTTTTCCTCTCGCATTCATACGCATTTCATTTATACTGCATCTGGGCATATTTTTGCATATATGCACCTTTTGAGTATGTGCGTGGCAGTGAGCTTGATGTTTGTTTGTCCATGTGACGATTTAAAAGAACAACACCATAATGACTACACCTGCGTCCATCCGCACAAACTCTCCTCCTCTAAGCGCGCTCTCCCTGTCATGCATTCCTCCTTCCCTCACCCTCCCCTCTCCTCCTCTGCAGGCAGTGCTGAGGAGGATGGAAGTGCAGAGTGATGTTCAGCATCTCGAGCCGCGCCCCCCCGCCGCCTCCTCTCCCCCGTCGGGTGCCAATCAGCGGAGTGAGTGTGAGGAGGGACACAGGGACACCGGGGCCTCCGCTGACATCCACAGCGAAGACACTCCAGCCAGCCAGAGAGACGAGAAGAAAGTAAGACCGGCTGCTCGTCGCTGCATGTCCCCCATGGGTCCGCAGGTGTGTGTGAGTGCTATGTGTATGTGTGTGGTGTTCCCTATAGCAGACCCCTATGCATCTGAAGGGGTTGTGTGTGTGTGTGTGTGTGTGTGTGTGTGTGTGTGTGTGTGTGTGTCTCCACGCTGCGTCGACATCCTGATGCCCTCCCAATACCTTATTTTGATGCGTTTCGTGATTTCCAGAGCAAAAATACTTTTAATATTTGTATTTTAACACTTTTCTTAAATTTTCCTTGGTGTATCAACCAAAAGCCTTAAGGTCCTGATGTACTGAAAACAACAGAAAAACTGGTGTGCTCACGCTTTCAAACTGGCTGGAAGAAAGGGCCGCGTTGGGCTCCTCTCGCCGCAGTGTGCCCAGAGTGCTCAGTCGGAATAGTCAAACTTTGATTTGAGAGCGTCCCGCTGCCTTTGTTTTAGGATGAATCCGTTGGAAGCAAGACTTGTGAGGGATTATGCGTATTTGTGTGACAGCCCAAGGAAAGGCTTCAATACCGACAAGGTGAAAGTAGACAACTCCTGCCTTCCTGAACCACCCCACACATAGCAGTGACTGTAGCGTACCCTGTGGAAATAGGGTACGCGGCTATCTTCGACAGCGGTTCAACAGCCTATGCGAACACTGCAGTTTAAATCGAGATTCTTTCTGGTTCTAGTAAGGATTCTCACTCAGCATATTTGCCCTTAGTGAAGGGCGTGTTGCTTTGGCTTGATGACAACAGATATTTTGAATGTCATTCAACTGTTGTCCTTACATCTTTTCGTGTCACTGAATGGACCCACGCAAAAACAGTGGCAGGTCTTTGATCTTTAGTCCTGAAGGGGAATGTGGCGCTCTGTTATGTTGCAAGGGCAACAGTTATAGATGCAAGTGCACAGTTGTCGGGAGCACAGTTGGGAGCTGTGCATTTCAATTGGTGCTCATAGTTGCCAGCAACCGGCACTCTGTAAGCTTGTGCATGCTGTTGCTCGTATGTTTGTGACTCTCAAACACGCCCGCCCTCTAGAGCCCTCCTCTCTAGCACTCGTCCATCTCCAATACGTCAGTCATGCCTGTTGGGTTAGAGCTTGAGAGATATCCTAGGAGAGGCCGTATATAGGTGTCCCAGCACAGCCCGGGTAGGGATTAATGCTACTGCAAACATTACCTATAAAGGGATGAAAAGGAAACTATTACCGGTTATCTCTGACCTGGCCTTGTGTTTCATGCAAGCGAGTGCACATGCAAATCCTGACTTGAATAGATATTAAGCTTAATTTAGGTGTCCATACTTACTCAAACGTTATCTTTCTAATTATGTGTTATGTTGTACTATCTGACAGGAGAAAGGCTATAAAAGATGATTTGGGCCATTGGATTTAAAATACAAGACCAGGATTTTAGTGTGTGCAGAAGTGAATACGTTCACTTGCATGTGTATGTGTGTGTGGGTGTTTATGTGTGTGAGCGAGTGCAGGCAGATGCCTTTTGTAAGTGCGCATTTGGTTCGCTCAATTCAGCAGAGGACACCTCTGTCACTATATACACAGGGTGGCCCGCAGAACGGAGCCGTTGCTCAGCTGGGTAGCTGGCGGCGCACGGGGCTGGCTACGTGGGCCGGTGCATTATCGATTTGTTTAGAGAGTTTATTCATCAGACTGTCATTGCTGGAAGCGAACCCAATGTAATACCCCTTGTTAAAAGGTTTGCCGCCTCTGGGCCGTCCGCCTGTTTATTAGCTATCTATCATACTGGGAGAGAAGGAACACATAGACTCCTGGCTGTCTCGCTGTGCGGTGGTGGGGGCGGGGGGGGAGTAACCAAGACGCTTGAACCCGACCACACAGAGCGCACCCAACTCTGTTTATCGCATTTGACTTTTCTGATGGCTGAATTTAGGAGACGGAAATGAAAATGCTTCTCACCACAGTCAGTGGAGTCGGATAGTGTTAGGGTGGTGTTATCCTTTTAAAGATAGAAAACTTTAAGATAAGATTAGACCACTTGCAGTTTAAGATACTGGTCTAGGTTCCTTAACAACCATGGTGCACTTGAAGGAGATCACTTAACACCAATTTGCTCCAGTTGAACACTTAAGGAGCCATGTGTATGCTGGGCAAATGTAGAAAATAAAACTGAAGGGCCTAGTGGCTAATACTCAGAGATGGAGAGAGGGAGAGTGCAACATGAGGTAAAAACTATTGGATTATTTATTTTTGATGTTTTTAGTCATTATTTCTCGTAAGATATTTTCGGTAGCCAAAATCATTAGTGATGTGGATATGATGACTAAGTTTGGCAAGGAATTTAGGGTTCTTAAGACACGTAGAGAACAGATTGTACGTACTAGTTTGACGATCCCTGGCAGGAATTATGTGCAATATCAGCAAATTAAATTTCAGATGGCAACTTTATATTGTTCTACTTCTGAATTATAGCCAAAGAATCTGTGAACTGTCATATCAAATGGTCCAAATTTGATAAACCCTCTGTTGTGTCGAAAATGGACTCTGCGTCCTCTAATAAAAAAAGAAGACTGCAAGCGCTTCTCAGTGCCCTTCACGCCCAGCTAGGTCACCCTGGACAATCATCTTGGAGTTTAGCTCAATGAGATTCGGCTTCCCTGTTGTTGTCAGCCTGAAGTGCTACACAAGAACAATGGCTGCTAAATGAATACCAATCTAAGAATCAAGTGAGGTCTGTAACCTCAGCCAAGTCTGACTAAGTGGATAGAATGACTGATTTTCTTTGAGCCAGAATACACTTAAGAGTAAATTTTACAGCGGAAGGCAAACATGAAACAGCGCTCACAGAGTACTGCTACTTAGTGGCCCTCATTTATTTCATGCAATGAAGTATTGGCAAATAGTTTGATGGCTGTGATTATGAAAGTATTACGTGATCAGTATTACCAATTCTAAACCACTATTCAATCACTAATTCAAGTGCAGAGTTCCAGTGTAAATTTCCGTCTTTGTTGAAGAATTAAGTATAGATGTTTATATACATGCAGCACAGAAGTTTGCTAGAAGGTTAATGGTGCGTTTATTTATGCAGTATTGCCGTTACTGAGCCACCATTTTCGGAGTTGACTCCTATAGTATGAACAAATCCAAATCACAGATGAGGATTACAATATCTGCGGCAGCTACAGAAGATGGTAAAGACCAGTTCAGGATGCAATACTGTAGGAGTGTGTGGATGATGGCTGGTTTAAGCTGCCTCTGGGGCTGGGTGAGGCTGCACACTTGTTTTTGAACAATCAATGTGCAACAGGTTAAACCAGTGAGTGTGTGTGCGGTAAAGGTGATGGGGAAGAGGGATGTGGCAGAAGTTATTTTCTCAGGAGACTTTCTTGATGGTACCTGCAGGGATAAAGCAGGCAACTAGCAATGCAAATACAAATGTGTATTGATCCTAAACTTTATTGGGATTTAAATGCAGTAACAGACGTGAATATACTTTAATGTAATATGTTGGGAATAGTCACATTTTGAAATGTGCTGACAGCCGCTCTAGCAACTTAAACTGAGCATGGGACCACAACACATCGTGATGTTATCCACATAGTCCAAAGGTTGAGAAATATAAATACAAAACTCTAAACAAAAGTACTCAAGCTATATCTGCCTCTTGGAATACTCTTTCGCCGGGATGCAAACAAGTTCCTGTAATGTCCCGCTTGCGGCTCACTTCCTGCGGATTGCACCATGGACGTTGTAGTGAATTGACAATATTATACAAGTAAAATCTGTGGTTTATTCTGAGTTGTTGTTTTTTTTGGAAACAATTTGAAAGGTTCATTCACTAGGATAACACTATGAGTTAATAAAAATGGTGCTGTGCTGGTGGAACGTCTCTTTAAGATTCGACCTTGAGTTTTATATATTAGGCTACCCTTGGCCCCTGGCCCTCACCCTGACCTGTGTTTTCCATCAATAGCTCTCCACCACTAATTGAAGTACCTGAACTCCAGACCCATCACCCCCAGGGATTCACATTCTGATCCATCCCGCGCCCACGCCGCATAGGCCGAGCTCATTATTGAGCCATGATTGGCTATGCAGAAATCTAGCAGATTGGTGACACCCACTGGCCTGTAAATGCTGATTTGAGAAATATTTCTCTAATTGGTGTCATGGCGGACCGTTGACCTCAAACTCATTAACGGCAGCGGAAGCCCGAAGAAGATAGAGGTATGCAAGAAGTCTCATTGCTCACCTAGGAGTAATAATGCTGATCTGAGCACTTTGTTTAATCACTGTCCTCTATTTTAAGGATGTGTTTGGTTTGTGCTTACGTGAGGGCATGAGTTAGCTAATGGCTTTAGGACTGCATAGCTTCTTGCACGCATCTCCACGACTGTCCATGTTTCTAGAAAGGTGGTGTTGTATTCCTTAGCCTATTAAGAGTGAATCCATAAGCTATCAAGGATAGTATCTGAGCTTAATCCTTACACCAGGAATCATGTCTGTGTTGTATTTGATTTATACAGACGTAAACCTAGATTGCAGCAAAATAGGGGCTAGCTTTTATGTCTTTAAATGAAAATGCCTTGCATTCTTTTCAATTAGCTTTTTAGAAGTGACTTGAGTTTTTCAGATGGATTTGGAAATTGTTTGGCAGACTTACACTGAATCTGAGTGAGGTCTGCGTGTTTGCACGGTGATGTAGTCCAGTGTGTGTGTGAATTGAAGTTGCTGAGTGTGTAACTTTGCTGACCTTATGCAACATCTCTGTCCAGATGTTTTTAGGAGAGACTGGGCCTAATGACTTCTGCAAATGCTTGCCCTGGGTTCTCCATCATGTTGGCTGTAATAATTATAAAAAGCAGATGGCCTCCACCTTGTCGGGAAATTTGGCTACCGTCAGGAGTCTTCTTTATGGTGGGTGAAAGGCGTCGATGGAACTGCATATCCACAACGCTTTTCAGATGAAAAAAACAAACAAAAGCACATTGATGGTAAACATAAACACAAAAGCCATTACAAAACTTCAGCCTCAACTCAAATGCAAAAGTTGAGAAAACATGCAAATGTAAAAAAAACACAAAGGCGGACGCCAGAATAAAACTGATGTTAAAAATGAAACGGACTGACTATTATTGTCGGCTGACTATTATTGCCTATACTTGCGGAAGAAGAAGTTTCTTTCCCGTTTGAGAAGTTTTATTAGAGATTGCAATGAAGAGCTCTTTTGTCGCATTTGGGAATTCAACCTCCACTCTGAAACGGTGTTCTGCAATTAGTGTGGCAAGAACATCCAGTTATTGTATGATGCCGATAAGCCTGGTACAAGTGAAGGTAACATTACAAAGATTATACAATTTCTTTTTAACTCTATTCCGTTGTTTCTCATCAAAATGATTTCCGGGAATTTTCTAGATTTATTTTTTATTAATTACTGTGCGTTCTATTACCATGAAAATGGTAAACGCTTGTATGCTAATAAAAGTAATCCACTCCAAATCTGGGTTGCTAGTCAGAATATTTATGGATCATTTGGCTCAGTTTCTTTTTTTTCAATATCACAGCTGTGAACGGGTAACATTTATCATTTCTTCTTTTGCTGCATTTCATGCACATTTTTCCACAATATATGTTCCCCGTTTGTAAAATGTGTGCGCTTGGGGATGACATACATGACTTTACCATCCGGAGTGGCTGGAGTGGAAGGCCTGGGCAACCTAAGAGCCGCTCCAAAACCCCTCCATCCACAGCTTCACAAAGATACCTCACTCCTATAGAAGTGACACACACACACACACACACACACACACACACACACACACACACACACACACACACACACACACACACACACACACACACACACACACACACACACACACACTTACCTCACTCCTCTCATACAGGAAAAATATCAGTGACACGCACACACACAAGCACACACACACACACACACACACACACACACACACACACACACACAGATTACCTATCTGATAGCTAACAGGCCAGAATAATTACCTTTGGCTTCCTTGTCCACCCACACTGTGGCTTTGAAGTAGCACCCATCCTCGGTGCTGCCTCAGCTCTAATAAGCCTCGGCGCCATCGATCCCACGGCCCTCCTCCACGTATGGATATGAATGGTGGGGGGCAGGGGGGCGTGGGATGGGAGCTTGAGGCCAGGGGTCTTCATCCTGGGGGTGAGGGGTTAATCAGCTGCATACTCCCACCTGAAGCCTCCCAACCCCCACCCGCCATAGACTTCCACCAAGGCACAGGATAATCAATCTGACTGCATGCTGGATCATGCCGACATCACAATGCTTAAATGATGCTAATATGCATATATCATTTCAAATTACACTGTCTTGCTCAGAGGATGAGCGTGTCTGCTATTTCCAGCATACCTAACAGCTAGGGCTGGTATTAAAGAGTAAAAGAGAAGTATTAGACTAATGCCTACGATAGCCTTGAGCACTGAATGATAACTAAACGATTTCCTTTGATAATGTCGAAGGAACAGCAAGGGCATCAAAAGGTCTTCTTTTGTGTAAATGAGAGATATTTAACAAGGATTCTCCATCCAGCCGTGCAGTGGAGTTAAATGACCCATAATTGGGAGTTTACCAGTCTCAGATCCACCGAGATATCTCTATCCTTTGACAGCATGAAATGTTCTCTTCCACGGTGCCAGACTATTTTCCGTAAAAGAAAATATATTTGTAGCCAATGGCTTTGCAGATCGCTGAGACGCAAAAATGAGTCAAAAGCAATTTGGATGACAATGCCAGGGAGATGTCTCTTTCACAGTCATACCATCTTCAATTTTATTCCACGGTATTTTTTTTGGGTTCATATTTTACCAGCAGCAGATTGAGCAAACAAACAGAAGATTAACACATTTGTAAAAAACTAATTAAAATAGGATGCATAAAGCCCTTGTTTTACATAATGGCTTTTTTCTGGCAGGGTCATATTTTGCCGTAATGATGTCATTGCGCCTGTGCTGCTCCATGCATTCATTCACTCCTCGTCCCAGAATGTGTTGCAGTGGACTGACAAGGACGGGCCATGCTTGGCCTGCACAGAGCTGGAGGTAATGGGGTTAGTGTATGGTTTACTGATCGTGATCACGCCTTAGGCCATGATCTGTATTAAGGATGGATAAACAGATTAACGCCATGGCAAAAGGGCAAATTACTTTTAGAAAGCCTTCACTCCATTTTTTTGGGACAGTCGAGATCTGTAATGGATATCTACAGTAATATAATGGTTTCTGTGTGCAGTGTACGTTTTATTCAAGCACTACATTTTTGGCAACTTTTTTGTCAAGCAATTCTAAATGTAGGCGTTTAAATGTCGTTGTGGTAAACTGTGATAAACAATTACCATGGTATTTGTAGACAGATTATTTCCGTTCCCGGGGGCTATTTTAGTGCACATCTTCATTTTGTCATATAAAAGGCAATGGGAGGATCAAGCATGCCAACGGCACTTCTTCGAGTTGCCTCTTTCCTCCTCTCTTTCATTTGCCTACTCTGTCATTGGTCCACATTACTTTACTTTGCTCCCTCTAAGAATATCATAGGCAAATTCAAAACGGGCACATTGTCAATTTGATTGAGATGCACATGCATAAACAGGTGACACACACACACACACACACACACACACACAAACACCTAAACACACACACACACACACAAACACACACTCATGCCCTTGCTCACGCACACACACACACACGCGCAGACTGCCAGCGGACCACTGCAGACCTTATTAGCCGCTGTCACAACATATTTATCCCTCCTATATTTCTGCACAGCGTTTCAGGCAAAAGGTGGCCCTCAGCTGCAGGGGCCGGCGTCTCCCCTCACGGTTTTCCGGCCTCCCTAATGGAGAGCGATGGCAGCCGGGGCCGGAGCCACCTTCAGTACACGTAGCCCCCGTCCAGGCGTGGGCGAGGTCTGCCCTCTGAACAGCCTGGCTGTCAGCTCGCCTTACAGGGCCGGCCTCCCCGCTGAGAGCGAGTTACAGGGGATCAGGACTCACGGGAGTGTGTGGCTCGGCGGTGAGTCACAGCGCTGGTGACACTTTGCTTTGATGGGATCACCTGCCGGCTCCTAATCCCCCCCACCCCCGCCCTGTAAACAGCACTACCACCACCGTCCACAACCACCCCCTATGTCATCGCTTACATCCGTTCGCCCCGCACCGCCCACATGTCCACCAGCCCACCTCTTTTCTCCACATCACCTCCCCTTTAATATGAACACAAGCCCCCCCATCTCCACAGTGGCACCCTGCACTGTCCACACCACCCCCCACCCTGCACTGTCCACACCACCCCCCACCCTGCACTGTCCACACCACCCCCCACCCTGCACTGTCCACACCACCCCCCACCCTGCACTGTCCACACCACCCCCCACCCTGCACTGTCCACACCACCCCCATCCGTACCTTTCACTGGCAACACCACCACCCCCTGCAGCCTTCGCTTTCAACACCATCCCCCCCCAACCCTTCGCTGTCCACCCCCCTGTTCCCGCACTGTAAACACCACCCCCGACCCCCCCCCCACCCCTGCAAACCCTGCACTTTCCACATCAACCCCCACACCAACACCCTGAAAAGGCCACACCACCCTCCATCCACATCCTGCACTGTCCGCACGATCCAGCGAGCTGGTTGCTTTTGACAGCTCGTAATCCACACTTGTGTTTACTGTAGTTGCGTTTTCCTGGGTTGTTGAGCAGTTGGCACTCAGCTCTGAGCCTTGGCAGGCTTGTGTGTGTGTGTGTGTGTTTACGTGTGTGTATATAAGTTTGTGCGTGCATGCGTGTGTGTGTGTGTGTGTGGCCTGCACGCTAGGTCACTTGCATCTGATTTGGCATGCCGCTGCGGAGATCTCACGTTGTGATGACTGAGCAGTCAACAGAAAGGTCAAAAAACACTGGAGGACAGTCGCTCCCAAGCAACTGCCAACGTCGTGTGCCTCCAGCCGCTAGCAGCACATTCCTTTTTCATCATCCCACCTAAAGGAAGAAGGTTGAATGTCACACTGAGGAAATATGTTAAACAGTCTCATTTGGGACGGATGTTGTACCTCGTGATTTAGCTGATCACGCTGGATTTAAAGGTCATACAACTACTGTAGTATACAACTCTGATTTTTTTTAAAATTGTTATATATATAACTCTTCTCTCTGCCTCAAAAGGAATGGTAGTGATTAACGACTTGTTTTGATTTGCTGCACATTACCATTTTCTTCCCAGCATTATAGTAATCCTCTACATCGGGTGACCATGTGAGAGCTAATACCCCTCCTCTGACCCACCCAACCTCATTAATTACAGTAGCCCTTCTGATATTGTGTCATCTGCACACTTAGCTATTGGAAATATCTTGCAAACAAAGGAACCTAGATATTGACATCAGACTTAGCCTGCAATCATGCTCAGAGCCAGAATGTGAAGGCGTTCACAAGCTGCTATGAGCTGGAGGTAGTGTAAGAACACACCTGTTGTTGTTTGTTAGCTAACACACATTTTCATGTACTAAATGTCAAGTGGCCTGCTTAAGATTTGTGTACGTTTTTGAGGAGCAGCCATAATGTTGGCACCCTTCAGCTCAGGGCTGGCGTTCGCCGACGCGAGAGGCTGACCTCAGCTCTGTTCCCTCTTCGTCAACAGATGCTGTGGTGCTTATTCTCGACGCGTACGCTCAAATATTTACATCGAGACAATCTGTTTCCATTCAGATATGCAGTTCGATTGAGTACAATCAAGCCCTCCATCCCTCAATATTGTCGTGTGTTTAAATTAGACTTGGCGGCCGATCTTGCTGAACATCTTGATGAGGCCGGTTGATACAGTAAGAACGGTGCGAGAGAGTGCTTTCACACCGCTCTATGCAAACTCATCTCCATGGAAAACGTCTGAAATAGAGCCCAGAAACTGCAAAGCGTGCAACTTATTCATCTGTTCGTTCATATAGCTCAGGTGCTGAACGTAAAAACAATCTTCAATCGGACTAGTTTCCAGGGCCGTAACGATAAAATTGCATAACTGCCAGTTAACACAGAGAGAGACTTTTTACTGGCCTTCATATTTTATGATAGTATAACATATTATATATGTATTTTTCTCTGATACGTAAGGAAAAAGTTGGCTGTTTCATTCTTAATTTCTTGTTATTTGTATGATTTACTTAACTGGCCCAATCATTTGTATTCACATGAAACAGCAAGACATCAAGAGTTCCATCAACTTTTTACACAAAACAACCCTTTTTTCAGAAAGCAGACCGGATCATAGTCCCAGAATCCAAACAGCAAGAAAAAGTACTCAATTATTATAATAAGGATTCCTGTTGGTTTGTATTTCCAGCCCCATAACCCTGCGTGTACCATATGGTATGGTTTCAATGCTCGGCGTGGTGCCTCTTCTTCCGCCTCTAGGCTGCGAGCTAAATGCTAATAGTTGGTTGGCGTACACACCGGGGTGCCATTAGGGCAGAACACCACCTCTGCTGTGATAACGACAAGTAACGCCTCGGTCACGTCGCCGCAGCCGTATATACACCTATATTATTCACACCTTGTTAGGCGGCACCGCCGCCCCTATTATCCGTAGCAGCTAGGCTGTGACGGCTGCTCGCTCATTAGCACCGCTGATAAAGATAGAAGCTGATTACCGGACTAGATGGTAAGACACTGGAGGTCTTATTGAAGCTAAGAAAGAAAAAAGCGCGGCAGGGGAGGAGTCGTGCTGAGCTAGGCTGTGCGGCACCGTTGTTTCTTCAAAGAGATAATAGAGCGGTATAAAAAAAAAACATTATCAAAGGCTGGCGTGGTGCGTGTATGTGGGTCAGCAAACTTTATCCCTGTAATGCTGTGAAAATGAAACGGTAATTGACGGTTCCATCCCCATTGCTAATTGGTGAATTGGAAATGTTTTTGCTTGTGAGTGTGTGTGAGTGTGTGTGTGTGTGTGTGTGTGTGTGTGTGTTTCTAGCATGTGTGATTGAGTTAATTATTTAAACCACCATTACACTTAAAAAGGCATTACTGCTGTTCTTTTATGAAGGCTTTAATCAGTGCACGACTGGGAGTGTGTGGTAATTAAGATATTTCTGTGTTATTAAGTATTATTAGTCAGCTTGTTGTATGAATTGTTGCTATTGAAACACATAGTTGACTGGTCTCCGGTGCTTTGTTCGCTTTACGATATTAGGGCAGAGAGCCTTACGGCGCGTAATTAGAGCGTATATGTCAGTAATCCACTTCATGAGGGATTTACATTTAGAAACGTTTCATCATTCACCACTCATGCCTTTACGCTCAAGTTCATTTGCATATCATGCAGCAGTCCAGGAAGCAGGCCGCCTGCAGACCCATGCCATGCTTTACCTTCTGTTCTCCACTCTATGGCTTGGTCCTCCTTTGCAATGGCGGCATGTAGTACCCGCCGGGCGTTTCCTACTTAATTTTGCCCTCTTTGTTTATTTATACGATACCCTCATTCCCTGTGCTCCTGCCTTGCTGACCCCCCATGGCTTAGCCATAGCCCTCGGTCAGGGGATTTGAGTAAGACTGATAATGGTGGTAATCACTGTGCTTAGGAGACCTCAACGTCCTAGAGAGGGAGAGAGAGAGAGAGGGGGGGGGAGGGGGAGAGGGAGGGAGAGAGAGAGAGAAAGAGGGAGAGAGAGGGGGAGGGGGAGAGAGAGGGAGAGAAAGAGGGGGAGAGAGGGGGAGGGGGAGAGGGAGGGAGAGAGAGAGAGAAAGAGGGGGAGAGAGGGTGAGAAAGAGGGAGAGAGGGAGAGAGAGGGGGAGGGGGAGAGAGAGAGAGGGGGAGAGAGAGGGGGAGGGAGAGGGGGAGTGGGAGGAAGGGAGAGACAGAGAGATTGTCCCTTCTCTTTAGATATGAAGTAAGCTATTTTTAGGTTCTGGGTCTGGGGGGGGGGGGGCAGTTGGATCAATGTCTCTGTTGTTTTTAATCTCTGGCTCTAGATTCCTTTTGGACCGTATAGTGTGGCAGTGAGCCTCTGTGCACTTGAATGGACCCCAAGGTCACCGTAGACGCTGTGATGCTGATATGATGTAAA
Source organism: Pollachius pollachius (assembly GCF_949987615.1). NCBI lineage: Eukaryota > Metazoa > Chordata > Actinopteri > Gadiformes > Gadidae > Pollachius > Pollachius pollachius. The sequence continues at coordinate 9,935,172 of NC_136946.1, read as the reverse complement.
ACACATGTGCACCTGTTAAAATGCATGAATAGAAGACGGGGATTACTTTGTACTCTGAACACCAGCACTGTATTTCTATTTTCTGCTGCTTGGATGTCAGGTACAATACGTCACGTTATATTGCATTACTTTCTATCACATTACATCATTGAGCGGAGGCTTTCATCCAATGAGTGACGACTTACAAAAATACACATTTCCCGGTCGTAGTTAAACCCCAAATCCGCTCAGAAGAGGCAGACCCAGAGCAGCGGGAAGCCCAAGGTAGGCTACGGGCCCCATCCTCCGTCTTGTAATGGGTTTCATGCGTGCACTTCTGTGGTCAGCAGCTCTCCTGGCACTGCAAATATCAAACCGTTTACTTGAATACTCCACAGCTAAGGGGAATAGTTTCATGTGGGGAGTGACTAACCTCCAAATGTTAATCAATGACATGCGCTACGAGACATGTACGTTCAGCCTCTGGAGCGGATAAACACTCGGACATTGGAGAAGGACATGGATTGGTATTGCATGCTTTGTGTGGGATGCAGGAGGCTAGGTGACTGGCCGAGGGTAAGCAAATCTAATTTGCAAAATGCCCTCTTCCTCTCTCCAAAAAATAATAAGCTCTCTCGATCGGCAGCTGCAGAGCCAGAGGCTTCAGCTATTCTCTCTTTGTCTATTTTTCTCTCTCTGTCTCTCTGTTCCTCTTTCTCTCTGTCTCTCTTTCTCTCTCTCATTTTCTCTCAATCTCTTTCAATCTCTCTTTCTCTCTCACAACACACACACACACACACACACACACACAGACACACACACACACACACACACACACACACACACACACACACACACACACACACACACACACACACCTGTGGCCTTACAGTACGACACATGTTCTACGGTGACACAGCAAAGTACATCCTGTTATGTCACCGACTGGTAATCCTCCGCCATGACCCCGAAACCTAAAGTCACATCGCAATCAAACCTCCACGGCCGGAGGATCACGGTGATCCAGTACTAAACGACCAGAAATACCCAGCAGGGCCCAGTACACATTACCGCCCGGGGTTTACTTCAGGTGGTTGCCTTCGCGGTGAATCAGTGTCAGCCATCACTCAGGGTTACAGTGTGTTATGGTTGGATAGAAAGCAGGCCTTCAGGTCACTGTGGCTAATGTTCTGCACAAGGGATGTTTCGCCTGCTGCTAACCTCTTGCTCTCCCTGTTGTTCTCTCTCACTCTCTCTCCCTCTCCGTCTCCGTCTCCGTCTCTGTCTCTATCTCTCTCTCTCGCTCTCTCTCTTGTCTCTGTCTCTGTCTCTCTCTCTCTCTCTCTCTCTCTCTCTCTCTCTCTCTCTCTCTCTCTCTCTCTCTCTCTCTCTCTCTCTCCTCTCTCTCTCTCTCTCTCCCTCCCTCTCTGTCTCTGTCTGTCTAACTTGCATGCAGGCTCACAATCAGTGTTTGTATGTCAGGGGGCTTGGGGGCATAAGTCTCCTAATGTCCTTCAAATGTCTTTTACTTCCTAATCTTCTTCTCTACAATCCCAAATATTGCTTTGGTGCGATTCCAACCTTCCTCAGCCCTTTCTTATTTTTGGCACAAGACAAGTCCCCCAAGGAGGAATCCCGACGGGAAACCAAAAATGAACTATTTCCAGTGCAATCACTGAGAAGAAAGCCACTCATCATAAATAAACCAATCTATGTGCCTCTGGATTCTAGATGAGGAAGAGAATAGGGAAGATGTTGTACAATGCAGTGGCATTGGAAAAACCAAATGGCTAAACTCACACAGAGAAGAAAATGCAATGACGGGAGTATCAAAGGACCGGTGGACAATAATAAAAATAGAAAACAGTCCTTTTATTGAAGTGCAAAGTGAATCGAGACCTCCAGAGGTGCCTTTTCCTGCCTTAACAAGGAATAGTTCTGGTGCAGGCCGTCATAGCTGAGACATGAAGCTTTCTAATCAAAACTCTGACACACAACCTGAGCGAACGCAAGATAATGCTCTTTGTTGTTGTTGTTCGTGCCGCATAATAGGCATCGGCGCATGGTGAATACCTCATTCGGAAATTAACAAACACTGGTTTCCAGACGAATAGCAGATGCATTGGAATTGTGAGAAAAGAGGCAGAGAGTGGGCAGTAACTTGCACTCACTGAAGTTTTGCAGGGTTTGTTGATCGATAGCCACTCTCTCCAGGATTCCTGCATTCGCTCCCTAATGCTAATGAATGAAGTCCAATATATGTACCGTTGATATTCACCTACTGCTTCATGTGCGCTCCAAAGGCCCTGTTTTGGGCTCCATCTCGTGCATTGTTGTGCATATATGTGTGTTTGGATGTGGGTTTGTGTGTGTGTGTGAGTGGGTTTGTGTGTGTGTGTGTGTGAGTGGGTTTGTGTGTGTGTGCGTTGCATTGCTTTTGTCTGTGCGCATGCGTATGCAGGGGTTAGGTATGTGTTAATTATTGATGATGAGCCAATTAATTTTTGAATGTTGTTGTCAGTCACCTGTCATCTTTGCAGTCAGGCTTTTAGCACAACTGCTTTGAGACATTTTGAAGGGATTAGTCTTCTCCTTGCTTAAAGGGATTTTCTGTTGAAACAAATACACAATGTCATGTATATCAAAGCTCGAAGCCTGTATTGGTTAAGTCTAGCATTGAAGGAATTAAACTATTCAATTTGATGTGGAAAATAAGTAATTAGATTAGGAAACATAGAAAGCTGCAGATGGAATTAATTGCATCCATGGCACATTTCAACGATGCTGTCTGCGGTTGGATATTTGTGTCTTAAGAATCTAATCCGAACGATATGTCATTAATTCAGTTTGAGAATATTTGAGTAAAGTTGATTTCATGCTTATTGGAACCATCCACTGCATAGCACAACAATTGAAGGGTATTATTAAAGGGACACATGATGCCAATTAATACTTATTATACCTAAGGTACTCCAGTGCGCTCCTTATGGTGTTGATCTCCATTTCTAAACACACACACACACACAGACACACACAGACACACACACACACATTCTCATCACACACTCTCAAACAAACACACACACAAAGACTCTCCAACACACACACATACACACGCCCACACATCTCCGCCCTTCCGGTTGATGTGAAAGGTGTGCCAGAGGGTGACACCCAGCAGGGTGACACCCGGCAAGGTGTCTGGCTGGGTCTGTGTCAGTCTCCTGGCCTAATCCTGCAGTCTAGATGGAGAAGATTAGAGTGGAGAGCCGTGACCCCAACGACCTCGGGGGTGTGACCTCTCCGTGTCCTCAGTTGCCTTGTGCTTTAGTCGTGGAGCACGCATGTACTTTTGTTATCCATTAAACCTAGTCCCTAATGCAAACATTGTTTTGCATGAACAAGAGTCACAAAGCTTACACAAAGGTCATTTAGTACAGCATTGCGTTTGAGTTTCAGATATTATTCATTGTAGTCCCAGCCTCATTATATTAATATAATGAGGAGGGAATCTTCATTATATTAACTATTGGTTGAATTGGGTTTTAAATGTCACCCAAACATTTAACCTTAAACAATATACTGCTGTGGCGGGACGGAAGTTTCTTCCTCTGATGTCGAAATTGAAAGGAGTAAATAGAGTGCAAATAAAGTCAGATACAACGTTAAACTAAGAGGATTACCTTTCCTCACAGTGTGAATGTGTCTGACTTAACGAGGCGCTTTTTATCTTTTGAAGTTACATTCATCATAGTTTTCCTTTTATGGAGAGGTTTAGCTAAGAAGTATCACATCAAAGTATATCACAAAATAAATGTCTAGGGGACTTTAATTAAATGCAATGCCATTACCAATGTTTTCAAAAGTTTTGGTTTAAAATCAAACTATCCCAACAAACTATACCTAAACTTAACTTTTTTATTTTTTGCATTTTATTATTACTATTGCAAAGCACACAATACATCTTTGTGACAATCTAACCCAATCTTTTGGCCAGGAGATGGGGGTTGAAAAGACTTTAACTGCTGAGCCCCTGCTGTTGTGGATGTAGCTGTGGATGTTTTTGTACCTGAATACAGTCCGTATCCACCCAAACACTTGGTTTTCTCAGTCCAGCACATGATGTACTGGCAATTGGCCTGAAAATAACAGCTTCAACAGCTGCCTGTTAACACATACGTGCAGAAGTACACACACGCACGCACACAGGCGCGCACGCACACGCACACACAGTTTCACAAACACACACACACACATATATTCACAGACCACCCAACCAACCAACCCTCCACACCCCCCTTATATTCCAGTCGGGTCTGCTCACGGACCTGCTTACCACCGTGTCTCTGACCTTTCTCGTCACTCCAGCAGGCCTAATGAGGCTTTGCATGTGCACTGAGAGCAGATAGAAGCACCAGTGTGTGTGTGTGTGTGTCTGTGTATGTGTGTGACCTCTGGCCGGTCACATACCAGTACCACTGGTGTGTAAAACAGTGGTAAATAGCAGAGCATTCCGTGGCAAGGCCAAACTGATTTCTTCCAACACTGGTTAAACGGGGCAAGGGGAGCAGTGGACTGTGTTTGTGTGTGTGTGTGTGGGGGGGGGGGGGGGGGGGGGGGGGGGGGGAAGAGAGAAACGTTGCCCCTTCGCCACTAGAGCACAGTGCATGTAATGGAAGCCTAACCTTAGACCAATAATATTCCTCCATGTGTCTGTCACAGTCCAGAATCCATCCCACAACCCCTAATGTGTCTCCGACCATTAGCCATGAGTGACACGGCAAAGACACGGCTCACACAGGGACACGTTACAGCCCCACTTATTAGCACCTCCGCTTGAAACACAGCCCATGAAACCCTGTCAACGTTGACAAATGATTTATGTGGTGCTATAGTTGAACAAAAGGGAATTTAGCACAAAATGTTACGAAACCGAGATAAGAAGCCAAGCTGTATGGAAAGCCCCCTGTTCCATCTGATTAGGGCTGTTTCATCCCCTGTGCTGACGGAACACCGTTGAATATAAGGCACAGAGTGAAAATAATGCAATCTATATCATTCCAATCCTTGAAAATAAACAACTTTGAATGGTTTTAGTAAACCGAATGTTATTGAAACTCGTAGATTGCAATATTATATAACAAGACACAGAGTGTGTGTGTCGAATAAAAGTCCAGCTTAGCAACAAAATTGAATTTGACAGTTTTCTTCCAGTATGCATTGGATCCTATCTCAGTGTCTGCTGCTCTCCTGGACCGTCCCAACTGCAATGTTTCATTTATTGAATACACAGATAGTGAGACAGCTCCTCTAGCCGAGAGAAATCATTCAATCTCAGAGAAAGAACTCACCTACAACTGCCAACATCAAACTTTCAGGGTTTCGAAACAGAGGAATTATTCAACGGTGGAAAAGGAGTGCCTTGTAGGAGGAAAGGCAACCCTGTCTGGAGCAGCAGCATTTTGCAGAGCTCCCCCTGCGTTAACTAGGTCCTAACCATTTTAAACACCACAGGCTATCCAACACGGAGCGAATGTACATTGAAAAGAATGAATTAAATTAAGATTCCCCCAAAAGGTAGGAAGCAATTAGTATACTGAGAGTGAGAGTGCTGTAACTCTCAGTTTGGTCTTTAGGGCTAATCTGGGAAGAAACAACACAAACCTCCACCACACAGATACAATCAGGCGAGATGTAACTAGGCTATTTAAATGTCTGTCGTGAGACCCGAGCAAACTAACACACACACACACTTCCTTGTATTCTAATTCCAATCAATTTGATTCATCAGCAGATGCTCCATGCAGACCCCTCGAGTAATCACGTGGTTGGATTCAAGACATGGCTTGCAGGGGAACCTACACATATTTAAATAGGCTTTCACTACACTTCATACTTTCTTTTTCCAGCCCCAAATGAGAAATCAAGCAATATTCATGCATCTAATCGCTAAATAATTTTACAGAAAACCTAACCTAACTCTAACTTTACCTAATCTATCTAATTTATCCTTGAGCTATGAGAAATAACGCAATATTCATGTATCTAATTTCTATATATCATCATCTAACCTTAACCCTGACAATAAACAAACCCTTAACTAACCTAGTAAGGGCTACGGGCGGCGTCGTTCTGTTAAGTTAATCAGTTAATGCAAAGGTGCTCTTTGGTATACAAAAACATAGTTTCTAAAAAGATAAGCTGACAAAGGCACTCTTTTTAAAGTTAACTTAACTAACCTTAACTAACCTAATTTATCTGGTCTATCCTTCTATCCTCCACCATCATTTTACCCCTAACTTTAATCTTAAACTAACCTAATGTAACCTAATCTTACTTTATTTCGCTAATCAATCGTTTACCTATGAGATATCATACCTTATTCATGTTTCATAATATTATATACCATGATCTAGCCTTAACCACCCTAACCTTAATCTAACCCTAAATTAACCTAAACTAGCTAATCTGTCCTTCACCAATGAGATATCATCACCGATCTGTTCTTAGAGGCTCTCCTGGTTAACGGGTGACTGACAAGCAGGGTCCAAAATTGACTTGTGCCACCAACTAATTTCATCATTTGGCAGGTAAAAAAAATCTGGCTTGGCCGGTTGATTTTTCCAAACTGGCAGGTAGTGAAACACTGAAACATTGAGCTGTGTGTAAAATAGCTAATTCATGTTGTTATAAATAGTAGGCTTTGAAATGTGCAGCCATTTGTTGAGGTTTTGCTCCATATAATAATGAACAAAGCTAGCAAGCGGCTGTGCTGTGGCTCAGGGATTTACCCTGGCCTGTAAGATGGTGGTTAAGAATGCAGATTGTGAATGCTTGAAAGCTACCAATACGCCATCATTTTTTGCAGATGGAAAGCTACCAGAATGAAAGATGCAAGAACCTATTTTTTCCCTTACTTGATTTCTCTAAAGAAATGCCTTAACGCTAAATATTTTCTAACTGCTTTGAGCCTACTTCTATTCCCTCCCCCCACTCTGAGAGAGATAGACTCCCATATGAAATAATATACCATGTGCTCCTCTTTTACATCATTTTCTCCTCCCCTACTCCTCCTTTTGAATTAGCCTTGCTTCTTTCCTCTAAACACCCACTTTCCCTGACTGCTTCGTACACACCCATTGTCTAACCTCTTTTCAAGAAACCCTAATCTGGTCATCCCCGTGATATTTCATAATTTCCGACCTGACTCCAAATTATCATTCCTGTCAAAAGTATTAGAAAGAACAGCCACAAGGCCCGAGCCAGAGTGAATGTAGAGCATTAGACCGTATCACAGCAGTGAAACTGCCCCTCGTTACGCAGGCAAATTATTTCTGAATGCTTATGTGGGAAATTTCTCATTTTGGGTTGTGCTCGCCCTCAATGCAGCCCTCACAGTTAACTGTGAAATTGAACCAAACCATTTCCATAACTAGGTTTTTACTTCTTATTTCCACATGGCCTCTTCACACATTCATTCATACATTCACACATTCACACATTGTTAGTTCGGTCATAATTCTAGTATTTTCAGTGTCATCGGATAAGGTGTTTAGACTTTGGATTTGTATTTGTTTGAACACAAAAATACAAATATATGGTGCTTTTTATAGTGTTACGTGTAATCTCTCTGTTTTTGTTAACTGCCTAGGGTCCATGGATATAAATGAGTATTTCAGCTTATTTATTTTCTACTGATGATCATTGACTGGCTCTGTCCTATTTAAACATATAAATGAAATATTTTTCATTTATATTCCAAATATTTGTGAAATTCCAAATATTTGTGTTTCTCTGCCTGGTTTTGTCTAGTTTTTTTTAATTCTGTCTGTGTGGTCATCTGTCCGTGTGCTGAGGGGCGGATAGTGGACAGCATGTGGCTGCGTGTGTGTGTGTATCTGTGTGTGTGATTGTGCACACAAGTGTGTATGTGTGTGTGTTTGTGCGTCAACAGGCTATGCTGGCCTGTTGAACCACTTAAAGGATTCTATTTAACGGGTCAGCCGAGCAATTAATCAAGGGTTTAATTGGAATCCCGAGTGGAGTGACATGATTTATGCAAATGAAGTCATTAATATGCAGTACTGCGTCCTACCCTCAAATTAAAATGGCTCTTCCGCCAGCATCGGCTACTGCTTTCATTACGGCAAATTAGAAAGCAATAATAAGTCCAAATACACATATTTATTTTACACAGGCATCCAGAGTAGGACTTGCCCACAGGATAAATAAATAAATACAGAGAAACAACGGAGGGAAGTTTGTCTGTGTTATAGGGCAGTCGACAGCAGAGGCAACGCCAAGTCTTAACGCTGTTAATTTCACCTCATTATATGAGCAGGCCTGTGTCTGCGGGGCCTTACTTTTAATTGGATCAGTGGGCAATTTAAACCATTTGTTTCGTAATTGCTTTCCTGGCTCTTTATTTGGGGGAAAAAAATGCTGCAGTTATTTATTTTTGCCAAACTCCAAGAAAGTCGCGGTGGGCAGGGCGGTGGCGCCCATCTCTGACCTGAGGCTGTTGCCCCTGGTTACCGTCCCCATGGGGACAGAGTCTAAATCTCGTTCCAAGGTGTCTGGTCCTCTCACTCTCACTGTGTGCTGTGACGCCTGGGGGATGCAGACAAGGAGCCGGGGCCCTCGGCCAAAGACACGCTCCCTTTCTACCGCTCCCGGTCCCTCGGAAGACACGTACAGCCAATCCACTTCAGGAGGGTTTTCCTGTGCTTGTCCTTCATTGGCTGGCTAACTGCTGCATCAGAGGGCATGTTATTCAAAAAACGAGACTACAACTTAGTTTTTGATTATTATTTATGATTCAATTTTGTTGGTACCCAAAAAACAAATATAAAAAAATATTTTGTATTTTAGGAACTGTATTATATATTTCCTTCACGTCCATGTGCACAGCAAACCTTCATACAGGACCAGCGTAGATGAACACCAAGGACAGATAGTGTTATAGTTGTTAAACATGAATGTGACCTTGTTGATTAAAGCTGTGATATTTTACCACTGTTCAGCAGAAACCCCCCACTGTATCTTCAGGTAAAGCCAAGCGTTGGTACCCATCTGCATGCACACAAATGCACATGCACAGCCATACAAAGAGCGAACACACACACACACACACACACACACACACACACACACACACACACACACACACACACACACACACACACACACCCCTCCTGCATCCCAGTGCTTGCTGACTGCATGCGGTTTGCTGTAATTACAGCAGTAAGCAGGGAGCTGTGTCTTTGCGTGGCAGATGGTCCAGCGCTGTGCGGTATCAGGTAACCGTGACAACCGCCTCTCCTCACACAGTTAACGGAACCATCATGTGACATCATAGTGCCCGATGGTCTCCAAAGTGTGGAGAGGGAGAGAGAGAGCTAGTGGGTGAGGGACAGAGGGGATGAGCGATGTCGAGTGACAGGGAGGATAGAGAGTGTGGTGTGGTGGTGGTAGGGGGGTTTATCCGGATGCTTGGACCTGTGTTATCGAGCACAAACAGACAGAAAACAGGGCTGCAGCCATTGTCTCGGCTGCAGAGGAAAAGCCTTAATTTTAAACCTCATTGTATTCAAGTCACCAAACCAATCTATTGGTGTCTAAATCGTGTTTTTACCCGATAATGCGTTGTCTCAACTGCATTGATTCCTCCGCGGCGACTTGAGCATGAGGGATTCTGTGACGTCGATAGCTCATTAACGCTTATGGAAAAAAGTGAATTCTGGGAAATGAAAACAATGCATGCCAATTCATAAGAAATGGTTATTCTTTCCATCACTGTCTCGAAGTTGAGTCCCACCATTCAATAGTTTCCCACAACATGCACAGCTTTCCCAACTGTGCCCTTCAAAACCCGAATGACACAATACAACAGCAGCTAAGCATTTTTTCTTATATCACCAACATCCATGAAGAACATCTGGAGAGGGAAAAGCAGGGTAAAGTGTTATAATAGGTGTTCTCCACCTATTATAATTAAACACAATTGGCACATGTACCATATTGTCATCCAACGTCTCGGATCAGGCAGACAATGGCAGAGTGGCTTACTCTGCAGGAAAAAGCCAACCATACCGGCATGTTGTCGGATGTGGTGCGTTCATATGACACACGTATACATTCACAATGCTGCATTTAGTATGCTTATCCAAGCTTTCTTTGCCAAAAGCTAAATGGACAGTTTTTGAGATATTGTTTGTGTGTTTGTACGGTGCTCTTTATATGGACATGTGGGTCTGTGTGTGTCATGGTTGCATGTGTGTATGAGTGTGGAAGCAGAAAATCTTTCCATGTATTTTCCATTTGTATGTGTGTGCGTATGTGCGTGCGTTTCCTCCCAGCACCAGAGGGAGGCAGTGCCACACTTAAGCAGATGGAGAGAACACACAGAGTGGTTTAAGGTCCTGGCAGTGCGTGTTTCGGGAAATAAAACAAAGTGTGTTCATTGTCAGAGTTGGTGTTCTAGTTGATAAATTCAACTCAAGTTACATATTATTGCTACGGTACATGTCATTGTATTGTTCCAGCATTCAGCAACACTCAGAATCTCTCAAAGCATATAGGTAGACAGGTAGTTTCATTATTCACACAGTTTAAGTTTTACGTTTTACCCGTTTTACGGTTAAACTAATGAGACACAGTTTTGTGCGTTTCGTCTCTCGGCCCATTGTGATCGCTCCACTTCTTCAAATGACTCGCTGCTATCTTGAGGATTAGGGACTCGTCTTCCCCCCCTTTATACTACTTTCATACCATCCAAGATGGGTGCCTTGTAGACTCTCTCTTGAGTCCCTGCCTTCCACCCCCATTGGGAGTATCATCTCCATCTCAACCCTCCCTCCCCTCCCATTGCTCTCCCGTCTCCCATCTCCCTCTCCCCAACCCATACCTCGCTTGCCTTTGTGGTACCCCAGCCGCTGTGTTCAGTGCTGCAGGCTCGATGCAGTAGTGTTTCCCCCTGGGGTTTGTACATGGAGCTGGTTTGCAGCCAGCGGGACTTACCTAACTACCTAGTCAACCATACATCTAGAGCTGAGCGATATTGACAAATCACAGACCCAGTACTTTAGACGTTATTGATACCACGGCCATACTTTTTACTTTTCATACAAATGGACTATTTTAAACTGCACAAATGGATATTATTAATTATTAGTCAGGTGGATAGGATAAGTGATATACTGGTAGGCTTAATAATTGTTCATTTGAGAAGATTAGGTAGTAAGGTATGCTGTCGCACACCTAGTATCTCTATTACACACCTATGACATTCCTATTATCATACTTAACATGCATATAAACCACCTAGAACACCATATAACCACCTAGAACACCATATAACCCACCTAGAACACCATATAACCCACCTAGAACACCATATAATCCACCTAGAACACCATATAACCCACCTAGAACACCATATAACCCACCTAGAACACCATATAACCCACCTAGAACACCATACAAACCACCTAGAACACCATATAACCCACCTAGAACACCATATAAACCACCTAGAACACCATATAACCCACCTAGAACACCATATAACCCACCTAGAACACCATACAAACCACCTAGAACACCATATAACCCACCTAGAACACCATATAAACCACCTAGAACACCATATAACCCACCTAGAACTCCACCTAGAACACCATTTAACTACCTAGAACAACAGAGCAACCACCCAGATCGCCCTGGCAACCGCTGAGGACACTGTAGCAACCAAAATCAACCCTGGAACCACCTAGAACCGCCCGGAACCCCATAGCAACCACCCAGAACACCCTAACAACCACTCAAAATGAACCTTGCTACCACTCAAAACAACATGGAAAACCACAAAGAACATCATTGCAACAACGTGGAAACCACCAAGAACAACATGGCAACCACCAGAACACCCGAGCAAACAAAAAGAACACCATAGCAACCACCCAGCATGCCATATTAACCACCGAGAACACCATAGCAAACCAACAAACACACCCTAGCAACCATCCAAAACACCCAAGAAGCAACACGAAACACCCTTGCGCCGCCATACAATTACGGCACCAATTCTCGTTACTCCGCTGTACATTTCCAATATACTTTTTATACTTTTTTCTTGTTCATTTGGATGCTATGCTTTGAGTTAAGTTGCTCTCTGGTCTAAGAGTGCTTACGTGCCACTTAAATGTAAAATATATACAGCATGCTCCTACAAAGTACTCATTTTTCCACTCACTGAAATCATTCAATCATTTTGAATTGTGATTAAGCTAGATCATCTTATTCACAGCTGTTGAAGTATGAGTATGAGTATGTGTGTGAGATCGATGGCCTCGATGAATGATCTCTTTCTGAGTCAAACGTCCTAAAGGGAGTTGCTAAACTGTGCGGCCTATCATTTCTGGATTAACATACACACATCATAACTTCGTGGCTCTGCTTCCTCCTCCTGCCCTGCTTTCCTTTCTCCCCTGCTCCCATCTCCTCACCCTCCCCCCCCAACTGTTCTCTCCTCCTCTTCTTTCCCCTCTTCTTTCCGTTCCATTTTCTCATCGTCTCCTCACCCCTTGTTGAAGTTTCCTCTTCAGGACGCGACGACAGAGTCCCGTCTCTGTCTCTCTGGACAGCTGCGTTCCACAGTGGACGAGCTGAGCTGTTTTAAGAGTTCTCAGTGTGCTGCCAGTCGATGCAGGGTTTGGGGAATTACTGGGCTATCTTATAATTTCTGGTGCCCTGTGCGATCATAAATGTTACTCTTGATCCGTCTCTGCAGGGGAAAATCAATATCTGTCCAGAGGGCCAGCTGTGAAGTTTTTATTGCATCTTATATCAGACCTGCGCCTGGTCGCTCCGGCAAAGTTACCGGGGAAGAGGAGGGGAAAGCCACAGTTTCGGGAGAGCTTTTTGTTCATAAAAGCAACAGGTTTTGCGAGCTATAATAGAAGGCTGTATTGATCCTGTGCGGTGAAAGTGGAGGAAAAAGAAAAGTGTTTTCATTCTTTGAAGGACACACAGCAGGCGTGAGTACAGGTAGCGAAGTCGTGAAGTGTACTTAGCGCAGTGGGAACCAGCCACCCAGTCGCACTACAGTCAAATCGATTCATAGTTGTTTTTTTGTTAAGACCAATGACATCTTTGCAAGATATTGTCAGACTAGCTTGGATGAGAAAATGTGTTTCATATATTATATTCATATTTCATATTTATTTCATTCATTTATTTCATATTTATCGCTTTTGTTTGTCAGATCTAGAGCTAAACTGAAGGTGAACCAGTATGTGATGAGGTTAGATACATCCAACGTCAGATAACAAACTACACAATTCAGTTGGATTATAACTACAACACAATAATGTGCCTGCTGAAATAAATATGCAGGTTTATCAGGATATAACTTATCAGAGGCACTCTATCAGTTAATCCTAGCGGTGCAAACCAACACCAGAACCTTTGACATTTTGTTCTGTACTAGGGAGCATTCATTTTCCATTGACGCAGTAACGAGGAGGAAAGACATCTGCCGTGATCTCAGAGAGGCAGCTATGGCTACTCATCAATCTAGTCAGGACTACCAAACAATGTGAAATCCAACATTGAACAATTTAAAAGATTCTTCTTAATCCAAACATTATCTTAGGGTGAATGCCAGGGCAAAAAAAAAAAAAGCACCAAAAAACATTTATATCAAGGGATCGAAAGGCCTTGATATGATAAAAGTTCAATTTGATCCAATCCGAAAAAGCTACAAAGGTCTTCAATGAATTTGTGTTCATTTCTATCCAAGAGGCGTCATGGTTTAAGTTTGTAAAATGTAATTTGGACCAACCTCAAGACTCTCTGGAGTGGAGAGACGGGACAAAGTGGAGATGTTTATGTCATTGTTCGGCTAAATACGAACCATGTTGGCCAAACCATAAACACAAACACAATAATCTCATCACAGCATGGTCATAGAGGGTGAGGATTTGGGATTGTTTTGCAGTGACGCTACCTGCGGCCTGCATTTCTAACTGTTAAGGGCACAAGATTGCCTTGGTCTACTCCCTAATAACCCTTTCTCTGCTGAATACAGATTGTAAAAGTTTCCCAAAGTAAAAAAAAATCGACCACGACAGGAAAATCTAGCACTACGGAAACCCTGACCCATGGGTGTAGTTGACCTTAGTAGGAAAAAGATAAGCAGTAAAAACAAATTCCTCTAAAGGAACCATTTGTATGGTTCTGAAAACCCCACTTAAATGAATAAAAATGTGCTTGACCATGGCCAAACGTTCATAGTGAGAGTGGTTGCGTGATCTCCTGTCTCTCTTTTGTGGAAATATTCGAAAGGCCAATCAATTTCCAGATCTTATTAGGCAGAGCAGACTGTGAACAGTGGCACAGCAAACACTGGCCCTACTGTTTGGCGGTGTGTGTGTGGGTCTCCTCCGGTCACAAAGATGACAGTTTCCTCATGTGAGCCGCCGTCAAATCCACTTGTTATCTAAAACCAGGCCTCTCGTCTCGCCAAAGGTCAGATTGAAAGTGAGCCCGGCCGCCTCCGTCCGTCACCCGGCCCTGGCCCTGCGTGGCGGGAGGAGAGGGAACAAGCCTTAGTACGAAATGTCAGCTCCCTCCCGGTGAAGCTCAACTCATCAAAGGGGGATTAGTGTTGGAACGGTGTCCCTCGTCTCCGAGAGCAAGCTATAATGCAGTCATCCGCCGCATCCGGAATGATAGGGGGATATATACACCGTTTTTGTTCTACTTTGGGCCTCTCTGTTGGCAAGTTTTTGCCTCACTACCATGCAAACACCCGCCCACCTAAATCAGTTTCTTTCTGATCTTACGTTCGTGCCACTAGCTCATCCTACGGGAATGATGTCATCAGATTTGTAAAGGGGCTATTTGCAGTTACGTCACCTGGCAATGACCATTAAGGCTTGTGTTTTATTTTTTCTTCAAATGGCGTTGCGAAGCCTTTGATGACCCTCAGCCAGACACTCGGTCATTGGGAGTGGAATGTTTAATCGCAGAAGGGCACTTTGGAGTGGATTCAATTACAAACATACTGTGGTCTATTTCCCTCTGGTATATTGTACCCTTAATGGAGTTTTACATTTGATTTTGGGAAAATAACAGACTTCTAGCTGTTTATTGCTTGTAATAATTGCACATGGAGTACCGTTTTGGTTTGTTTTTGTACTTCTCCTTCTCGTCTCTCCGTCTCATGGTATTTTCATCAGGTGATTGCAAGCAGTAGTCCTTCCAAATGACGGGAATCTAATTTTGGCGTAGAACCTTTCTGAATGTTTATGCTTCCCAGTTCCTGCTTTCACAAGTCAGGGTCTTAATCTGTGGTGTTAGGCGAGACTGTAGGAGAGAGGAGAGGAGCCTTCTGCACCATGTGTGAATGTGAGTCTAATCAGCCGGTTTTCTTTTTTTCCCAGTCAATAAGCTGAGACAAATACAAACATCATTCTTAATTTGGAGAGCCAACGGGCCAAGAAATAAGAACAACACACACAAAGACCCAGTACGGCAGTCTTCATTAAATACTCTGTTACACACTGTTATTGTACGACTGGAAGACTGTTGTCAGTTATGTGTGATATATTTATGGATTAGTGCGATTCAATATATGAAATATTATATACCAGCTCCTGTCAGTGTAAACTGAAACCATATTATATAGTTATTATAAAGTGCAATTGTGATTTAGAAAGAAAATTGTGTTAAAAAGACTGCTGAAATTTATTTTCATGAGCTATTCCTGTATTTGTATATTATTTTTTTCGCTCAAAATTACCTTCAGTGTTGCCAGGATCAACAAAAGACTGATTTAGGTAGTGTGTGCGCTGGTATTGTTTTGCTTTGTTTTAACCTTCCAACAACCAATACAACGTCATCCATGCTGGATACGCTCAGTCTTTTCTTGCAAGATAACGTGAACACATTTATGTTTAAGTGTATCAATCTTAGTAAGAGTTGCTCTCTTAAAACATTTTCATAAGCTGAAGGTCCCCCTTTCCAGATATATCTATTCCACATTTCTTCAGCTATTACTGGTGATTGGATATCCCATAAAATATGATAAGATAACGGTGAATAACCTTCTGGCAGACAGTAGTGTGGACACTGGCCAGGTGTACTGTGGAGTTATGTTGTGACCATGAGATAGCTTTAATCATTTTTGAATTTGCATTCGTAATCCTAATCTAAAACGTATTATGAGATGTATCAAAATGTTGTTTCACACGGCAAATTAATATTACATTCCATGTTCACAATTCTTGTGGATTTTGTGCTCCCATTAGGTCCCAGATGTCCATGTTTATTTTCGTTAGTCTGTCTTGGCGTTTTAGTAGTTATTTTACTAATTTGGTCTTTTCTTAGTGATAGTTAGTATTTATTGTACTACTAAATATTCAGTGCTAGTTATTAGACAACATTAGTTTATGTGAACAGTTATTCAGAATTCATAGGTTTGAATAGGCTATGAGAGATGGTTATAAATAGTAAAATATAAAGACATGCAACATTTTAAGTAATATAGTGCAGTTATATAGTATAGTTACTTACTGTATATGCTTGGCATGGCACATTGTGCTATTTACACGTTTGGATGTGTAATACAGTTTTTTGATTTTTGGGGCTAATGCACACATCTTAAACAATGCAATGCAAAATCTCTGAAATCCCTTATATGTATACATATATGTAGATCGGAGCAAGATGCATTTACCTCGACAGTATCTAGACTATAGCTAGTCATAGACTACATTTAAACAACAGTTGCTTTCCTCCAGTCTTTGTACTTTCCCAAGGGTAATCTTGTATTTCAGTTGGCTGAAGGCAAAGTATTGTCTTAGAAGGGAGATACATCTTAGAATGAAATATGGGATGAGTGCTCTTTCCGATGGGCATTACTGAATGGCCCTGAATCCGAAATGTTTAAAGGAAACTGCAGACAAAATTAGATAATTTTATGATACCATTAATGGCAAAGTCTTGGCAGAATATGTTTTATTTATTCGATCTGTACCAAGGTCGATGTTGTAATTACTACCACAATACAAAATGTTAGATGCCCCCGAAAAATCTGGAACATTCAGCATTCACCCGGGCTTTTTGGGCAGGGGAATTCAAAGTGGGCAGCATAAATAATCGCTATTTGGCAGTAAGGACGAAGGAAACGGCTGAACCGTTTATTATTATTCTCACTACAAGCTCCCGTCTGATATATTCAGTGGTGTACACTTTTACGATTTCTTCATGAGGTGGAACAAAAAGCAGTTCCTATTTATGACGGAGGATATCGGTTGCTAGTTTTTTTTTAAGGGGATGGCTTAAGCGAAGTTAGTCATTAACGACTGTTCCACTGTCGCACGGCCTCATTAGTGAAGCGTCCTCTCGTTACCTATCGTGCCCCTTGCCCATCAAATAGAAACAATTTGTGGGAGCCTTAACTGCCTTCATTAATATGAGAAGCACAGGACAGTCTAAGGTAGCTTTGACACCGAAATCCTTCCACCCAACGCCTACCCCCACTCCCCCACCTTCTCCTCCTCACCGTCCACCCCCCCACCCTTCATCGTCCTGCCCGGCCAGCTTATTAGCTGGTGGTCTGATCCCCCTTGTCACCAGCTTTACTCCCATGCCCTCGTCCCTTCCTCCTCCTTCCACTCCTCGCTCCATCCCAACGGGCTCCCATTCCTGCTGAAGGACTTTGGCTGGCTTTATGCCAATGGGTGGGTCAGCCCCAGTTTGGCATGCACAGCGCAGTGTCTGGTCCTGACCTGGATCCCCCGCCGTTGGGCTCCTATTATCATTCCTACGCCAGATCCCTGGTGTGTGGTGTGTCGCGGGAGTTCGGAGCACTCTGCCCATCCTGACCCCAACCCTCCTCCTAGTCCTCTTCATCCTCTTCTTCATCCTGCTCCTTCCTCCTACTTCTCCTCCTCATCTACCCTTTCCTCCTCCTCCTCCTCCTCCTCCAACTCCTCCTCCCTTTCTCCTCTGCTAATGAAAAAGACTCCTGCCGGGTTTAATATTAAACAACAAGAAGGACCTGGCTCAGGATGCTTTCAGGCCCAAAAAAGCCATGTCGAGGAAGGGTTAGGTGGGGTCTGTTGGATCATTTGTCGTCTTGTTGCCTTCCTTGGGAAGGTAAGGTAAGAAGTGCGGAGGAAATACACGTAGGCCTGTAGGATTGTTCTTGGGTCTGTTCTCTGAAACCAATTCCCCCAGACAATGTGAGCGGGTTTCAACCTGTCACATACGACCACCAATCGTACCACTTGACGTTTATGGAAGTCACATTCCTTTATAATTGATGGGATTTTATCAACAGTTTTTCTTTCTGCAATAACACCTATGAAAGTGAATTAAAGGTAAACTGTAAATATGAAACAAACAAAATGAAAAAGCTTTCCACCGAATCAAATATATCATAATAACTCCAATATTTTCAGCCTCCACGCTTGTGTTTTCCCGTTATGCACTACTGTGAGGTACCATACAATGTAAGGGAACTGAAAGATGATTTCAAAATGCCGCTGTTCTTAAAGAAAATACCCATAAGTAAAAAAGCCTGTTTACCGACGTGTCCATTAGATATTCCAATAGTTAGCGGGAAAAATCCATATGTGCTCAATGCCTGGCCCTGCATTAATCAGCCCTTAACTACAGGAACCATTAATTACACTGGGATTACCATGTGTCTCCCTGGCACATGTATTAGAGGGAGAGGAAATTTCCATATAGATACTTCCTTTTCTTTATTTCTTCCCCTCCTTCCTTTTAGAGCAATAATAGAATTCCTTATAGTCGCCTGAAGCCCATCCATTCTAAATGAGTCTCTCCCTGCTGCAGATGATCCTGGTGTGTGATGTGGGGCATCACACAGTGTATTGCCTGTGAGTCCTCTCTGGCTCAACCCAGGTATGCTGATTATGTGTGTGAGTGAGTGTGTGTGTGATGCGTGTGGTTTGGGTGTCGGGGTGTGTGTGCGTTTTGCGTTTGTGTGTGCATGATGAATAGAGCGCCTCGTCCACTCCTTCTGTCTGCTTTTGTCTCAGTTAAGGTTATTTTAAAAGTATATGCGCCTATTGTTGTATTCCATCAGTTCCTTAGGTTTGGGGAGAGGGTGTCGGGGGGTGTCGAGAGACCCTTGTCCTGCACATGGGACCATGGTAGTCTTGTGCCTGTCCTGCCACGTGTCTCTCAGGTGTGTCCTCGCCGACCGCCAGCCCACCCGCACGCCCCCCTCAGGTTTAATGGAATCTGCCGACCATGAGGCGAACCGAGCGTGACCGCATAAATATGCATGCCAATCTCTGACGGCCGTGCCACCTCTTAGAGACGTGGGGGGGGGGGGGGGGGGGGGGGGGCTCCATCTCATTATCAGAGGGGGGAGAGAGAGAGAGGGAATATAAAAAGCCAAAGTCGTGGAATTTGAGTGCGTGTGTTTATGTAAGCGGATCCAATGGATGTTTATACGGTTTTCACGGGCGTCGTCAGGTTATTAGGTGGTTATTAAACCGAAAAGACCGTAGAAATGATTAATAAATAAATAGAGTCCATACGAGAAGCCCACCATCTCCGAGGCAATGGGGAAGCATGTTTTATTCAGCTCCTTTTTTTTCTTCGGCCAGCCTGTGAAAACGAGTCTGCTTGGTTTAGCATATTAGAACTTCCTGTCAGATCTTATCGGGCTCTGATGTTAACAGTCATACGGATGACAACAAGCGCGAAAACGCCGCTGTAAGGGTTTTCTCTTCATGTAGCACCCAGAAACGACGATCGGAGGCAAATCCCCTCCAGCTGATGAGGAAGGTGGCGATGGGGGGGGGGGTCCATGGTGGGCTTAATATATCCAATATACATTATACCTCGAACGCAGAGGGTTCGAGGTATAATCCCTTTTTTTGGGCTTTAGGGGGAAACAGAAACAGATTTTAGCAGGATTACAGTTTTACTACGAAAGCTAATGAGTAGATTGACATGGATTTGAGTGAGCGTTCCTTCTCTCGTTGCCCTCTGTCAGCTCTAATCTAGGTCACAATTGCATTCCCCGTGCAGTGAGTAAATCCGGCCAACGATCGGAGAAAGTTATTCCGCTGTTTACTGCACCGGCTCGATCGATATCCGCAGGAAGCTACTCTCAAATAAACAAACCGTAAAATGGCTCCTGCTAGCCTCCCGGCAGTGATTAATCTTAACAACCTAGGGCTTAATTGTCTCCAAAACTTTAGTTAACAGTCAATAGGATGTAGCCCTTGGTAATATTTTAGATCTTTTGTTTTTTTTGCTGTTGTAATGAAGAATAATGAGAGATTGAATTACGTGTGTCACTTTGCTTTGGTATTGTCTTACATGGGGAGATTTGTTGAGGGCACCGGGGGGTGGGGGTGTGTGGAGGAGGGGGAAGGAGTCTGAGAATAAAGCTTTGCCTGGGACATATCTCTCTCTGTTTGTTCAACAGAGAGGAAGGGGAAAGGGAAGGAAGAGATGGATGCCGCTCGGCTCTGGCTCTCAAATCCAATCTGGACCGCTTGGTGGGTGCTGGCCCATTTTTTTCTGGGGGTCTTTTGAGTTTCTTGCCCAGAATTATTTCCTCCCATGCTTCTGTTGTTTCGCCAGCTTTGTGCTGCATGTCACATCCCAGCCTCTCGCCAGGCCTCGTCTCCCACAACGCCACAGTGTTCATGTCTTTTAAATCCAGGAGAAAGGAATGAACCATCTCCCTCCCCACCCCACCTTCCTCTGCCTTTCCTCTCTCCCCCTCCCCCCGTCCCCTCCTCTGTTCAACAAGAGGGGTTTTGGCCCTGGAAGCACCTGCCGTCTTTTTGCCGCTCTCTAGAAACGCCGCAAGTGGCACGAGATAACCGCCGCTAGTTCCTTCCTTTCTTCTGCACACATCGATACACACTGACGCCAAACTAAGCAGGAGATGAGGGAGATGCGTAGAGACGGATGGTGGAAGGGAGAGAGGCCGATACCGTGTTGCTGTATTTGCTGACTGGTGTTTGTTAACTGGTGGGTTTGTGTTCAGTGTGTGTGTCGGAGTAGACCTTAACATCGGACAGGATACACCACAGCTTACTTTCGAATCTATACTTCTACACTAAAATGGACTGCCTTTTGTGTCTTTTATTTCTGTCTGAACGGTGCTGGTAAAGTAAACGATGAAACAGCCAGGGATAGCTATTTTCATTATCTTTTCACAAAAGGCCCTCTCTTTCTCCGGCTACCTGGGTTATGGAGCAGGATTTTTCCTGCATTGGTATTTGTGGCTCGGACCTTGTGAAAGATTAGTATTGTTATCACATCCCGCTTCAGCTAAGCTCAGCAACAACAGCAGAAAAACGCCGGTGACCTTTGGCGTAATCACCCTAACCCAACACACTATCAGACGCGCCACAAGCATATCCCCCCCCCCCCCGCCCACTCTCCCCTCTGCTCCGGAACCGTTGGGAGAGTCAATGGACGCAATAAAAGTTATTAAGTCCGTCAGAATGAATATGTACGTTACACTGGAGACGGCATACAGCAGTTGGCCTCGCCGCGGAACTTAAATCCAATTCCATCCCGTCTCGCTCGGTTTGTGGCAGGCAACTCCATTACTGGAACTGTTGTTGTTTCTCCTGCGATCTCCCTCTCAAGAAAGGAAATTGGCAACCTTCATCTCCTCAGTCTATTCCAGCGTGTGTGTGAGTCGGAGGGGAGAGGGGACTGCTTAGATGCCCCTTAAAGCACTGAACTCTCACTCAACCACAGGGGCTTGATGGGGAACGGCTCATGCTGGAACTCCACATTCTTGGGTGAAAGGCCAGGGAAGTTGTCAGTGAGTGTGCATTTGTGTGTGTGTGTGTGTGTGTGTGTCTGTGTGACAGGACTCGAGCAAAATTTTATTTGGGAACATTTTCTCTCACTGGGCCAGTATGCTTGTCAAAGTTCAAAGCACGGTGGTAGTTGCTGTACTCTAGTAAACAACTGCTGCCATGAAGAGAGAGAGAGAGAAAGCTAGAGCCACAGAGAAGGAGAGAGGAAGCCAGAGTTGCCAGACTTGCTAATGTCCGTGGTTTGTCGTGAACCTTTTTCGGAACAAAAAATACATATTTTTCACAGTTTCTTCAACGCAAATGGCTCGAGCATCACAGTTCAGTCAGTGATACCTTGGGCTTGCGTGTCTTTCAGACTGCGATTGGCATTTTCCCTCCGGTGTTTAAAAAAGGCTCTGCTACGGATATGAGTCACGCAGCCCCACTAGACTCTCTAGACGGGGTCACGCGAGTACAAAGCTGGGAGATGCTCCTTTGCTTAAGCTGGTGCTGCTCACTTCGCACCTCTCCCAAACACAAAGACGGAGGCCTCGACTGAATAGCTGTGCCAAGGTTGACACTGTTGCAATTTTCCTTTTTTTTATGTTGACAAAGTGGTTCCAGCAAGTAATGTCAATCCCTTCACTACCTTTTGCACCTGATTTCCTAAAAAGTCACTTCAGTCTTCGTCCCTGAATATACTGACTGCACAATAAGAGTCACCCTCACACAAGAGACAGGCCGACAACCTGTCGAACAAATAGGATTTATTGATCCGTAAAAATTAACCATCTGTTTCATGGTGTGTCGATCAAAGTTGCTTTTATGCGAGGGGGATTACAAATTAGCTACACAGCACAAATATAAAGATGATTTTGAGTTGTTGATGTTTAGTTTGAATACAAATGTAATAACATAATTAATTTTTACTCAATTCATTAACTTGACAAAAATTCAAAACATGGGCGGAGCAGTCCATTAAGCAAATAACTGATTGTTATAGGGATGCGGTGAGGTTGGCAGACATGTCAGTACGACACTGTGTGAATGTAATTCTCTGCTGAAACATCATTCCCTAAGTGAGTCATTCGAGCACAGGCATCTTCAAAATAAAGGCGTGCAAAGGTCTTCGCCTGCATGTCACATCACTTCAATTTGCCACCAGAGCACTTTGTGCGACCAAATACAATGCTCACTTCTGTCCTGGATTTAATTAATTTCCACTGCCGCCAACACAACATTGTGAACCCACAAGTGAATTGGAGTTTCTCCAAGTTAGCGTATATTTAGACCTAGTTTTACCATTCCTGCTGGTTCTCTGACTCTGTCTGTCTCAGTCTGATATTCATTCCAGATACAGACTTTCATATCAGACCATGCGGAAGACTACTGTTCCTAGAGCTAAATTATTCTGTCAGCAAAACCCCGATCTGTGTTTGGTAACAGATTTTTAGCGCTTTATTGCTTCTCTTTTTGCTTATATGTTAATATCTCCTGCTTTGTTTCCTCCAGAGGATCTCTTTAGTCAAGGTAATGTCTCCATGAATTTTGCATACCTTCCTCGAGGGAGTGTCTGTGTGCGCCATCTCAGTCCTTCATTTTAATAAGCCAATAAAAGGGAAAACCATCACATTTATAGCAGTCTCATGAGTATGACAACTGGTGGCTCTTGTGCGAACTGGTAGGCGTCAGTCTTTGACAAATTTTTTGACGAGGTAATACAGCGGTTGAGCCCAATCTTTTTTTTTAGGTTGTAATTTCTAAATGTTGGGTATTTTTGTGTGGTTATAAATATAGACTGTGGTTGAACTCCATGAATGACATTTTGACACAATACTATGCAGTGTGGAATTTATATGTATCTTGTTTCAGACGATTTGGGCAGATAATGTATTTGTCCTGGCAACTATCTTTAAATGTGCAGTGTGTAGGATTTATTGTCATTTAGCGGTGAAGTTGCAGACTCAATTCAATGCAGTTCAAATTCAAAAGCTTCAGTTTGTCCCTGAAGTGCAATTCCTGGAAGCAAGCTGATGAATTAAAACAAACAAACTGGAACGCTTGCATGAAACTGAATACTACTTTTACAAGTAATATAGCAATTATGAGAAAAAAGGTAAAACATGTCCTCTCTTGAGACATTGGTCCATTCTAAGGTTATGTAGAAGCATGGCGTTGCTACATGGCTTCGCCAAAGACGACCCACTCCCTATGTAGATATTAAGTGTGCATTCTAAGGTAACTAAATCACAACAAGTCTTTCTTTGCAGGGATGTGCACTTATTAAAACATACTCATGACTATTTGTTCCATACTAACAGGTCTGTTCCGCTAGATGCCACTGAATTCTACACACTACACTTTTAAAGCACTGTGAAATCCTGTAAGAATAAACCATGGTGAATATTTCTTATTACAAGCAGATACTATCGACTGTGTGGCCTGCAAATGACAAGAGATTATATGTATGTTTGTTTCGGTATTTAGGTATCTTTTATATACTCTGTAAAAATCGAAAGGCTAACCCTATATATACAGATACCTGCTCTTTAATGACACGTACATCTCAATTCTCTGCGAGTTGCTTTTGGTAAAGGTGGCTGCTAAATAACTCAGACATAATAATAATAGTTGTCCAGAATAAATCAAGCGGGCCACTAGGCCCCATTCTGCCTCCGGGAGCCCAAGCACCGAGCCCGATTGGTCCGATGATTCCAGGGTTCGGAAAACTCCCCGGCGGGCCGTGGGAGGGAAACAGGAGAGCGTTAAAAGTGCTGATGAATCCAATCAGGCGGTGTGCAGACATTCACCACGGATAGGTGGGAGGCTCCGAGCGGCACCACTCAAGGGCTTAATTAGAAGCATGTTTGTGTATTGTTTGCTTTCAAGGCGTTATCAGCGTCTGCCTGTCCCGATAATGGCTTTGGCTGGGGAAACAATCATTTGGGTTCTGCCTCCACGCCGCCTCACTGATACCATTCGTCAACACCACCGTCTCCCTCGGCTCCTGTGGAGAACCTATCGAAGTCGGCGTAGAGGGGCCCTCCAGCTCTTTGTGGCGCCACAGGCGCACCTGTAGGTCAGACTCAGTCGGCTAACAAGGCCCCTCTGATGCTGGAGTCGAGGGCTTTTGTCTAAGAGACTCTTTCTCAGTAATTAGTGGAATCTACAGTACTACCCCATGGTGGCCCATGCCTCAGATCACCTTGACACAAAGGGTTTGCAAACATCCCTTCCCGGCTCTTTCCCATTGATTTGGACCCGTCATTACATAACGTCCTCTCCGCACCCCTAAACTCTCAGTCCACTAAGTAGGCAAGGTGTGCACAGCCATCGAACGTGGTGGAAAAGAGGGGTTGGATCAGGTTATAAACAGGGCTCAGGCTATGTGTTACCCAAAGTAAAGCATAAACATAACAGAGAACGAACAAGCATTCATGATGAATTGAATCGCTGTTCTGCATATGCACCAGAATATCAAGGAAGCACAAAGGTACAATTTTGACGGATTAGGGTTTTTTAGAGGGGGTGGGAGGTGGTAGTCGGTGCATGGTGCCGCCGTTACTGAACATATCCGCTGTCTATTTAAGAGCTGATGAAAACGTATGAGTGCCCTCCAATGGCGCTAAAGTGCCAAGCGAGAGAGCTGGGCCCGCTAACAGCACCCAGGCCTAGACTGGTTATCCTGCCGCATTTCACGTCTAAAAATACGACCATTGTCTCTTCCATGCTTCTCTCAAACGACCCGTTCCCAAATATTGTTACTTCCATAACAGTGTGAGATAGAGAGCATTTCAGCAGGCCCCGGGTCCAATATGAAGGCATTGATGCGTTTAGCAAATCTGACAAAATGGAGATAAAAGCAGGATGAGGGAAAATGGGTGAGGAGGAAGCAGAGTAGAGGGATAAAATGTGGAGGATCGTTTTTATCTTCAATTGTGTGTGTGTTTGTGTGTGTGCGTGTGTCAAAGAGAAAATCTTTTTCTCTGTCATCTTTGAAAGTATTTTTTAAATTGCTGCTGTTATGTTTTTTGTAAATCTACTTTTCATTTAAGGCTTTAGTTTAGTGCAATAGCACATAAAAGACATTCAGCACTATACAGTACATGTGTCAATTTGTGCATGCCATTGATGTAGGGATTTTTTTATCAATCGCTAATATCTTACAATGTGAATATATTCTTTTATTTTTGAACATTTGTAAATCGCTGATTTATCTCATCAAGATTAGCATCCAAAAACTATTATAAAGGTAAGGTGACCTCCTTACATGCGAAACAATAACACTCTGAATGCTGAATAAGCCCATCAATTATAGATGTGGCACAACCAAGTTTGTTTAAGTCAAACACTATGATAATACAAATATAAAGTTTAGAACTAAGGTATAAATTATCTTTGTTGTGAATCCAGGATCGTGTGCTAGTACTCAACTTAGACATGACTTCCATTTGTATGCCAAAAATGCTTTGAGTCAAATAAAAACCTAAAATATTTTACAGTCTAAAGCCTATGAAATATATCAAAAACATGCCTTACAGTTTACAGCATAGAATTGAGAGTGACTCTGTTCCAAACATTTCCATACCCACAATTATCTACCACTGTCTACATTCGTTTTCATCTTGACATTGTTTCCTAAATTACCAAATCGTAAAAAAAAAGAGTTGACATCTGACACTGGATCCACATCCACTGCAGACCTATACACCCTGGCTTTTTTTTAATCTTCTCCTTCCTTGTTTGACTTGAACAATAAACAAATTCAAAGCGGCCCTATTGAGGAAAAATCCCTGAAAGGGCAAAGCCTTTGAAAGCATGGCGTGTACGTTTATAATCCCTTTTGTGTCTTTTGTTTTCCGTGATTAAAAAATAAAACGTGGGAATTGTATCTTAAATTGTAATATGCGTCCATTGTTAAACATTTAGTCAAACCCAGGATTTCATTATAATACGGCATCTCATCATCTCGGCAGCCATTAGCCCCCATTACCCGCTTGTGTTCACACACATACATTCTGTTGCCATGGTAATTCAAGGGCGGCCGGGTAGGTAAGCCAATTGGCTGAGCCCACTCCTCTGACATTGGAGTAAGCACAGCTAAGGAAGTCTTTCACGGGGCAAGGCTGGATTTCAATCAGCGGGGCCGTAGCGCCAGGGAAACCGGGGCATTCCAATGCAGTTATGCTTCAGCACTTTTTCAATTTGGGCTTGGCCTGCCTCAGATTATGGCCTCTGGCGTATTGTTAATGAAAGTCACATTAGACATCCCATCCCATTCCCCGTCTCCCAACCCTCCAACCCACAGAGGGTGCTTCAGCGCTAGCGGTGTGGGAGGCTAATGGTCTTAGCCGTGTCCCGCCGGGATGCCTGCAAACGGGGCTCTCTCGAAGCGTGCTCCTGTCTGATGGAGCCCCTTGCCCCTCCTGTGGAGGGTCGACGAAAGGAACACTCCAATCCCTCTGTGTTGCTAGGAATACCCAGCCAGATCCGGGGCGCGTCCGGACATTTGGATGCTTGCGTCTTGGCAAATCTGCACGCTGTGGAGACTTCCCTTGGAAAGGAATGCTTGAGTTGAAATCACATGTGGCTGGAACAAATTCCCTTGTTTAAGTGCCCATAAGCAGGATGCTGACCTCTTTTAAATAATAGCCAAAACCCCCCCCCCCCCCCATTGTGAACGATTTAAAGCGGTTTTCTAAACACATGGTTCGGAATGGTGTTGATGTTTGGCACAGTTTTATAAGGCGTTGATACCTTTTTTGGTGCACGAGAGAATACATTTTACATTTGTCATTCCTCAAGACAAATTGTTTTGTTGAAACACTTTGTAAGTAATGTCTGCATGTATTTACAATTGTAAGTATAATCGTTGGTGCAACAAAACTATGCAATACTTTTGGTGCCATGGTTTTTTAAAAAAAACACAGCTTGACAGATGTCCAGAATTGCGAAGTCGGCAAAGTGCCTAGAATATATGAATGTTGCACTATTGGCTTTACACAAAATGAACTTGACACTTGACTCTCCAGTATCAAGTATCAATTTAATGTTGAATAAATATTCATTTTAAAATGTTTATCATGAATATTGAAGTTTATCAAATTGCCTTTATGAATAAAAAACATTACAAAAACATGCTGGAAAAATGTAAAGTAGATTAAAAGGTTATCCTCTCACTCCCTCTCTTTCTCTCCATCTATTTCTCGGTATGTCTCACTCTCCCTCTCTCTTTCTCTCTCTCTCTCTCTCTCTCTCTCTCTCGCTCTGTGTTCACAGAGTATGCATCGCTCCCTTTGCGGTTGTCGCCTGCTTTGAGGTTCTTTACAATGTGTGCCCCGGTGACCATTTTGCTTGTGATGGCATTTTACTTATGATACTTATGGGCCTTTGAGACCAACTTTGATTTCAATGTTGATCAGGGACTGTGAGAAAGCAGCCAACAGCTAAGCATTATCTGCACCAACTCATAGGCTGAACTGCTTTGGGGTAAAGCTGGGACGTAGCAGCCGCTGACATATAAGTAGCTTAAGTATCTAAACAAAACTTTAGAGCAGAGGACATAAGGAACTTTATCCTCCCTGTGTGGAAAAAACCGAGACATCAGCATTTTATCGGCGCATATTTTTACTCCACTCATGGTTTAGTACAGCTCCAGTAGTATACAGACAACGCCAAGCTCACTGAAACATTGCATTGACCAGGTCAGGGGCATATCCACACCAGGTGCTGGGTGTAGTGGCCTGTGCCCAAACAAAAATGTGATTGGCCAACTCAAGTACTACTTCCTGCAAAGGCTGGGGGTTGTGGTGTGGTACCCCTCCGCCCACCCCCACCCTCCCGCCCCTGGTTATTCATTGTTACCCGAGTCCCAGGCCTTACTAAATGATTCTGCTCACACAAGACGAACAGTAGAACACATACTGTCATCCAAGTTTGAGCCCGAAGCATTGCTCCTCATCCGATTGTTCCCATCTCATGCCAGACCCTACGGCTGCCACCAGCACCTACAACAAGGAGCACTAGCTGTATTCAGTGTACACTGTTCCCTTCTTTGTGTCATATTCGTTTGTTTTGTGCACAGATTTTTTTATTCAGACAGAGAACATAGAGCTCGGAGGACCGAGCTTTTCTTACTCTTCATGTCTGTTCTGAACTTGGGTCACAGAAAATCGAATAATATGCCTGGTCCAACTTTACATGTTGACAGTCCTGTACCTGTGCACGTGCATGCACGCATTTACACACACCATGTTTTACTATAATACATCTCTGAGATCAGCTATCAGCATGCACTTATGAGGCAGCGTGGGTCCCGTGGGACTTATTTTTCCCTTGGATTATTCATTTCCCTGTTAAAGATAATGTAGATAAATTGCTGCTCTTTCTGATTTCAAGAGCACTCATCATTTCTTCCTGCCCTCTACTGCAGAGTCCATTAGATGGACGTGTTGGCGTTGGTGTCCTCACACTGAGACCTGAACCACTGGCCCGGTCCCTCTGTTACATCACGCCAAGCCAAACTCCCTCAGACCACTGCTCTCTGGTCAGTGTGAATGGACTCCAAGGTCCCCCCCCCCCCCCCCCCCCCCCCCCCCCATGTGAGTCCGTTGCTCCGCGAGCCACAGGCCATCTAATTGTGAACCATCTATGTCAAACACCAGAGGTATTTAGGCTCTTTTTTTCCTGTGCGGAGGAGGCTAATTTGCTGCGTTGGTACCGTGGGCTGATTGTAGCGAGCTGTGCCTCAAAAGGTCAAACTCTGCTGGTGGAAGCTTAATATTTAGTCTCTTGGTTTCTAGTCAGCCCAAGTATGTGTTTTGACTCGAGTGTTGGGGCGATTACTGCCAAGCTGTCGGAAGTTAAAACCGCCTCTGTTGCAGACCTCTATTGCAGTCCTCTGTTGCAGCTTAAATCAGACTATGGCTGTGATTTTGTTTCTGTGCCACCCTTGCAGTTGGAGGGAAATCATAAGTACATAGCGTTTATCCATATTGCTTGGTCTCTGTTGGTCTCTGGCTCCATGTGTTTCTGTACGTCTCGGTGTAAATCTGCCTTGTTCCGTTGACAGATTTACGTGTGACAGTTTGTCTGTTTTTTTGGGGACTGTTTTTTATCTTCCTTGAGGGACTGCTGGTTTCTCTGCCGTTCAAATATGTTGTTCGTATCAAAGGAATCTCCACCGGCCCACCTAGCCCCAGCTCTGTTCCCATACCGTGGCTGTCAAGAGAGATCAGATCTTATTTATCTGTCTGTGTGTGTGTGTGTGTGTGTGTGTGTGTGTGTGTGTGTGTGTGTGTGTGTGTGTGGGATGTTGGAAATGGAGGGGGCATTCATGTGTCATAGCATTCTGAGACTATAATGCAAGTGAGAGAGGATAACAGAGATGGGAGCACATTTTGAAGAATTTACCGTCAGCACAGTTCAGCTTCAATTCATCGAATCTGTGTGCACACATTCATCTACCTCTCCTCACACACACACAAACCTACACACACCTACACACACACACACACACACACACACACACACAGACACACACACACACACACCCTACACACAACTACACACACACATACACACACACCTACACACACCTACACACACCTACACACACACCTACACACACCTACACACACACACACACACACACACACACACACACACACACACACACACACACACACACACACACACACACACACAACCTGGGCGTACCCTGGGATTCTTGGTCGGTACGTACCGTATTAGCGATTCATTTCATCCTGGCAGTGTAACGCGTCCTTCTGCGTTCGCCTGAGAGAGGTCACATGATGAGGCAGGCGGTGGAAACCCGGGCGTTGATCGGAGAGAACGTAGCCGCGGCTCCGTCCGTCCGCCCTCCTGCTGGTCTCACTCGGCGGGAGATCGTCAGACGATTTATGGCCGTATCTGCATCAGTGCACAACGCCCAGCGAGGCGGAACGGGACGGTGGAAACTGTAGGTGCATAAACATGAGGCGGAAGCGCTAACATGATGGTTTCATTAGCACGATGCCCGCCGCCATGGATTGTGGAGCTATTAAGGGGCGGCGGCTTTTCTGACCGAATGAAACGGATTGATGGCGAGGGAGGGCATAAATTGCGCCGTTTCTCACGCTGACTTTGTGTCAGGGGGCGTGCCACTGCCCCCGCCTCCCCCCCCCCCCCCTGATTTACTGTGTGTTAGGGTGTTTGCTGAACGCATGGCGAACCCTCGCCCGGGCCTCAAATCATCCGGTGTGGCGAGGAAACGACAACAGGAGCAAGAAGCCATGTTCGTGAGTCAGCACATCATTCACCCAAGCCCCTGCGCCCCCGTCCCCTCCCCTCCCCTCCCCCATCCCGCCTTCGTCTGCTTTCATTCTCTTCCAATCCACGCTTCCACTTCCGAGGCCGGCCCCCTCGCCGCCGCCGACCTGCTAAGTGCATTACGGGAGCACAGCAGCCCCCCATCACGGACCTGCACTCCCATGGTGTCCGAGGGTGGAGCAGCTGCTCTATGAGCCGTACTGCTCAGCCCTGCTTCCTTACAACCAAAGAGGACCTTAAAATAAAGCAACTTGCGCATGAGATGAATTCCTCCTTGGATAATGGTTGACGTTATGCCTGATGGGGGTTTAAATTCAGTGTGAAACGGCTTGAATAGTATGTGCATTTGACCTTGATGCACATCATTAGTTCAGCCTAATTTTAATTGGTTGTCTCCTCGCTAGCTTGCGCTCCTCGCTGTGGATATCGCCTGGGCTATTGATTGTCCAAGGCTGCTCCTCTTGCAGCGGGTTCCCCTTGGATATCTCCTCTCATTCATCCTCTTGCTTCTTGTGATTGGTGTTGGGGACCATTTCTCAGACAGGCTCGGCTGGGTTTCCTCTGCAGTGCCGGGGAGAGAATATTATTTAATGGTTGTGTTTTTTTTCTTCCTGTGTCGCAAAGGTAGTGCAGCTATCGGTAGGGAGAAGAAAAACGCCAGCAACACAAGTGGCAACCGTTCGCTGCAGGCTCTCCCATCAGCGGAGGGCCGCCCATGAGTGTTTGCACTTAATTAAGGTAATGATTCGCTGAATGCACATGGGTTCAAGTGGGGCCGGTGCTTTATTGCTCTCTGCCTGTTGGACTCGTCCCCGGCCACTGCCAAATTAAGGGTGAGGATAGACATGAGGAGAGCCTCTAAGTGACCCCCCTCCCAGCCTTCTCCCCTCCATCCTCACTCCTCTCCCCCGCCTATATCAAACCCTTCCGTTCAATATACCCCGGTCCATAGGCTGCACCCTATGGAGTCGACTTCACTCCTGTAAGAAAGGCCCCATGGGAACCAAAAGTAGAACAACAATAGTTCAGCCGTGTGCAAGCGAAAAACAGCATTGAAGGGCAATAGAAAGCATCGCACCGGCCAGCAGTCGACACATTTATATAACACTGCATTGTGCTCCACACAGCGAAGGTACGCTATAGCTCTCTAGGGTTCTCCAGGGGGAAGAACCAGGGCTATTGTTCCTGTGTCACTGTGTCAGCGGTCCAGCAAGGGGCAGGAATGTGTTCATGACTCTACATGTTTACCCTGTTCTGCTCCTATGGGCTGCAGTCTCTCTCTCTCTCTCTCTCTCTCTCTCTCTCTCTCTCTCTCTCTCTCTCTCTCTCTCTCTCTCTCTCTCTCTCTCTCTCTCTCTCTCTCTCTCTCTCTCTCTCTCACCTTGTGCAGCCTGTGCAGCTTTTCACAAGCTGTCTCTCTCAGATTGAGAGATATTGAGTGAGCGCGTACCAGTGAGTGGGAGACGAGGTTAGGGGGCTTCTGGAATCACATTGTACACAACGTGCCTGTGTACACAACAATGTCTGTGTGTCCTCTAGGGAATCAAACTCCTAGAACTAACTCAAAGTAGCCCCTATACATCCCTATGGAGGATACTCAATCATCGCACTGTTTTTCTTTCATTTCTATCTATAAATGACCTTGATTGATGCTTTAAGGGTTTCACATGATAGAATAATGAAACGAAAATCTGGCTTTTCTATGTGTTGCGATGAATAAAATAAAAATAACCAACAATTCATATTGTTAGCTTCTCCTTATTTTTTCTTCAGGTAGAGTGAACAATCACCTTCAAGGCTGAGCTCGCCTGATGCCCTTTCAAGTAATGCAGAAAAAAGGAGTTGTGTTTCATGTTTAACAATAGAGGAACTTTGCAATGATTCTGGCTAAACACAGACAAGGATCGACTCTCAAACCTCCGTTACTCAACGGGTGTAAGCAGATCCTCTCTGCTTCATTGGAGATGCAGAGGTGAGGCTATGCTTTGTCTCTGACGTGATGTCTACTCCAAGCACTATTTCCCTCAATCCTCATAAGCTATGGCCACTGCGGAGGGCCAACTTTCTACAGGGTGGGGGGGGGGGAACTGTGTGCTCATCTCGAAACTATAGAGTTTTCATCCAAGTGCAGGAGAGAGACTATTGAATTTGTAGTGGGGGGTTGGGGGGGTGCAGAATGATCACATCATGTGGAGATAGGGTGCCGAGAAAATAGACTTTTATCAAGAAGTGTTGTTATTGGAGGACTGCGGTATTCCCCTGCCTGGTTCAGGACTGGGTTTGTTATTCTTTCGGTGCCCTTGTCTTCATTCCTTATTTCCAACCTCCATTGGGAGCTGACGGAGAAGACAACGCAAAGGAAACATCACATGGTAGGGGAACGAAGAAGAGTGGAGTTATTGCGCAAAAAGTAAAAAAGATCCTCTGAGGTTTCTTCATACTGTTGGAATGTGTATATTTTAGGATGGTTGAATGGTGTTGATTTTGGTATTTTAGGGTGGGAAATAAATTAGCACTGGTCATGCTCAAATGTGGATTCCAGTTTTTGGTTGATTCGGTTGAAGTAAATATAACACAGTTGATAACAGTTTGGAAATACTATACTAAACAAATCAATCATTGTGTTTATTATTTGAAGTCATATTCATTCAAGAGATATTTCCTTTATTTACACGGTACATTCCAACGGTGCCAAGGTCTGCTCATTGGTTTTGCTCCACTTCTATATTGAAGTATTGAAAATGCCTTTTCTCTTTCCTTCGTCGGTGGATGCCATTAATCCCCTGTTACACTGCACCACTTCACATGACCTTATTCTTTTACATTTGTATATTTACCAGTACAGCTGCTAAGGGCCACCTCTATAAGTTACTGATTTACAATTCAAAGTGGATCATCACATGAGTTCTGAAACACACGTTTTCAGATTAATTCCTCCACCGCCATGCGTTTCCCACGAACAGATGTGTGGCTTAAACATCTGTACTGGTTTGAAGGTGGTATGTGTTTTCTTAGAGGTTGATGGGGGCACGGAGCACAGAAATAGCAGCAGTAGGCAGCTGGGGTCCACGTCACCCAGAGAGGTGCTGCAGCAGCTATAGAGTCCATCTGGAGACATCCCGCGTCCAAGGACACTGCAGGAGGGACAGCGAGGAGAACTCAGGCCCTCCTGAATGGACCTTGTGCCACAGAGCTGCTGGGTGGTAACATGGTCCACTCATTAGCAGGATTTATGAGACCTGACCGAACCATGAACCCAGTCATGAATGAAGAGGATAGCTCGGATTCAGCCGTCCATTTTTCTTTCAGTTTTCCACTTTACTTTACTTTCTTTGTGTTGTTGTGTATTTGTTTCTGATTGTTTGTTTTTTCCGTTCTTTGTTAGTTTTTTTTCTTCCACTATCACTTCTCCTTCCTTTCTTATCTGTTTCTGTCATTCTCTTCCACACACACACACACACACACACACACACACACACCGACACACACCGACACACACACACACACACACACACACACACACACACACACACACACACCTTAGTGTTCTGTGACAGAGGAGGTCCCATGGGGCCGTCTCTACAGCGCCTCAAAGCCACGCTCCTCTGCTCTCATCCCTCACCCAGTTTGTCCTCTCCTCCATTTGCTCGGCGGTGGGCTGTAAAGACTTATGTGTCGACAACTCCTCGCGGCGATGCTTTGAGCTAGAAACAAAGCTTTGTGGTAAACCAGCGGTGCGTATGCTCAGGGAGGTTACCATAAGGGTAACTAAGGGCTCTGTGTTTTCGTCACCGACTGTTCATTATATTAAATGAGACATTTGGCGAATTGCATTCCTTTAAATGAATCAATAATTCAACAGGGCCTTGAACAATGGAGCATATTGTTTTGCTGCTTCAATCATCGACCGTCGTAGTTAACATGCTTTCTGTGTGTATGTGGGTGTGTGCACATAAAGTGGGATTCACCCTTCTCACCCGTGATGCCTCAGGCTATCATTGGCAAGGTGGACACACACAAATGCACACACACACACACAAACACACACACACAAATCCACACACAATCCCACCCCGATATGCCCTGGAATAGCTTTAGCTCAAAGAGATTCCAGCAGAAAAGGAGTGAAGGATAAAAAATAAAACGTGATATGAAGGAATATTGACCTTACGGTAAAAAAAAAAGACATAAGTTTAGGCGTATGTGTGTATTTTATCTCTATTTATAATATAGTGTGATTTCTTTTAAGGCGCTGTGTGAGGCAGTTTATTATAATGTACATTACATCTGTAATTTTGTTCTTAACAGGCTGAATATAGGAAACAATGACAAGACAGGAGCGCGAGAATGGGTTGTTATAAATACAGGCAGAAATAGTCCAAAATGACATAGTTAGTGCGATTGAGAGAGAAAGGGAGACAGCGGGAGAGATCAAGGAGGATATTTCAGCCTGGGAGACAGAAAACGAATTACAAAAAAAAGAGACAGAGTTAGCGGCAGAGAGAGGGAGAGTTAGCGACAGGGCTAGACATAGGCTCTCCTACTGAGAGCGGAGAAGTTCAGTGTATTAAAGCCATATCTCGGAGAGGAGTGAGATGCTTGGGTGGCTTGCCAAGCTAGGAATCAGAGCTGCGGCCCTGCGGTGGGTAAAGGGCTGTAATCATAGCTCAGTGGCGGTGGACATTATGAGGGTGTCCTACACACTGCCCAGGGCGCCATAGTACTGTCTACAGGTTAAAGTATAGCACATTACCTCCTGGCTCTTGCCTCTCCAGCCTGCTCCCCGTTATATCTCGGTTTTCTGCTTGGGGCACATCCCATTCTACCCTCTCTGCGGCCATCAATTGAATCTTTGGATTTTGTCATTCTGTGTGTGTGTGTGTGTGTGTGTGCGTGTGCGCATCTGTCTGTGTCTGTGTGCGTGCGTGCGTGCGTGCGTGCGTGTGTGTGTGTGCGTGCGTGCGTGCGTGCATGTAATCTTCTAAAGGCATTTCTTATGTGAATGTTTATCCTTGGGAGTTTGTGAAAGTTGAGGTGTGTGTCTGCGTGTGTGTTTGTTTGTGTGTGTGTAGTACCAGGTTTCAGTTCTAAATGTCAACTGTTTCTGCTCTATTGGGAACGTTTCACATATATGCTGACATTAAACGTGGAAGATGCCGTAGAACCACATGATCAGGATCCCTTAGCCAGACTCCTAACACCTGACACTGACACCAATCTCACCAGTGTTTTAAAACGGCACAAACGCAGGACCATCGCAAAATGCTTGGTGAAGGGGAAAGAGGGGGGGTGGGTGGGCGTGCGGCTATCAGTTTTCCTCAATGAGAGCAGCCTTGTAATCAAAAGGCTAGACAATGTGGAGTATGTCAGTGAGTCACTGCTGCTAGTACCACCACCACTAACACCACTACTACCACCATTGTGTTCCCAGGGGATCCCACTGTAAATATGTGCGGCTCCTGGCGCCCAGGCAACTCTCCAAGGGGCCAGGGCCCCAGGCTTGATCACTGCGCATGTGTCAAGGCTAAGTCAAATATTTAGAGAGACGGCTCACAGACGCACAAGTCTGAGTGGGAACTCTTGTGTTTACGGCGTTCTTCAGAGACCCTTTATGGGTCAATGCACACCTGCTTTCTGTCTTCCTCGGCACAGGGTATCACAACAGTGTTCACAAAGTGCGGGATGAGGGCTGTTTTTAGGCAGGGATATGCTGCATAAGCAGCAGGGGTCTCCAACACCAGGGCACCTCGCAACAGCCATGCATGACTCGTGGATGGATGCACACCGTGTCTCCTCTCTCTCTCTCGCCCCTTCATCCCCGGGGAGCAGAGACTGTGCTGCCGATGGAGATAAGGTCGCCTGTGTGCGTGCACGGCGAGTGTGGTCAGCAGAGATTCCCCAGCCATGCAGAGGTCATGGTAGCAGGATGCGGGGGATGATATTCATGGTATGCAACCAGGGTTTGAAATTGTCACCCCCCCACCCCTTCCCTGAGTCCAGCTCGCTGTGCTGCCTGTTTGAGTTGCTTGTCTGCCAGCCTCATGAAAAATGCCCCCCGCCCCACCATGACCACCTGCTGACCAAGTTGCCGTGGTTACCTCTCTCTCTCTCTCTCTCTCTCTCTCTCTCTCTCTCTCTCGGCTTAACCTGACCAACTTCCTTGCCTTGGTAACACCTAACCCTAGTCCCTGATTCCCAGTGTATGGGGTCAAATGAGATGGTAACGGAAAAGTAGCTGCTAACCTATAGAGCCCCATGTGAAGTGGAACCCAGTGTTGGCCCCCAACTCCACGACTTTGGACAGGACTGTTTGGGTTCCGCTGTAGCCGTTGTTGACAGGAGCTAAAGTTCAGAGAGCGGCTCAGTCGGTTGTCATTAAGAGGACTCGTGTGAGGAGACCAGGATACAGCCGCCACAGAGAGGCACTGGCTGCAGCGAGGGGAGGCCATTTCACGCAACACAGCTTCCAGGACGTCAGACATCCGAGGAGCCCGGAGAAGGCTGCATCTCTTTCATAGTAGGGGGAAGCAGAGCAACCAGGCGTGCCAGGCCCTCCAGAAGACAATATCCCCCGCCTAATGCCACCTGGGATGACTTTTTTGTTATCTGCGTGTCGGAAAGCCTCAGGCTCAAACCGTTCATTTTTGTGCCCTAATGAAAGTGCTCCGGAGCTCACTTATTTACTCACTCTGTGCTTTTGAGTTATGTCACCGTAAAAAAAAAAAAAAGATATAACTCCATTTATATTCAGTCTATGGGTGGGGGCGGGGGTTTGTGTAACCGCGAAATAAATGTGAATGCAATGACGATGTCGCCAGCGGACAAGGCTATAGGTGCTTAAGGAGCAGACAAGGATATAGGTGCTTAAGGAACTGTGCTTGCATCAATCTTCGCTGTTTGGCCAGGGACCGCATTTAAATAAGGCCACTAAAAAGGCAGACAGGAAACATGGACATATCTGTCTGGATCTGTGGGCAAAGGAGATGGATTCTGCACTGAAGTACTGCCAATGCATCCGGATCTAGTTGTGAGGCTTCAGGGCCTCAGGAAAGAAAACACTCAGGTGTTTGGGCTTCCCAGAAGATACCCAGTGTGGCATGTCCCAGGAAATACATCCTTTTTTGGGGGTTTAATGCATGAGTAAGACTAAGACTGCAGTTTTTCTTTTAGAGAAGTGAGTCACTACACCATTAAATCTTCTTCAGGGAGTAATTCTGATCGTATATCCCAGGCAATATTACATTCCAATCCAAACTATTTTGCATTATTTGCAGCACTAAGTGTGTAAGTCTGTGTGATAGGTCTTGGCATTAGGTCAGAATGTACAACTTTGAGCACATTTGAGCTTATCTCTCCCACTCACACAGTTGGGCTCCACAGAGTTCAAACGCAGGCCAGTACAACTTCCTCTTGATTACAGCAAGCAACAATCTTCAATCATGTTGAGACGCAACACCTGTGTGTATTATATTAAGCGTTACCGTACAACGTTTTCAAGAAGGCTGCACACCTTTTGTGCCCAGGTTAAGCCAGCCAATACCGCACACACTCAGGGAGAGATCTCCTGCATGGCAACATTGAACACCAGCACTATGGATCGTTAACCACAAACTTCTAAAATAAACTGGCTTTCAACACCACCACCCTGCATTCTTTGTCTGGAGGAGCCCCAATAAAGTAACCTAGGTGGAGTGTGGCAGCCCTTGTTACAGTTATGCCATGCCATCCCATGCCTTCCGTCTTTTCCTCATTGGTCCACAGTGTTCAAGCATGACCTTCTTTTCAGGGCTACGTGCATAGCCATTAATGATACAACTATTGATGTAGACCCAATGTCATAAAGCCCCACATTGCAATAACCTTGGTTTAAGTAACCTTAAACCCAGCATGGGTTATGAAACAACTACAAAGATCTAGAGCAAACTATGCTTTGCTGCCTTGAAACATTGAATGAGTGCAGGGAGTTGTCGAGGACAGTTAAAGTCTGGATCACTGTTGAAACTTTTCAATCTTATTTATCTAATCACTGCCAAATTGTGTTGGGAATGTTTGTTAGTTGTGGCAAGGCATGTGGAACGCTGGTCGCATCTGCTCATGGGCGTCAAAACAAAACCATAAACACTAATAAAAACGGAGAGTAATATTAAATACAGCATGAAGATAACATTTGATACAATGACGGGAGCCTTTTTATACACTGTACACTGTACTGCATATAGAAACGATCGGATGACGTATAGAAAAGAAGAAAAAAAGAGAAGCGTTCACGTGGCGAAAGGAAACCGAGTATAATGGCTGATTTCACAGTGAGCTGTGAAGAAGTGTATCCCATCCAAGCCTCCTTCAGGAAAACCAACAGCTTCCAATAGCCGGAGCTATACGATGAACACGGCTTGCACACCACTTTACCGTGGTGAAGTTGTTTCCATTCTATCAGAGTTGTGAGATTTCACGGTAGAAATATTTTTCCTGTTAAGTGGAGCATCATTCCGATGGGCCGTGTTATTCCATAAATGTGACGCCGTGGGGGTGAATCATGGGGGTGGATTCCCAAAAGCTCTTGAAGTCGAAGCACATACAGGAGAAATGAATTATAGGGTAGTCCCTCGTCTTTTCTTCTGATAATGAAATGGAGAACTGGGGGTAATACAATCCTTTCCAGTTCCACCTTCAAGGACACAGCGAGTACATTGACCGTGGCCACCATTATGGGGCAGAATTATAAGAGTGTGTTGGGAAATGTGCATTGTAACTGCAGTGCTTTCA
The DNA here is from genome assembly GCF_949987615.1 of Pollachius pollachius. Taxonomy (NCBI): domain Eukaryota; kingdom Metazoa; phylum Chordata; class Actinopteri; order Gadiformes; family Gadidae; genus Pollachius; species Pollachius pollachius. The sequence continues at coordinate 9,895,279 of NC_136946.1, read as the reverse complement.
GCAGGTGCTCTCCATTTTTATTTAAAGACCTGCTTTGGTTCCTGACATCTCCCAGTGGGAAAATATCGTAACCTGTAGTTTTAAAAAACACAAGCTGGGCCAGTGCCAATACCGTGCATAACCCAGAGAAACGGTGTCTGGGTGAGTAGCAGGACACATGGGAGGTGTCCATTCGGTTATGGCAGGTAAAGGAGCAGGGGAAGGAGGGGGAACTACTTTTGACAAATGGACTCCAGAGACACCATTCGTTCAGGTTTCAACACTGCTTACCGAGGGAGCGTCAACCCTCCCTGTTCTTTTTACACAGTAACGGTGAAACTTTATGCCCTATGTCAGCCATTTTAGTGAAACAATAGTGTGTTTAGTTTAACAAAAAGCCCCAAACAGCCCACAATGCTGGGGTACTTGCAGTACGCCATGTTTAGTCTAGTATGGATATCTTGCATCAGATGTCCATCGCTCTGTGTGTTCTGATCCTAGGCAAACTCAGAATACTGATTTACAAATTGTGACCTATAGGACTTGGAAATGTGTCTTCCATATGCATCCGAGCAGGGTTTGTTGGATTTAAACAGATGGGGTTTCAATGGCTCACTACAAACCTCAAAATGTGTTGGTTTGTTTATCTTTGAATAAATCTATCTCTCTCTCATACACATACACACACACACACACACACACACACACACACACACACACACACACACACACACACACACACACACACACACACACACACACACATACAACATGATGCAATATGAAATGCATACAACTATTTGGCCTCAATTTATGGCATTTATCGGCCATGATTATGGTAAATCATATACTTTACTAACTCACCCTCCCCATTAGCATAATATGTAATCATTCACACACACACACACACACACACACACACACACACACACACACACACACACACACACACACGCAAACACAACAGACATCTATCATGCAAGCAGACACCCAGCCGATGCACATCTGTTTGTCTGCATCTATGACATGGCCTTCAGAGGAAGTGGGAGCCAGGGTAACCGGAGCCAAGCCTAAGCCTTATATAAAATGGAGAAATATGCAGCGGGCTGGGAGTCTCTGACGAGCTGCTGAAAGCCTGTGACATGAATCCCGGTCCGGGGACCAATCATGCATTCCATCGCGGGATTGCCAAGATGCTCGCTCGACGGGCTCCTGATAAAACAAGGGGGCCCGGCCCCTGAGATATGCAGGCTGAAAACACTGGTGACACCCTTTTCAAGTACAATTAGTGGACGCATGGAGCCCATGTGAAACACATCCAACCTTTTCCTCTACCGCCACCACCAACAGTTCTCCACACAAACAGAACAGTGCCGCAGCCACTTGAGCTATGCCTCTTCTTCAGGCCTGCCTGGATGGCCCTCACTTATGAGGCCAATGAATGTTGTCTCTCTGCCTGCGGGGGCAGCACTTAGAGCGTGTTGTAGGCTGCAGCCATGCCGATTAATATAGCACTCCGGACTGCTTTTCCTGTTCTGGCTTTTAGAGCCGCTGAATGATGAGAGTCTGAGAATGCCTCTCCATAATGTCACTCCATGGCTCGAGCCAAGGGGTTAGTGTGTTCTGATTCAACGCATGGAAAGAGGACAGTAAAAATCCTGTTATCTCGACTAGTGTGTTTAGAGTTGTAGTGGTAACCATATCACTTGGGAGGAAGGATAAAGGATTAGGATATGTGCTGTGCGGAGGAGATGAAGGACCGAGGTATAGTTTTGAAGCAGTCGAGTGTTAAAAGACCTTACATGCCTTACTCGGGTTAAAGTGAATGTGCGTCTCAAACAATTTAAACTATAAGGTACATCGTCTGAAATAATTTATTGAGCTCTCTAAAATCGATTGAGCTTTGAAATGAATCACAAACCGAAAATCAGCTGTGTTTCTTAACTATTCAACCTTGACAATTTAAACTATTTTGATCAAATAAAGAGTGAGAACATCATGTGCTGATATATCTCAGAACATTGCTGGGAGTCACATGCTGGGGTCTCCTTAGCACTCATCACATATTAGCAGTTTAAACATATACAGCTATTCAAGTCTCAGAAATATGTGAATACTGAGTGTAGTAAGTTAGAGTGGTAATGTTAAAATGTACTCAAAAAGTATTTGATGGTGTCTTTTTACTGCTCTGTTATTGCTCCATGTGTATTGGATTTATTTTGAATAACATTTTTGGGAGAGTAAGCTGGACAGACTAGAGTTATAATCAAAATGCCGACAAAATGTCAACCAAATGTGAGTTCACCGAGAGTCGGTGTGGCGATATCATCTGCAAATCCAGATACTTCAGATTTGGGAGCATACGAGTGCTTCGCGCCAACCCTTGCACTACTGATTTAAACAGCAGTCATCGCCGGTGAAGGGAGGCTGACAGAGCTAATCTTCCAGGTATTATATGTCTCGCTCTGGAGATTAGAGCAAAATGTGACATTATTTGAAATTAATTGGCTTGCGGTTTCTAAATTCGAAGCAATACAGCTACCTACCCTTGCAGGGAGGAGAAAGTGATTTAATATAAATTATAAGTGATATGTATCTGGTGTTGTTATTCGCATAATCAAGCGATGACACCAATAAATGAATCTAATTCGAGCAACGTCAGAAACACCAGAGACATGGGTGCAGTAGGAGGTGAGTTGAGTGCTGAGATTTACCGGAAATGGTTTGATCCAAGTGATGCATTAACTACAATATTATTAAGAAACTAAACATGCGGTTTTGCCTCGTCTTCGTCTCAGTTGAAAAGGTTGAAGTGCAGAGGGAAGCCTGGCCCTTTTTTCTTAATTTTCGAGCCACAAACTTTCTGCAGCCATAAGAATGGCGGGGAGACAGGTGGGAGATCGGCAGATGCAGCACCTGGCGATGATGTGATGGTGTTTTCGACCACACGCTTTGATTGCCTAGGTTTCTGCCCTTTTGTCCGCCGTCCTGCTTCCATCATGGAGCAGAGGGGACCCGAGTGAAGCTGTATAAGTGGGGCCGCCATCGGTCCAGGTGCTCCAGATGGATGTGGGGGAAAGCCATTGATCACTGAGTGCAGTGACGGGATGAAGAGGTTATTTCACCTATTTCCTCCTTCAACGAAGAAATACGTCTGGCCCTGGCCGTTGGATCTATCCATAGAAGAAGAGAAGGAGTCAGCGATGCAGGGTAATCATCCAGGTATTTTCAGAATTGGAAGCTAGGCATCGGTTTTTCAACATTTCCTGAGAAGACCTTAGTCTTACTCTGTAGCCGCGATGCATTGGTACACTTCTGAGGTTGCAGTTGTCGCTGGCCCAGAACCTCAGGGTCCGGTTTGGCGTGCGGGTGTGAGGAATGTTCAGCAGCAACGTGTCCAGATAATGGCGACGGTGGGCCATCTGAGTGGACAAAAGCTCCATCTCGATCATGGAGGTCTCCCGTTAGCCCACCAACATCTGTCTGTTGTTTACTGGAGGGCTTCGACTGTTTGAGTGACTTTTTGTTGCAAGAAGGAGATGAGAAACAACATCACAAATTATTACTTGAGATGACGTAAGTCAAATTTAAACTTGACCAGTTTACTTACAAATCAAATAGTTAATACTTAAGCTATACTCTGCCCGCCTCTGAACGCTGCATATATATTGATGAATTATAACTATGTCTGCGAGTGTGTGTGTTTGTTCATATATATATGTGAGTGTGTGTGCACGTGCCAGATGGCCTTCCTCCCACTGTGCTGTGGCGGTGGGTCCGTATGAACGCATTCATCTTACTTTGGGGGTATTGCCCCTCACCTGCTTTATATTAACCACAACATGAAGGCTATAAAGCCGTCATTTTCTATAGCGTTTACTCCACTGAACTCTGGCCCACATCTTCACCCACTTCCCCCCGTGGCTATGTGTGATGAAGAGCACCAGAATAGAATGTTCTAATCAAAGCTGTGTGCGGCCGCCCCCCCGAAGCCTTCTCCTGACTTCACCTGTGCCAAGCGGCCTCTTGCTCAGCTGGAAATCCAACACAGGAATGAGAAGTGCACTTTGAAATGCTCGCCGTTGATCTATGGCCGACGCTTATCGGAGGTGACCCTGTGTCGCTCCACACATGTTTTACTAAAGTAAATGATAATGATATTACCGTTGTTATTATTTCTGGTATTATCATGTAAAATCCATTGAAATACATCAACACACCATTGCTCTTTTATATCCGTCTGGAGATCAATAGGTAGAAAGGACAGATATGTGTTTGATAGAGAGAGGGATAGAAATATGTACATGAAAACCGAAAGCAAAGATGTTGACCTCTTATCACGCGTGACAATTAACACTGAAATATCTTGTAGTAACTTAACTCTGTTCCTGTATTGGAAGGTAAAGCAACCAGTGTGAGTATTGATACCAAACCAGGCTGCAGTAGAGGCAGGACAAGCAAACCACATGCTAAGTCTGTGTGTGGTATTTCATTCATTATTTATAATTCATTTTGTGTGTGTGTGTGCTTCTGTCTGTGTGTTGCACCGATGTCCTCCCAAGCATCCATTCTCAGAGCTATATAAGCTGACCTGTCAGCAGATTTCTTCCTCTGATTTATACACACACAAACACACACACATATGCACACACACGCACACACACACACACAACATGCCAGACTGGGAAATGCCATTGCCAGTGTGTTAATCCAGGCATCTTATCAAACCAATCAGCACATTTCCAGCATGAACACATCCAGACCGTGACTGAGAAGGGCTACACAACATCTGCTGCTCTGGTGGTGGTGGTGGTGGTGGGTGGGGAGGGGTAGGGGAGAGAGGGGCAAGAATGAATGATGCCTAAGAAAGGCAGAGGAAAGGTTGAGAAACTCCTAGAATCTCTGGTGTGTACGAAGATCTTAGATCAACAGCCATTACCCCCACCTCTTCCTCCTCCTCTTGGGGGTGTTTTGGCATGGTAGAGCTGGGGGGAGTTATGATCATGATTATCGTAATGGGTGAGCTCTTGTCCTCCTGTCAAGCATACTATCAACCCTAATTGCTCCCTTGTTTTTCCCTTCCCCTCTCTGCCCTCCTTCTCACCTCTCTAATCGATCTACCCCTCTCTCCCCCCCCCCCCCCCCCCCCCCCCCCCAGCCCAGTGCAGGGGTCAGAGGGTACCACAGCCACAAGGCCTCAGACGCCCAGTGGGCCGCCAGTGAAGGAGGAGGAGGAGTAGGAGGAGGTGGCCCCTCCTGGAGCGGGAGCTCCCCCTACCCCCACCACCATCCCCAGCACCATCACCTTGGCGCAGACCCTCACCACTACCCGCCTCACCACCACTACCCGTCTCCCCCCCACCCGTCCCACCACCACCACCAACACCACGGCCAGCAGCCCACTCATGCCGGCTACACCTACTGCCCGCTGCAGCCAACGGTAAGTGGTGTATACTGCTGCAGAGGCAATGACGGGCACACCCACCATTCTGGTATCGCCTTTGCTCCTTCGTTTTTTTAATGTCGATCATTCATCCCTCGCCCTCCTTCTTTAATAATACAGGAGTTGTAGCTCTCTCTCTCCCTCTCACCATCTATGTCAGTCTCTCTCTCTCTTTGTTTGTGGGCCCACCTTGTAGGCCTATAATTCTGGTGTTGCCTTTGTCCACTCTCCTCGCTGCTCTAAGAATCTGAATCGTCTCCCTCCCCTCCGTCTTTCCGTCTCCCTTTCTCCCTTTTATTGTTTTGTCCTCCCTAGCATATGCTGGCTGCTGCAGCCTCCCTCTCTTATCCCTACTGGCCATCTCCTCCTACACCTCCTTTAACCGCCAAGGAGTGACTAAATGACAGCGCGCCTTTAATCTTCTCTTTTCCTTCAAGCCCTCATTATCTACTTTCTTTCCCTCCCTCCTTTGTCCATTTCACCAGTTTTTTCAGCACTCATTTTCCGTCTCTGGTTCGTCTCTGCATCTCATTTAGCTTCCGAGCAGCCACGTAACGAGGCAACGAGGAGAGGCTTAATTGAGGCAGCGGCACGGTTTGGACGATTCTCCTTGTCATTATCCTTACAATTAATTGCCGTTTCTCAATCTGTTTGATTCGACATTTATTGGCGAATCAGGTGGAGGAGAGTGACGCTGATTGGTTCTGTAGCAGGGAGGCAGAGGTTATCTTTCTGTGGAGTTTTTTTTAAAGCACCGCTCTCATGGATCACAATCAGTCTTGGAATATTTCTCTTCTTTCCCGTCTCCTTATTTCCTCTCTTACGTCTTATTTTCCCTCTCGTCCAACGAAATTGCGGCGTTTGTATCCAACCCATTCTTTGAGATTAGAAAAATTGGATATGCGTCTCATTCTCAATTATGACATTGTTGCCTATTTTCCATCAACACGTGGAGGCCCGTTCGGAGCGCTTGCATGCAAAGGGTGCGGAAATTGAATTGGATTTAGATGTGATAATCTCCCCTTTCTGCCTCCGCGTTGGCTCCCCGACGCACGCACACAAACTTGCTTTTATGCTATTCCCATGCCGCTGAGAGGCACATTTAATAAACCACAGGAAGTGTGGAGCGCGTAAAAAGTTAATCAGTTTTTGATTGCCTGCACTGTTGTGTCTGTGTGTCTCTCTCTGTGTGTTGTTTTTTCTTGCACTAGAACAATTTTACAGAGAGGGCTCCTTCTGTGTCTTTATTGGACAATTGCTACTGGTCGCTATAGTGTCACTTTCACCCAAAAAGACCCACAACTATTTAGAGTATCTGCGTTGCAGCTGGGCTGTTGTGAGCTATGTTCAGTTCGCCGTTTATAAACAGGAAGCATAAACAGGGAACATTCCTTTCGTGGTCAACACAGTTTTGTACACCACGGCCTATGGCTAGTGCTGCTGGCATTCTCATTCTTTCTCCCTCTCTCCCTATCTCTACCCCTCTATACATAATTGTATCTCTCTCTCTCGCTCTCGCTCACTCACACACATGCCCCCCGCCAAACCTCTCTCTGTCTCTTACACACAACCCCTCTCTTTGCCTCTCCAGCTCTCTCCCAGCCCCTCCTTCGGTTGTTGTCTCTCTCGCTTTCCTCTGTTTCTCTCTCTCTCACTCTCTCTCTCTCTCTCTCTCTCTCACTCTCTCTCTCTCTCTCTCGCTGTCTCTCTCGGGCTCTCTCTCTGGGTGTGTGTTTGGAACACCATGTTCCTGCTCTTGCCTCACAGCCCCATCCTTAGGGGAACTCAGTCATCAGCCTCGGCAGCAGCCACCAGCACAGCAGGCATCACAACTGTCAGGAGTGTTTCCAGGCTGTTGACCCAGACTGGGCTGGGTTGGGCCGGACCTGGGCTGGACTTCCCCCTGCAGCTTTCCCAGCGTGGAGACAACCGTCTGGTCCTTTTGCTGACTAACTGTAATCGATTCTCGCTCTGCAGCATACTCACTTGGTAAAGCCTACGTTTGCCAATAAAACAAAGGGTAGGGATTGCATATCTTGTGTGAGGATGTATATGTTTTATTTTATATTTTAAGATGACTAAGCAAACCTGTGTGTTCTTACTTTGGCATTCAAACATATTTAAAATAAAGCAATTGTACAGATTGGCTGACACAATGTCCTTGGCAGAAAAGGAACACAGCATACTAATAATACGGCAAAGTATAGGAGTTCACCACACTGGGAGTGTTATTTAACCGTTGGAGATGCAGACAACATTGTGTGAAAGTGTCCTGGATTTGGAATTCAAAACACCTCCTCTATCGCTGAGGCCATGCATGCCCGCACAGGTGCCTCTTGGCTTGGGGGAGCCACATGCCGTCATGGCGATCTACTATCAGGCATCAGTTAGGCACTGTTAGGAGGGAGACGTCAAACGCTCCGAAAGCCACACCGTGATATGTACAGCTGACCTTTAGTGTGCCTGGCAACGGCCGTTTCTTTTTCGCCATTTACTGTCCATCGCACCATCCACCTGTCTGCCTGTATATCATCCATCCATCTAATAACATCACACTCACACACACACACACAAACACACTCACTCACACACACACACACACACACACACACACACACACACACACACACACACACACACACACACACACACACACACACACACACACACACACACACACACACACACACGCACACTCACTCCATAGACTGTCCAAGCTGTCTGTCTTTGGAGTTTAAGATGGAAAGCTGGAGTTACCTTGAAGGGTGGAGAAACACAGAGAGAGTGGGAATCCAACCCGACTCTGGCGCTGCGAGCCAAGCCAACACATTTCCAGCCACCGCTGCCCTATGCTTGTCCACACTGAAGGGGCAATTTCACCAGCCCACAGCACCTCCCTCAAACCCAGGCTTCAGAGCAGACAGGTTAGGAGCTGACTGGAGGTGTCTGTCCCTGGAACATATCCTTCCAGCCTCCCATTTAAAACTAACACATGAGGGCAGAACAGCCTATCTGACCCGTGCCTCTTTATCTCAAAGAAGCCCGCTGCGGTCAAGTTTACCTGTGGCCCCCCTCCCCCCCAATTCATATTCTGGTGTATTTGTTTATGTGTGTATTTGTTTTGAATAATACTAAGGCGTGACAAACGGATAAACAATCTTGACCTATAATAATGAGACACCCTATGTCAGTGATTTTCACCGTAGTGTAGCGCACGTGTGACATTTAGATGGAATACTTCTAGGAATACAAAGGAGGTTGTTTTGTGACACGCCAGCCATGATTTTCCCACACGACTCGCAGGATCCAGTAGTTTGACCACCAAAACATGGCGGTTGACTGGCGTTGATGTATTGCAGCGGGGAGGGCCAAAACAAGGAACAGCTCAGACATGCAACTCAATTAAATAAAGATCACTGGAGGGGATGGGCTAAGCAGACCCACCCTCCCCTCCCCTTCCAAATCCATGCCATGATTGCCCTTCTGAGAGAGAGAGAGAGAGAGAGAGAGATCCTGCGGGGCTCAAGATGCCTCGCCTACAGTGGTTCTGTAATTACAATGGAAGCGGATACATTTGCACTTTAATATCAGTGTATCATTGTTGTGGTAGTGATGTGTTTGTGTGTGGTGTGTGTGTGGGAGATGGGTGCTGCAGGCACCGGTGGATGGAAGCAGGATGTCCGATTTGAATTGACTGATAATTGGACTCAGATGGAGTTAAAAAATATATATATAAATTGAGTGCAAAACAGAAAAAAAAAAAAACACAAATAGACACAGACTGATGCAGTAAACCAACATTTAGAGACAACAAGATACAGTGATACAGTGAAAGACAAAGGATCCCTTCCATGTAGGAAACGCAAAGATGAGGTGACCGTGTGACCAGTGTTGACAGAGGGCCGCGTGGGGAGCAAAATCTCAGGGTGCCTGCATGTCAGCCAACCCCCAACCCCCTCACGCCCTTTAAACAAACAGTTGAGATAATAGCCAGGGGAAAACAGGCCCGGCTTCAAGGTACTAGTGTGCAATAAAAGCTGACAAGCTAATGATTGCACATGGTGTTATTGGATTCCTTACTTACAACCACATGGGCTGAGAGCAAAAAAGCAAAGAAAATCAAATCGGTGTAAATTTAACTGTGACTAAGCTTCACGCTATGGATCCACCTGTCCAGGAACGGGTCGGTCGAGACCGTACGCGGGCAGCAGGAGGATATGTTGGCTTTTCCCGGGACGTTAACTATGTTGTGGTGATTTAATGGAAGTGGCTGTTGTCAAGCTCAAGGTATTTTATTTGGTTTTATTAAACTCTTTGTTTTTTCAGTCATACCTCTACCCTAATATATCATTTTCATTTTCATTGCCCTCGGATAATTGTTTTTTATGATATACATATTTTCTTTCCCAGACACATTATTTACTTTCCATGCACGCTTTTTTCCATTTGGCTCAATATTGCGCCCTTAGCATTAAGACCGTGCCATGTGAGCCTTAAATTTGCATGTTTAACACTATTAGGCTATTTGTTGGATTGCAGAGCGTAACCGCCAGCAGATGTGTCCCAGCGTTGATATAATCACGTGGACCTTCTCCTTGCCTCAGCCTACTACTACTTATAGCCCTCAGAGATCTCTCTTCCCTTTTACCATCTCACGGAGAGCGTGCCTAGGAATCGGACTGCTGCGTTCCCTCCCCGTGCTTCATGGACATCTTGGATGGGTTACCGGTTTACGACCTGGGGGGGGGGGGGGGTTTCAACCATTCATTGTAATAACACTCAAGAATTCACGTGTCAAATGAACGCAATCAACGGTTTCAATGGCGTGTCTGTTTTAATGTGTGTAAGTGTGTGCTTGTGGGTCTGTTGGTGTGTGTATGTGGGTGTGTGTGTGCTTGTTTGTTTCTGTTAGATTTTTGAGAGAGAGAGAGAGAGAGAGAGAGAGCGAGAGAGCACTGACCGGACATCCTTTGGAAATACTGATGGGTTTCATGGATTAAAACTCAAGTGTTAGAGCCTGCATTGTACATCCGCTTTGTGGTGGGACATTGTTCCACAGCATGAAACACACACATAAACCCCCCTTCACCCCTAAACCCTCCTGTCCACGATCTCACTCCTCACACAAACACACACAGCCCCTCAGGGAGGCGATAGAAGATTGGAGGAGGTTCCACTGGCTAACCTTACTCTCACACCAGCCCCTTGATTATTCCTTTTTCACACATGGAAGCCCCTTTCCTCTTTATCGCCCCCCCTCACCACTTCTCTCTTCACTGGAAACCCATCAGTTAGCATGGTTCTCCAGGACAGGGTTGGGTGGTGTGGCCCTTACCCCATAACCCCTCCCGCTCCCCGGGTGCCTCCATTAGACGGGTGGGGGTGTGTGGGCCAGGGAACGGGGAAGCTGAGGTGGTCTGGGATGTCATTTTGGGAACACACTTTGGAAGTGGACACACACAAGGCACCACGGCGGCCGCCTGCCCCGCTGTCACGAACACGCCATTTGAGATTCCTGTCACATCCTGCCTACGGTTAACATGGTCAGAAAGAGGAAAGAGAGAGAGAGAGAGAGAGAGAGAGAGAGAGAGAGAGAGAGAGAGAGAGAGAGAGAGAGAGAGAGAGAGAGGCAGGCAGTGGGGGAGGCAATAATGGCAGGACACAATAACAAAACGATAAGAATAGAAAAAATCTGTTAGCAACAATTTCCTCTGTTATCTATAGGCAGCACTGTGATGCCCTCTTCAGCCAGACCTCCATTGTCTAATTACAGCACTATTCACATAGTCAAATGTCACATGATGCCTCAATCAGTATCTATCAATAACATCTCTCGCTCTCTCATTCTCTGTCTGCCCTCGCCCCCACACTCACCCCATTAGGCCCTTATCTTCCCTCTGTACCCCTCACACATACTCAATTGTACGCCTCTCTCTATCTCTTTCTTTCTTTCTTTCTTTCTTTCTTTCTTTCTTTCTTTCTTTCTTTCTTTCTTCTTTCTTTCTTTATCTCTTTCTCTCCCTGCACTTCTTTGTCTCTCTCTATGTCACGCTCTCTATCTCTCTTTGTCTCTCTGCCTCACTCCCTCTCTTTCTCTCTTTCTCTTTCGCTCATGCTCTCTTTCCCTTTCTCTCGCTCTTGCTCTCTCGCTCCCGGTCTCTCACTCCCATTTTCTATCTCTCTCTCTCTCTCTCTCTCTCTCTCTCTCTCTCTCGTTATCTCTCTCTCTCTCTCTCTCTCTCTCTCTCTCTCTCTCTCTCTCTCTCTCTCTCTCTCTCTCTCTCTCTCTCTCTCTATGTCTCTCTACCCCAGTGATATCAGATGGCGGTGGTGTGGCTCGCCCCCGGCCCAGTCTCCTGATCATCAGCCTCTCGCTGTGTGGCCGGGGGGTGGGTGGGAGGGGAGGGGGGTGACCGGCCCCTTCCTCTGCCTTGTGATTAGCTAAATTGGCCATAACTCACAAACACTCGTTGGTATGCGGCGTGACAGATGACACACTCATTTAGCCCAGCGAACGACCGGCCCACTGGCAGCGGGAGACAGGGCGCTCCCAGGGGCCCCTGTGGGGTTGTGGGGGTCCGTGCCAGCTAGCCAGCCAGGTTGAACCATCCCACCATCTGGGCCTCGCCCTGGAGGGGCGACATCTGGGCCGCTGAGAATTGACTCACACACGCAGACACACACATGGAAATACACACACACACACACACACACACACACACACACACACACAGAAATACACACGCTTCCATACACACACACACACACACACACACACACACACACACACACACACACACACACAGATATACACATGCTCACAAACACACACGCACACACACCCACATGCTTGAGTTATGGATGGTGAAAGCGATGGTGAAATTTTCTGGAGAGGGGAGATTGATATGGAGAAGAGAAGCGAATTGGGATGGAGGGACTGCTGAAAAAAAAGAGAGTGATGGAGGGTGATGAGTGAAAGGAAGTGAAGGAAAGAAGAAAGATAGAATAGGGAAAATAGAAAGAGAAGCTTAATGAGGTGATAGGGGACGCAATAATGTGTGTATGTGTTAGTGTGTGTGGGCGTGCGTGCGTGTGTGTGTGTGTGTGTGTGTGTAAAACTCTCAGAACTCGCATATTAATCTTTCAAAAAGAAAAAGAACCTGAAAAAAAAAACTGCTCCACTGTTGAAATTGCTAAACGCAAGGTTGCGGAGGAGGGCGAGGGAGGGCAATTAGCGGGGAGCTTTGTGGAGACGTTGTGACACTACATTGGCTTACATTGTGCTGTCTCTTTAGGCCCCCTTTCATCCGATCCCTCCGACGGGACCGCCTATCATTCCCCAAATACGCCAATGATTCATCTGCGCCCTGAGCGAGAACGCCACTTTTTCCCTTCTCTGTTTTTTTCAGGGGGGGGGGAAGAGTCTGGGGGAGTGGTTGGAGGGGGGGGGGGGGGGGGGGCTGTAATTAATTTAGCTCTCAGGACGGCAGTTGGAAGGAGCGGTGTCTTCAAGGCCTAATTAAAGGGAGATTGTGAAGCGGGTTCTAGGTCACAGGACTAACGGGCCACAGCCGTCACAGTAAAAAGCCTGTTTCGGCCATCCTCCCCGCGGCGGCGGTGGCGGAAACATCTCGGAACGGCCAAAGTCGTTCGGAGACGAACATATCTGTCGGTTATTGTTTGTTTTATTGATTTCTTTTCTTGTTTTCATGAATGCATTGAAAGCCCTTTCTGAGCGTGCGCTCTGGTGTCTGCCACTCGGGTTCTCCAGCGCGTCCGGTCTCCGGCTCCGCCCTCTAGCACCGTGTCAGCTAAACTCCGGCGATGGTTCATCTGAAGGCTTCCTCGACCTGACAGGATTCTCACCGTTCACAGAAAGTAAAGAAAAGAAAAAGAGGGAATGAAACCAGGGGATTTGGAAGAAGGCGTTTTCAACTGTGTCTTCTTGAGTTGAGTCAATGGGCTCGATTGACAGACCAATATTATTGTGGTGGGATTCATTGCAACATGTCATTCGTATTACTCACCCAGCTGTGGGGGCCACACAGACTGCCAGCGGGGTAGTTGTGTGTTTGTGTCGGTGTCGGTGTGTGTGTGTGTATGTGTTCATGTGTGTCCTTGTTGACCACATTGACAATGGGTCTTTGATCATAATGAGCATCAACGACCTCAGTCACGGTGCACAGATGCACACCGTATAGACACATGTGAATGTAGACATTAACACACTGGCACACACACTGGCACACACAAACACACACACACACACACACACACACTCGGGTTCTGAACAATTAGGCGTGGGCTGTCAGGCTTAGTGCTGGGGTCCATTGTAAGCGCTCTAAACCTGTTAGACTGTGACAGACCATTAAAAGACTGCCAGGGCTTCGTTAAATTGCTCCAACAGTTTACATTGAATGGCAAACAGAGTGCCCCTGTTTTAATGTGTGAGTGTGTCAGTGTGTGTGTCCGTGTGTGTGTGCGCCAGCGCAGTAAGGTATATTTGGGTGCGTATGCATTTCTTTGTTTCTTTATTAGACCAATCAGTTTACTCCACTTTATAAAGACAGTGCAGTACCCATAGTGACAAGTCACTGGATAATCGCTTCCGACATTCACACTCTGTAATTATCTGATAATAGTCCTTTTCTGTGTATTTAGGCAAATGTGTCTAACCATTAAAACACCAACAATCACGAGCTGTTACAGGCAGTATATTTGTGAAAATTGTTAGTTAGAATGCTGCAATTGTGGATAAGCAGCAGTCATATCTGCATTAGCGGCCATTGTTCAATGAAACACATCATGTTGAATGCTAGTGGACTTGAGCACCACCACCCCAGCCTCCATCACTGCTGCAGTGGAATTGCTTTTGCCCATTTTTCTGTGCCCCAATAATTTATAAACACATCATCCACCAGTGTATTGAAGACCAGGAAAAGCTGAACGTTTTTTTTTGGGGGGGGAGGTCGTGGAAACCTCCAGAGTGTTACTTTTTTATGGTGACGGATGTCCTACCTGGGCTGATCGCCGTAGTGTATCCCCCATCAGCCCCGGCAAGGCCGCTAGCCGCAGCCTGCCTGGGCCGCTGAGACCCTGCAACAAAGGGAGCGCCTCACGTAGCCCCACCTAATTCATTTCCTATTTAGCCAGAGCAAAGGCATGAGGCCTATGCAAATTCTCTCACCGCGCCGTCGCTCCTTATTTGGCAGGCTCGGCCGCTGGCTGATATCGCATGTTGTACACAATGGGAGATGGAAGGAGGCGCATTATGCTGCAGGGCCGGGTTGGCTGGCAGGTCTTTAGCGTGGATTTAAACAGATCACCGTTCCGTCGCGTGCTCCTGTCATATTTGCGTGTCATCATCGAGGGCTTAGGCTGCTGGTGGGGGGTTTAAATGGCAAATTTCGAGGCATCCCATCTGTGGTAAAAGCGACCTTGTAAATGTTTTTTTTTTCAAAATCAGCCTGCACCTGTTTGTTTCCGTCAAGGTGATTAGTCAGTGACAGGGTTGTGCAAAATAACATAAATCAAACCTCCCCCATACGAGGTGAAACCTTAATTCATAGTGTTTCAGAGCGATGATGCGCTGGATTCTGGCTCTGCATTACACGCTCGCACGCACGCACGCACGCACACACGCACGCACGCACGCACACACACACGCTTACATATGTGCACATATGTGCACAGATGTGCGCTTTCATACGAGCAGCCAGGATGCCTGTGGCTATAGTATTGATTTTTAAAAACACCCATAACATCTGTAAGACATTAGGGCTGATTATGCTGGTCCTCCGCGGCAATCATACAATATAGGCAACCGCTTCAACTAGAACCATATGGGAGGACAAGAGATGTGAGTAGGCTCATGCAGTCAAAAAAAAAAATAATAAAAAAAAAAAATATATATATATATATATATATATATATAGTGTGTATTCAGGCCACGGGGCTTACTGCCAGCCTCCTTTTCGTTGACCGGAAACAAGGTTTTGGGAGAGCAAAGTAAACCAAATACATTTATGAGTGCAACGACTGAAATCTTAGACCGGGGACCTGCACAATAAGTAAAAGAGCCGATATGCATCTGGTTCCTCTGTTTCTCGTTCTTGCATTCACTTTCTCTCTCATTCTATATTCTCTCTCTCTCTTATTCTCTTACCCTCTCTCTGTATTCCCTCTGCTCTCTCTCTGCTTGTCTCTCTGTCTCAGTGTTTCCAACCTGAGTCGGTCTGTGTCTCTCTTTATTTTCCCCTCAGGGCCATCTGCCTCTCTCTCAGTGAGTGCTGATCATTAGCCAAACTTTACTGATGACTGCTGTAAAATAATAGACACATAACTTAAAAACACAACTTCTACTCTTCCTGTTCTACCTCCTGTATGTCACTTTACTGCTTCTCGGCTCATCCTGGACGTGCCTTGCATCTGATGGAACTTTAATTCAAATGTGCTATAGTTCTCGGAATAGGGCATTGTGGAGTGTTCTCAAGATGTATGCAGAGACTTTCTGCTGATTAAACGTGACATTTACTTAATATATGTTATTCATAACTTAAATCAGCAGGCTTTATGCAACTTTCAGTTAAGGGCGAACTCCATTATTTAGTTTTTGTACTGCCAATGCAGAATAAATATCACAAAATATTTTTGACTTGAAAATGAACAAAATCACTGCACAACTTCATCAGGAACAAGTTTAATAAAAACATCATTATTTTTAATTTCAATATTGCAGTCCTATAATAGTCTACAAGATTACACATGAATTTGGTTTACTTTCTACCTGCAATACCTTCTCATGCACTCCCTCACCACATCCCACTTGGCTCCCACCGCAACACATGTAACCACAAGCAACTTCATATCCCACTCCATACAGAACCAGGCGTTGCCATTCTCCACACACTGATTGCTAATAAAATGTATCATCCGATAGCCTTGGTCACCAGCCAACCGTCTCTCCCAACCCCATCCTCCCTCCTTGCCTCCATCCATCCAAACCCCCGGATATGCAACCCAAGTCAGGCTTCCACCATCCACACCCCTCAAACGTGCCCTTGTGAAAGTGGGTCTCTCTAGACTTCCTGGAGTAAGCCTTGAGTCTTGAGTCTGAGTGGGACTCACTTCAATGCGGGAACCTCTGCTCTGAGCAAAGCCAGATGAAGGATGTGTCAGTGCTGCGTTGAGGTTTCCCTGAGCGAGTGATTGGTTGAATGAATGAAGGAACGTGGCTCCCTGCGTACCCACTGGCTCAGAGACATGAAAGGGGCTCTCCTCCCAGGTGACACATGGGAGACATTTGGGACCCTATGACTAAGCAGTAGTCTTGAAATGAATGCACCCCTCTCTCTCTCTCCCTCTATCCCCTGCCCCCCTCCCCCCAGGTGTATAGTTGCCCATTTCCTCTTGTCTGGGCCAGCACTTAGCAGCATACGAAGAAGGAGCTGTTCTTTATTGGTCTCGTATAAGACAACTTGATGAGATCACTTTGTGAATGATTTGTGTGTCAGTTTGTGTGTGTGTTTGTGGGGGCGGAGTGTGCTCTGCTGTATTTGGAAGTGTTTTGCTTTCTTTGGTGCAATTTTGGCAACAGAACAGAATGATTTTTAACAAGTCTGGAGAGAGAGGAGGGCTTGATGGTTCATTTCTCCGTTGGCTCTTTTAAATGCCCTGACACACACAAACACACATGCACACATGCACACATGCCAATACCCAGATGCCCATACACACACACACACATACACACTCGAGCATGCACGCACACGCACGCGCACGTAGACACAAACACACTTCCGCAAAACCCACAGCTCTGGTAAATAGGACGAGTTCCACAGAGTGTTTGATGAATGTGAGCGCGAAGCAAGACCCAAGCAGGGCCTGCAGTATTAACAGGGCATGGAAACTGTCAAATATCATGCATCTCTCTCTCACACACTCTCTCTCTTGCTCTCTCCCTCGCTCTCTCTCACTCCCATCTCACTCAGCAGCCATTAGCTCTGTAAGAGGTAACTAACTCGCTCGCCCCGCCTCTGCTCCGAATTTCTCTCTCTCTCTCTTGTTCTCTGCCTCTCTCGTTCTCTGTCTCTCTCTGTCTCTCTCTCCCTCCCTCCTCCCAGAGCGTTTGTTCTGTGAAACGTTTGTGTCGTTGAAGGGTTTCTTTTTCCCGCCGCACTCCATTTAGCGGGATCTTGAACTTTTACGATTTCAGCACCGCTAATTATAGAGACGTTGGCGTGTAGGCAATCTCAAAGTGCATCAACCCCCCCCCCCCCGCCCCTCCCATTCTGACAGATAACTTAATGTTACCCGTCTGGGGGAGTAGGTGGAGGGGTTACTCCATCCTCTCTACGTGCATACGATGTGTGTGTGTGTGTGTGTGTGTGTGTGTGTGTGTGTGTGTTTCCCCTTAAATCTCACTGCCAGCTGGCAGCCCTGCATTGATAAGAGTCTCCCAGTAATCGTACGTTGAATGCGCTGTAGGATCACAGATAGGAGCTGTAGCCGCCACAGTTGCGCAATGTGTTTTATGCGTTGTTTGTTGTTGTCGTATTCGGCTCTGCTCGGGAAGCCAGCCGCTGCGGGGCCCGGCCGATCTTCCTGTGAAGTACGCCATTAGGAAGGCCTGCGATTGGCCTCAGATGTGCTCTTCCCATGACTGAGTAAAAGCAGCAGGCGATGTGAAACCGTTAGACCTCTGAGCCCTCACGGGGGGAGGGACGACGTTTGCAGTTGTACTGCGTGCCAGACAACGCCGAATTCGGAGGAAACGAGCTCCGACTTATCAAGAAATGACTCGATCCGTTTGATTGGATGTTGGATTGGATGTCTGTTACAAAATCAGACATTGCTGACTTTATGGGAGAATTGTTATAAAAGTGTTTATGATGTTGTCGCGCATCATCTGATTTGTATTTGTAACACTGTATGTGTTTGTGTCATTTACATTTCGCTCTGATTAGAGTAAGATGTGTATTTCAATTGTTATTTTATCTATTTAATGACCTAGCCTGTGTTTTTTCTCCCCTCTTTTTTGGTATTTTTCCAAAGAAGCATTGATTGCTGCTCCATATATTTTCTATGTTCAGAAATGAGCCACAATATGCCAAACTTCCTTTGGGCAGCCATGTTTCTATCCCCGAGTTAATTTATAGATTATGTTGAAAGTCTTAATCGCAGACTCTCCGAATCTTAACATTGTATTAGTAGTGATAGAATGCGTTTGTACGTAAATTTCACATTTTGGGCTTCTTTGTGAAATTGAGAAAAAAGACACGATGAATCGTAACAGATACACACAAAGTTTTGATATTGTTGTGTTTAGAGGATACACTGGTGAGGTCTTAGTCGCATTCTTGAAGAGTATATATAGATAGATTTATCTATCTATATATATGCAGTGTGTGTGTGTGTGTGTGAAGAGGGGGGGGGGGGGGATTAGAGCAATGCCTATAAAAAAATATCTTGACCCTGGTTTACCCTGTTGCGCTTTCATTTCCAGCTTGTGCGTGTGTGTGTCTCCTGGGCTGGGTGCTTTGCATGCAGAGGATGAGACACACAGGGAGGTTACAAGAGAGACTGGAATGGAGTTCTGCTCCATTTACCACTTTCAAGTATTCCTCCTAGAAGGAGGTGGCTCCGTGTTATACTCTCTGTTCCCAGTCTGTCCCCTTCTCTCTCTCTCTCTCTCTCTCTCTCTCTCTCTCTCTCTCTCTCTCTCTCTCTCTCTCTCTCTCTCTCTCTCCCTCTCCCTCTCTGCCTCTCTCTCTCCCTCTCTCTCTCTCTCCGTCCTCTCCCTCTCACTTCTCGCACGCTCCTTCCACTTCTTGCAGGATGGCTTGGCGGCGCTTGGTACACTGCTCATCTCGTGCCCCTCCATCCGACGTCCGTCCATCCTCCACCCCCTTCCCCCCCACTGTGCTCCTCCCTGGGGTGGTGCTCCTTCTCGTTGGCCTCCCCACTGCCAGAAAAAGCTGGGATTCCCCAATCTGCTGTGTTGGCCATGTCTATAGGGTGAAGTCACCCAGCACCACAGCCTGTTGACTTACTGTATTTGGTTGTTGTTGTTTTGGACTCCGTTTGACAAACACGCACACACAAATGCTGGCTTGTTATATACATTTCAAAGGTCAAAGGTGGAAACTAAAGCAGAGGCCGCACATACAGATGTTGGTGTACACGTGCACAAATACTCTCCGAATATACCTCTGTCTCATTTCACGTGCTCGCAATACACTGAAGTAATGGGAAATAGCCCTAGTACCCCCATGCAAAAAAAATATTAGGGACATTTCTACGTTTTAGCTTTAACGACCACGATAGACAAAATATGTTTTTGGTTTTTAAATCTCTGATGCAGTTTATGAAGCGGCCTGTTGGCAGGGTTGTTTTCAGATCATTTCATTCCGGTAATTTGCACAGATGGTCGGTGGAGCACAATTAACAGTAGTAAGGGATATAGGGCTGAGCACCTCGAAGGGACTCTTAACAACTCCCACCAAAGTGCAACCGAGGGTGAGAATGTTTCATTACTTCCCTTCATCTTCCCTGAGTTAATACAGTCCCGGCTATTCCACTTTAACTGCACTCACAGACGTTCTCCCAGAGTAACCAAACACTAAAAATCCCAGCACTGGGAAGGCACCGCAAAAACTGGCCATATATCAAGTGACAACACCCGGTGCCTAATTCAGCCAATCGGAAAGACAGCGACGACACGTAGCATGCCGGAGATGGCGTTGATCCCCGCGCGGTCAATTGGCTGAGTTACTCATAAATACCCCATGCCACGCACGCTGGACTTGCGTGCACGTTCTGACGGTTCTGAATTGCAAGGAGACATAGGGGTAAGGAGACAGGGTCGGGTGAGGCCAGAGCATTAAGGTCAGGGTGACAGCGAGCAAAGGCAGCACATCCCTGCAGACACTACACCTTTGGTGTCAGGAGAACCTTGACCCCTGACTCTGATCTCTGCTGCTCTGCACACACAAAGAGGTACACATTTACAAACACACACACACACACACACACACACACACACACACACACACACACACACACACACATACACATGCAAGTAAGCAAGCACAAGCAAAAAACACACACTCACACACGCACACACACACACGCACACGCACGCACACACACGCACACACCAGCCAACATCAGGGCCTTTTCTTACACAAATACACACTGACAAATACACTTATTTTGTGTGGAAATTAGTTTAAAGATGGAAAAACACAGCCTCAATTCCCTTGACAACATCATTAGCAACAACCGCAGGCTGATCCACGTGATGCAGGAAACTGTGTGGTCAGAATGGCTAAGCCTCCATACATTATAGATTGTTCTAGAAAACTAGCCCAGTGTAATTTACACATTTAGCACTCTGGGGCCCCCGTGTTCAGAGTGGTTGAAAATGGCGTGTGTGCCCGTCTGTGGGGTGTTTGTGTGCACACTTTCATGAGTGTGCGTGTGTGCTAGGCTTGTGCGAGCCTTTTAGCTGATGTGGTTCTCATGTACGCCTCCCCATTAGGCTTTGCATTGCTCTCTGTGTCTGTGTTGCGATAGAAGCTATAATGAGCGGCTCTCGGAGACGTCTGGTGTTTATCAAGCATCTTCAGGGCTGGACACGGGAGCCAGACCTCTCGCTCTCCTCCTTGTTATTATGAAATAATAACATCTCACATGAGCATGGACTGCCAAGATGACCTGCTGGATTTTAGACAGGGACCCTCATTTTGGCGTGTGTGTGTGTAAGTTAAAGTGAGAGTCTGTGTGTGTGTGTCCGTGTGTTGATGAGTAGGTGTGTGTGGAAAAAATGTGTGTGTGAGTGTGAGAAAGTCTGTGTGTGTGTGTGTGTGTGTTTGTGTGTGAGTGTGCATTCACCGGTTTGTTACCACTTGTGCGTGCATGTGTGTGCATGTGCGTGTGCACAAAAACACGTACAGGCACCTCATACATTATTGCTATTATATTTCTGTGATTTAATTATAGTGCAATAGTAGTAAGTGCTGCAGCAATGCCTCTTTTTGAACAGAATACTGATTCATTTGAGTGCATTCTCCTCCAAGATGACATCCAAGGATTGTGCTTGACCGTGGCCACTTGCTCCCAGGATAGGGCTTTATGAAATGAAAAGTCTGGCTTCAATTGTACGAGCACAAATTACAAATGACACAAACAAAACGATGGTGACTATCTAAATACAATCTTCATACATTTATATTTTAAGCAAATTCTTTGTTAATGGGCAACATTTCATTGTTGGCCTGGTTCCTATTTTCTTAATGGGAAACAGAAATGCAAGAAATACTTTGACAGTGATGCAGTGGTTTCTGTGTTTGTTTGGGTGGTTGCTCCGTGACCCAGAGGTTTATTCAAAAGCCCATCAACCAAACAGGTAAGGAAGCTAAAGTTTCGAGAATTACTTTTCGTGTTAACATTAATAGCGTCAAGCATTTGCAGCGAATGTGGACGCCAAAAAGAAATGCCTGAGAAGAAATGTATGGAATTATGTGCACCGATTTAGCCAGAGAAAAATGACTCTGTTACTTAAGTCTTGGCAGTTTGCTTCAACATTGCATCGGACACAGTGTTGTCGCCAAGATCTTAAACGCTATGAGAACTGCTAATTGCATTCCCCCCCACCCTTTGTTCTAAAAATGTAATGTAATAAAAGAAAAAATATATTGCCCTCCAACATCGGAATCCTAAGCCCGGAACACTTTAGCAAACGCAATTATGTCATCATTGGCAAGAAGTCGTACCACGACGGGTCACCTTTTACCCCCTCTTCTCCGTCCCTCCCGTAAACAAGTGACGCTATTTACACGCGCATGACGCAAGGAGGGAACCGGGGTCAGCTGCTCCAGAACTGTGTTTCTCTTTTGCCTTGGCTCTCCTATTGCCCGGTGGAAATACTACTGGCATATTCTTGGTACTACTCTTCCGAGGAACAGCCCCCCCCTACACCCCTCACACCCTTCCCTCATCGCACTCTCTTCCCCACCTGGAACGGGGCCAGGGTTCCCTTGAATTCCACGCATTCACTGGGAGGTTCTGGGAAACGCCAGCGGCAGTCGGGTGGAGGAAACACACGCGTTCTTGGTTCCCTACCAGCATGTTGAAGAATGCTGCCACCCACCCGCCCGCCACCACCCCCACCACCACCACCACCACCACCACTTCTCTTGGGTGGAGGGGGTCATGTTCACAATGTTCTTTCGGTTGTTATTTTAAAACATTTCCCCACGGAGATTAAGGCAGGGAAATGTGTGTGTGTGTATTGATTTACCGTAACTAGCAAACATGTTGGGTGTTCTGGGACACGCAAATCTTTGCTGTTCCTGTTTTTATTTACACTGTTTTCCCACTGATTTCCTTTTCTTGTTTGCCTCAATCAAGCTCTCCCTGCTCTTGTTCCTCTCTTCTTCACTGCAGATTAAGAGATATTAGCGTGATTACCGCCCTTGTTAGGGGCAATCGATGGACAAAATGGCACTTCCTGACGTTCTTCATCAGGCCGCCCAACTGCCCCTAAGTAGGCGTTGTCGAAACATCAGTAATCAAAACCTCTTCTCAAACACAAACGCACCCACGCACCCAAATTCCTGCCTTCATGATTCAGAGGATTTATTTTGTAAGGGGGGGAAAGAAATCTGAATTTATCAAGTAATCTGACTTAATGGAGGCTCTTCTGGTCTCTGTTGGGAACAGCAGTCACTGATACTTAACCCCCGCCCTCCCAAGAAACAGAAACACACACTTACACACTTACACACTTACACACACACACACACACACACACACACACACACACACACACACACACACACACACACACACACACACCGCAGATGGTGGGATGCTGGCTAACATCTAATTCAAAACATTTACCTGTTTGTGTGTGTGTGTGTGTGTGTTTGTGTGTGTGTGTGTGTTGTAGAGAACGAGAAAGAGAGAGGGGGATCACTCGTTGGGACATTAACACATTTCAGAACAATATCGTAATCATAAGTCAGTGTCGTAGTATATCTGGAATAGAACATCCAGCAGCTGTCCCGTTTGTTCACAAGCGCCCCCCCCCCACCCTGGCACTCAAAGTGAAACCAAACGCTCCTTTGTTTTTCTTCTTAGTGATTGCTAAAAGTTTTAGCAACTTTGAATGTTCCCGTACTCTCGTCCCTCTGTGTTGCATGGTTGCGTCACATGACCACATGTTTCCTCCGAGGTCGCGCCCCCGCTCTGTCATGGAGATGATAACAAGAGAATGAGGGGGGAGGGAAGTGGGGGGCAGTGACGTCCTTATAAATCATTCACACCTTACCTTCGCTCTCTGTCTCTCTTTCCTCCTCGCTCGTCTTTTTGTGGTCATGGAGGAGGATAGAACAATACTTATCCCCTCTGACTGTATGCACACACACACACACACACACACACACACACACACACACACACACACACACACACACACACACACCGACCACACAAACACACACACACACACACACACACACACACACACACATATATCCACATAGATTCCTCACCCCAGAATATGAGACGCCCACTTCCTGTTTGAGTAGCTCATGAATGCACTACACTTTGAGGTCAGGGGAAGTGGTATGGAAAGAAAGTGGTGTTGCCTTTCTCAATCGCTCATTTCAAACGGTTGGGTTAGAGGTAAAAGTACAAAAACTAAAGAGAACACTGCAGCCAGCCAGTGCTCAGTTGAATGTCTGGTCATAGCTTTGAGGCCAGATGTCAAGTTATTTAGTTTCACAGAGTCAAGTCTCAATTCCCCGTCCCTAATTCCTAACGGACGGACCAATGAATATTGATGGTCTATCTGATCCTTGAGTGGGTCGTTTTAATCTTGTGGTCTTCCTCTTTTTCCTGCCCGTTTTTGCCAGAGATTATAAAATGTCATCATTCCATCATGTTGCTATGGTCCAATTATTTTTGCATTTGACATTTCTCATGGTCGCCTATATAGATATAATTTGACAAATTACAATCATACCAAGTTATACCAATAGCAATGGGCCCTGGGTATTCTTCATATAAACTCTCATTTCATTTTCATAATTTATTTTCTCCCTCGCAGCCTGCAATCACATCTTTCCTGTCCTCATCGTTACTTTGCACCCAATCATTTCCTTTTCTTTGTTTAACACTCTTTGTTTGCTTTGTATTTTTATTATCTCAACATTATTTCTTCCTACATCCTGTTCTCTCTCCTCTCCTCTCCAAGTATTTGATCGCCAGTCTGTTTGGAGGCTGCTAATCTGGTAATCCACAATCAATAATCAGCAACTTCCCTTCGCTTCTCTGCCCCATTGTCTGGTTTTCCTCCCTTAAATGGTGGCCCGTACCGTCTGGGGTTGTGTTTTTTTCGGTGTGTCTGCTGGGTCCCATTGATTTCTGTCTGCTGTATGCTCAAGTCTCTTAAGAGGTGCATGTGGCTTTCTTTAGAGAGGACATAAGATATTGTTTTATAAAATAGTACAGAAAACCATTTCAATCAAAAATACATTTTATGCAATCATGATGTTATTATTAAGAACATACACCAGTAGGACAAACTAACTAACCATTATCAAACTGTATATTTACCATCTAAATAATGGTTGGAAAACGATTATACTCAAAAATGTCCTCATATCCATGTTCGTATAAACATCTATAAATGACGGTCGGTGGTAATATAAAATGTCTTTCGGTTTCCTTCTGGGTTTCGGAGTTTACAAAGTTTCTTATTTCGGAAACTATTTTGGAATGTAGTATTGTATTTTAATGCGGGCGTGTCCGCCCTTGTAGAAACAATTCTGCAAGGAATATAGCCATTATCCATGGTATTTTCCAACTAACTGCCAAACTCACAATTTAAGATTGATTTTATGTGGGTATTTTCTGGAATGGTGCGTTTTAAATATGTTTTATTGAAGAATAAAATAATTATTTTTTAATAAAAAAAAAACATTAAACTCATGGTTCTCACAAGAATAGATGTAATATATAGTGCTCAACTTATCCCGGGATTTCTATCCAAGTTTAGTCATTTAAATAAATGCCTATTCTTTTTATCCTGTATACTTTCTGCCTGTGATTTCGTGGAGAAATTTCCCTAAAGAGTTAAATCTGTCCTTTCAACATAAA
Organism: Pollachius pollachius; assembly: GCF_949987615.1. Lineage (NCBI taxonomy): Eukaryota > Metazoa > Chordata > Actinopteri > Gadiformes > Gadidae > Pollachius > Pollachius pollachius. Next base: position 9,869,691 of record NC_136946.1, on the reverse strand, counting down.
AGCAGAAGGCTATTTTGACCATGTGATGATGAACTCACAAACACACTCCTAGGGCTCAGAGGTCAACCATCTTTAAATCTCTCTCTCTCTCTCTCTCTCTCTCTCTCTCTCTCTCTCTCTCTCTCTCTTTGTTGTTTTCCATTTCATCCATCTGGTATAACATGGAGACATAATCCCCTCCACCACAGCCCCCTGTGTGAATCTTTCACTTTCCTGTATTTGCATATTATGTGTCTTTGGGCTGTTGTGCTTGTGGTGTTGGGGAACATCAGTGACTGGTAATCCTGGCACGGAAGACAAGCATGTCAGCTGCTGTTGGGAGTACCTCCACTGGGAGAGAACCCCACTCACATCCCACTAATCACTTTTTTATTATGATGCAAAAAGAAAATACTTTTTAGCTATAAACATTTCCAAGTATTGGGCGTGAAATGGAATGTTCGTTACGGAAAATCGAAACGCGAAGTAGCTTATAAAATGGTTCCACGAAACGAGACTGGTGACATGTTTAACAGTCAGCTAAGAGTTATTCTTTCAAGTATCCTCTAATATGCTTTCAAAGGCAACGCTTAGTGTCTTTAGTGAAAAAACCCATTTCGAATTGCGTGCTTTGTTCATTTGTGCCCATATGTGTGCATGCATGTGTAGGCGGTAGGATCAAGTCCAGCCAGTAGGGGGAATCAAGACCTTGCTCCGTTAATACTGCTGCCTGTATACTCTGCTCTGCCCTCCGATTCTCCCCTCGTCCCTCCCTCTTCTCCGCTTTCTCCCAGGTTGTGGAAACACTGCAACCCGCTGGTGTGTGTCTGGATTCCTCTCGCTCCCTCTCTGTCTCTCTCTCTGTCACAAACACACACACACACACACACACACACACACACACACACACACACACACACACACACACACACACACAGCGATCGGCTTAAGTCCCTCCTACTGGCTCGGCTGGGAGTGAAGGAGGAGGCAGCCGCTGCTCACAGACCCGGACGAGCCCCCTTTACCGCCCTGTCAGTGTGGAGGAGCAGGAGAGATACAGAGAGAGAGAGAGCGAGAGACAGAGGAAACGCATTATCAAGAGTGATTGAGAGAGACAGAGATAGAAAGAGAGAGAGAGAGAGCGAGGAAACGCATGCACAAGAGTAAGTGTGAGAGAGAGAGTGTGTAAGAGAGAGAGAGAGAGAGAGAGAGAGAGAGAGAGACTGTGTGACAGAGAGAAAGAGGCAGGCTGCTGGGTGGAGTGAGAGAGAAGAGAGAGAGAGAGAGAGAGAGCGAGAGGCAAGGGAAGAAACAAGGAACACATTTTACCAGAGCAGGAAGGAGAGGGATCGCGGACGAGGGAGCCCTTCTCTGTCGAGCACCTAGGATACCAGTCATTGTGGCTTTTATTTTTTATTTTCCCACTAGAGATTATCTGTCGCTTGGCTCGTGCACCGGTCTCACGTTCGTTAGGAAGCAGCTTTCGTGTTTGTGGGTTTCAATTTTTCTAAGGCTTATTTTTTGTTCTTGTTGTGGTTGTGGTTGGTTCTGCTCTCCGACGCACGTCCAACCCGCCGGAGCTACAAACTGACACTGCTTGTTGTGCGGAGAGATCCAGCGCTCGGCTTCTTGTCCCCTCTGCGATCTCGTTTCTCCTCTTCTCTTCCCCCCCCCCCCCCCTCTTCCCCACGCAAAGTGCATCCTCCGCCGTCGCTGAAGAAACCTCCCCGCGTCTCGCAGGACATCCGCGCCGTCGCTGCTCAGCACCGGAATCAGACAGCACGGCCACCAGACACGCGCGCGCCAGAGTCCAAGGGAATTAAGGAAAAGAGAGGAAAAGAGACAGACGGATTTACGGACCTTGCCTCGTGTGTTGTTTGAGAAAGAGTGACGAGCGGACAGATACATTTAGGCAACACATAGAGACTACAGCGAGGCAGTTTGCACAAGAGAAGTGGACCTACACCTCCTCTCTTGGAATTCTCCTTGTCATCCTCCACTTCCTCTCCTCCTCCTCTCTTCCTCCCATCGCTGCTGCCGCTGTGCCGGTGTAGAGAGGTCTGCTTGTTTTTGTTCAACTGCCACCTGCAGCCTCCACCCCTTCCCCGTCTCTCTCTTTTACCCCTGCCTCTTCCTCAACCTCCCCTTATCTGGAAGCGCTGGACACTTCACTAACGCACACAGACACACACACGAGCCCGCGCTGCACGCACGCCAGCACTGGACTGACAGCTTCGTGGGATTGAAACACTCGCTCAAGGGGGAATTATAAAACTTGGGTCGTTTTTTGTTGAAATTCCCTGTCGTTTCGGAGACTGAGTAGCCTTGTCATCCGTCCTCTCCGGGAGCAGCACCTGAACGGGAACCGGTGAGACAGCGTTTGTCAAAACCCTCACTCACCCCTTCCCCCCCCTCTCCCCTAGAGTCTCCCACCACCTCCCCCCTCCATCCCAACCCCCACACGCTTGCTCTCTCTCTCCGTTTTATCTCCACGGGACTGGCTAAGCGACAGCCGGAGCCGCGCGGAGACTTGGGGACAGCGAGAGAAGAAGAAGCACCCGAAGGAGACGACACCGCGGAAGAGGAGCGGACCTCTGCTTCCCGCTGTAGCTGAGGCTTCGGGGGAAACGCTCGTTGCCAACCCTCCCCCCTTGTTCCTTCTTCTCCTCCTCCACCTCCTGCTCTACACCCCCCCTCCTGATAACCCGGCTCCTCGCCCCCCCCCCCCAGCCCCCCTGCCCTCGGTGTCACCATTCCCTGCCTCAGTGCTAAGGATTCCAGCTACATGGGCAAGCGATTGGAGCAGCAGCCAATGTACCCTCAGTACACATACTATTACCCCCACTATCTCCAGACCAAGGTATGGAACGCACCCCCCGCCGCACTGTTGCATCCCCCCTCCCCCCTCCACTCCATCCTTTGCCAGCTCCTCCTCCTCCTCCTCCTCCTCCTCCTCACCCTGTTCTCCAACTACCTGTAACTTCTAAACCCCACCTCATTCCTCCCCACCCCCTCTTCTATTACTCCAAGCCCGGGTCGATGTCACTCACACACACACACGCGCTCCTCTCCATCATTCGCTCATTCCTGAGTAGAGGTGGGATTTGATGGATAGCCGGCCTTGGCTATGATGGTTTCATGTGGCATGCACCTCATGGGATTTGGATATCTGTGTCTGTGTGTGTGTGTGTGTGTGTGTGTGTGTGTGTGTGTGTGCATATGTGTATGTCCACTTTTCTATCAGTGTCTATGTGTGTGTGTGTGTGTGTGTGTGTGTGTGTGTGTGTGTGTATGTGTACGTCCGCATCTTTTTTTAGTGCGTGCGTATGTGTGTGCCCTTGCCTGTGTGTGTGTGTGTGTGTGTGTGTGTGTGTGTGTGTGTGTCAGTTTGAAGGATCAGGGTTTCAGGCACCCTGAGTGAGTCCAGCCTACTGGAGCGTTGCCGGGGGCAGTCCGCTGGTCTCCATCCATCTCTGTGCTGCAGCTTGATGGGCTCCTCATGGATCACAATGGGAATGACCGATGCTCCCATCCACTGTTCTCATGTCAAACAAGGCAGCATGCACACGCTCACTGCTCACTGCTGGATTAGGTCACGGTCTCAAGACAAGGCACTGGGCACTGAAAGCACGTTTCGCTGGAATCACAAAAGCAAAGATGTTCAAGATTTGCACTTTTTCCTTTTTCTCTTTTGGTTGTCTTTTGGTAAAGAAAATGTAACAAAAAATGTATGCCATTGGCAGGTCCCTATTTGTGCTTTACAGTTGCAAGAAAATAGATCAAAAGTGTCTCCCTTAACATACAATATAATATCTCTTAATACATCAGTGATTTAAAGAACCCTTGCCCATCGCTAGATGACGTGTCTTCTGTCACTGGTGAGTGTGGAGTGGTGGTGCTGGTGGTGCAGGTGGAGCTGGCGTCTTGGAGTAGGATGAGGGAGGCTGCCCATGTTTGCTCTAGCTCTGGTACGCATGGCCGCCTCTGGGACCGAAGCCCATAGCCGGAGCCCTGGCCGGCTGACTGCTGCTCCGAGACGCCGGCTGGGCCGCAGCACCCAGACCTCATCAAGGGATTAAAACAGGAGGCCTATTGGGGATTACTCTATTTGTCATCCCCCCCTCTCCACCTCCACCATCACGTGTGAGTCCAACACTAATTTCCGTCCAGCCGTTTTACCCTGCTCGGCACAATAATGGTGTTGTAGAGGGAGAGAGGGAGGGAGAGAAAGAAAGAGAGGGAGAGAGAGAGAGGGAGAAAGAGAGGGAGAGGGCGAGGGAGAAAGAGACAGCGGGAGAGAGACAGAGGGAGGGAGAGAGAGAGAGAGGGCGAGGGAGAAAGAGACAGAGGGAGAGAGACAGGGAGAGAGAGAGAGGGAGAGGGAGAAAGAGACAGAGAGGAAGAGAGACAGAGAGAGAGGGAGGGAGAGAGAGAGGGAGAAAGAGAGGGAGAGGGAGAAAGAGAGGGAGAGGGCGAGGGAGAAAGAGACAGAGAGGGAGAGAGACAGAGAGAGAGAGAGGGAGGAAGAGAGAGGGAGAAAGAGACAGAGAGGAAGAGAGACAGAGAGAGAGGGAGGGAGAGAGAGAGAGGGAGAAAGAGAGGGAGAGGGAGAAAGAGACAGAGGGAGAGAGAGAGAGCGAGCTGCTCTGCCTCGCTCCCTGTTTTCGCCGTGGCGGGGGTTTTGATTGATTTATGAGGCGCGGTGTTTAGGTAGCAGGGCTGTAAGACACAGAATGTCAATGTAGAACGCCACGCAAACCACGACTCGCCGCTAATGCTCCTCAGATGCCAGACGAGGGCTGCGTTTTTACACGATCAGACTTTAAAATAGCATCGTAAAATAATACAATTCGACTAATTGCACTACGCGATGCTATCCAGGGGAACACTGGGGCTACTATTACTCTGAGAGTCTGTAAAAGAAAGAGATGGGAAAGATAAGAAGAATGGACAGAGAGGGGGAAAAAAAGCAATTTCTCTCTCTCTCCGGCTCTCTCTGTACTCTGTAGTCGGCCGCCCGTGTTGCCTTCGCTACGGCCCCACCTGGCAGTCCACTCACTCTCCCCTGATTTATAGTTTAATACATTTGTGCTGCTGCCATATGGCCTCTCTCTCTTTCTCTCTCTCTTCCCCCTTTCTCTCTCTTTTCTCTGTTCCCTCAACCGCCCCCACCCACCCGTCCCAGTCCTTCTCATCTCTCCGAGCTGCCCGTCTCAGGGGCCCCCCAATCAGGGTACACCCTCATCCTCCACTACCGTCCCCCTGTCCATCCCCTTTCCCATCCCCGAACCTCTCTCTCTCCCGTGCTCTCTCTCTTTTTCCTTTTGCACTGTCCGCCCTCACACACACTCCCACAGACACACACACACACGCACACACACATCCCTGTTCCTGCGCCCACTTCAAGGTCAGCGTAGATCCGATCTTGCCGCCGTCAGCGATTGATGTATCCTAGGAAGAAAGAGAGAGAGGGAGAGAGACATAGATATTTACAAAGGAGAGAGAGAACTTGAAGAGAGGAGGAGAGCGACATAGATATATAGCATTGAAAATAGAGAGAAATGGATGAGAGGGGGGGTGAGAGACATTGATATATAGGCATGTAAAATAGAGAAAAATGGAAGAGAGGGGCAGAGAGACATAGAAAATAGGGAGAAATGGAGGACAAGTGGAGACAGACAGATATATCGCCATGGAAAATAGAAAGAAATGGGAGAGAGAGACAGAGATACATAGACATAGAAAATATGAAGAAATGGAAGAGAGTGGGAGAGAGAGACATAGATGTATAGACATAGAAAATAGAGATAAATGGAAGAGGGGAGAAGAGAAGGGGAGATGGAGACATATAGACATAGAAGAGAGAGTTCAGGAAGACAAGGGTAGAGAGAGACATAGCTATAGACAATTGAGAGAGCGAACTGGAAGAGAGGGAGAGAGCAAGATAGATGAGAAAGAGACGAGTAAAAGAGCGTAAGCAGGGGAGAGACATTGATATATACATAGAAGGGAGAGAAAGAGAGGTTGTGACAAGGTTGTGAAAGAGAGAAGGATTTATAGACATAGACTAGACATAGAGAGAGAGAGAGAGAGAGATGTCATGTTGGCCCAGGAAGTGGGGCACCATTAACAAAAGGTGTATGAATCAGCAGTTGACATTCATTTACATGCTTTTTGGTCTGTTCCCCCTGAGCCATAATTTGGGTCAGTGATGAGAGCGAGAGAGTGAGAGAGATAGAAACAGAGTGTGGACAGAATGACAGGGAGGGTTGGGTGCAAGGGATCCTATACTTTCGTTAATGACCATTGATTGGTTGATTTAGGCAGTGGGGAGAACTGGTTGGCAGCTTCACACCGCATAAGTCATATGTTCACACACACACACACACACACACACACACACACACACACACAGACTCAGGTATGCATAAGTGGTTGCATTTGTGCGCTTAAATTAACACAAAACTCATTTGAGTTATTCTTAACGTGCCATTTATAAGAAGATAATGCACACACACAGGAATTTCACATACAAGGATTAAATTTTGTTATCCATCTGCATTGCTGCACTGTTCCTCTCAATCGTTCAGTTTGTGTGTGTGTGTGTGTGTGTGTGCGTGTGTATGTGTGTGTGTGCGTGCCTGTGTGTGGTTACACATACTGTTCTCGGATGCCTACATATTTTTTACGATGTATATCGGTAGATATTACTCGTCTGGATACATAGGGGACGCAACATCTGGGTTCAATTATGATAAAGAAAAGACCATTATAAAGAGAGGAATTTTAACACCGTCTTCATGGCATGCCAGAACACATCAATAGGCTTCATTTTAATTTGACGGGAGGGGGCCTTTGTGTAAGTGTATTTTATTGTAATGTGATGTAGCGTTAGTGTGGCTATTTCCCACCAACATATGCGCGTCACTGTGGATTAGCATGTTTTAGTCGCACGACGCATTGCAACAACAATAGCACGTTGACCTCTATTGATCAGTGCTACACGGTGCAGCATTTGCTTCTCTTTAGCTCATTTATTGATTCCTGCAAGGGGTGTATGCCTGTGTGTGCCCTTGTGTTAGTGTGTGTGTGTGTGAGTGTGTGTGTGTGTGTGTGTGTGAGAGAGAGAGAGAGCAAAGAGTGTCTGTTGATTGGGGAACGTTATGTGAGATGTTTGTGCGTGTGCGAGCCTGGTTTTTATACGAGAGAAGGGCGCCGCTGGCCGATGGAGGTTGCGGGGCATTGCTTTGATGAGGAAACCATTTAACAGCCCCCTGCCTCCAAATCCCTCCGTGGATTGGACCGGACAGCCATCTGTGTCATTAGGTCTTCACACGGCCCGCATATTTTTAATGACACACCAATAGACACCAATAGACACCCACTGTGACCTAGGACATCAAAAGCGCTGTGTACGTATTTATATATATGTATTTATATATACACACTTTCATTTGTGTCCATGCATAGGGCATCTCAGAGTCACCAGGGTGACTCTGAGATGCCCTATGCTCCTATGTTGGAGTAATTGCTGTTGTTTTGTTATCGTATTTGGAGAAAATAGGCCTGATATCAATTTTCAGTCACAGGCCTACTCACCAATCTGGGCGCTCATTTGAGTTCTTTAACGACCTCCTGGGACAATGAGAGGAATTTTCTGAATGTCTGGTTCATTTATTTGTTTATTTATTACACCCAGCACCATCAGAAGGGCTTCTATGTCTGACAATTAGCTTTAAAAATGTTGTGCTATGTGAGGACTTTATTTAGGCTTTAATGTTGGGCAAATAATATAGTGAGATGGCTAGTTTAGTTAGTACACATGTGTTGTGGGTGCAGAAGTCTGCATCAGCTTTTTCAGGTTGTAATAGCAAATACAGGCTTAAATGTACACACACACAAACACACACACACACACACACACACACACACACACACACACACACACACAATTGACGTAGCTAAAACAACTTAGAAATACAAACTATAAATGTGTACATACAAATACGAATGTTAGCCCTGGCTTAGTCAGAAGCAGATAGCCGTTTGTGTGTTAGCCGTGCTATGGTGCATACATAACCTTTGAAAGGCCTAAAGGGCCATGTTGAGGTAGATTTAGCTGCAGCTAATGTCCCCGGCCTTAAGTAAACACCAGTCAATGGAGCCCATTGAAATTCTATGTGGCAGTGTCTGTCCCTGCCATAGGCGCCATTTATAGTCCCGCTAATTCTTTTAGAGGACGAGATGGAGTGGGCGAGAGAGGAGCAGAGAGGGAGAGACACTGAGAGCTGTTTGGGAGGGAGTGGTTTGCTTAAAAGCAAAAAGGAAAAGGGGTCTGGTTACATTACACAGGGTGATCCATTGTGCTGCAGAAACAACAATACATCTATATTAATCCTGTTCTCAAGAAGGGAGGGGGGAGTTAGAGTGGGGGAGAGAGGAATTGATAGGGAGAGAGATTTTAGAAATAGTAGAGAGAGAGAGAAAGAGAGAGCGAGGCAGAGAGACCAAGTTGTAGTCATCCCAGGTTACATTAAAGACTAACACTTGTAGAATTATCTATTAGTCTGTCAGTTTTTTTTTAATGGCACATTCAGCATTCCACTCAACCAGTAACCCAGTGGACTCAATCTTGTGGGCTGGAGAATGTGCTTTGAAGAGCTCATCAAGGGCTTGCTTCGGCAGGGAGGGAAATAGCCCTATGTTACATTAGGCAAATCCCTGTCTATTTTGGGGTTTCGGCGCCGAACACGCTCTTATGAGAATGGTGACAGGGTCGTCTAACTCGCATCCGCGGCCGTAAGTCACCATGCGGGCTTCACGATGACTAGCCGTAACAAAACACCCCACAGACGCCGCGTGTAAATCCTGCTTGCTGATCCTTGTGCCTCTTCACCTCGAGCTGGTGCCATTAGACCATTCACGCACCTCCATGTTCCCGCTTTTGTACTTTGGCACTGGACTCCGTCTCTACCTCTTCTCTGTTTTGTACTGAAACATGTGACTCCAGCTCTGTATTTGTTGTTCTGTTCCTGAACGTCTGATTACTATGATTTAACAATGAGGTTTCTAGGGTTAGGGGTGTTTATTTTGTGTTTCTTTAATCAACTCAAACTGTCACAGATTTCTTTCTTATTTGTACGAAATAAGAAAGAAGTTTCCAGTCACCGCTCTTACAAATACATGAATCTTCATATATGAATCCATCCATCCATACACACACACACACACACACACCCTGAGAATCTCAGATGCTGCCCAGCCCCTACCTCGACTGCCGTGCATAATGGACCTCCATGCATTAGCAGCTACCAATGGCTCACATAACCCACAGAAAGTGGCTAGTAGACCTAGTCCACTCTACTCCTCTCAATCCCATTATACTCTCTCTCCCTCTTCCCCCCCCCTCTCTCTCTCTCTCCCTCTCTCTCCCTCCCTCTGTGCCACTGTGCCTCTCTCTCGCTCTCTCTCCTCCTCTCTTTCTCTCTCCTCCTCTCTCTCTCTTTCGCTCTCCTCTCTCTCTCTCCCACTCTCTCCCCCCCCCCTCTCTCTCCCTCCCTCCCTCTGTGCCACTTTGCCTCTCCGTCTCTCCCTCTATGCCCAGTTTGGTTGAGGGTCAGGGGAAATGAGGTAATCCCCTTTAGTTTCGTCTTCTTGTTCTGTGGTTGTGGGGAGACTCTGCGTGGTCTACATTGACTTGCAGAGTGCGTTCTAAGCGTAGGGACAATGTGAAGGCTGGCGGCTGAAATTACGAGACTTGGTTTACGATCACAGATGGTAGGGGTGGGTTTTTGTATGCATTTGTATGTGTGTGTGAGTGCTTTTGTTGAAATACCAGGTTGGTCTCACTCAATTACATGGGGTATATTGTCTTTGCAAGTATAATTTAGACCTTGATTAGACCAGGATTGGTGCACTTTAATTACCACCCCAATGTAAAATATTTGTAATTGACCATATGGTGGTTGGGATAAGTCAGTCAGTCACCTTGAGGACACCTTGGGCAAGGCACTAAATCTTGGGCTTAAGGAGGTTGCTGGTTCTGACCTATCCTCAAGGATGTCTGTCCCCTGTGACTGTTTCCTCAAACATCTGGCAAATCGCAATCCTTCTAGTTTTAGGCTGCAGACAGGAATGCAGTTTTGATGCAAGGGGCTTATGTAGTTCATCTGTAGGAGGTCCTTATAGCATGGATGTGCCTATCAGTCTTGGTTTGAGAGAGGGAGAGAGAGAGAGGGGGGGGAGAGAGAGAGAGAGAAAGAGAGAGAGAGAGAGAGAGAGAGAGAGAGAGGCAGAGATGGTCATTGGGCCAAGGTTGTAGATTGATTTGTACTGTTTCCGCAGCGCTTTCGTCTTGCTCATCACTTGTTTCTAAACGCAGCCAGTGCCTCGCTCCACAAGTAATGTTGGCCTGAAATGATGCTGCTCTTTATCTCGTCGCTTATCTGCTGCTGTATCTTTCTCGCCTCCCCCCTGAAATAGACAGAATCTCTCACCTCTGAGGCAGAAGCTCTCTCTCTGTTGGAAGGAACTAACATCGGGTTGGGCGCGGTTAGGAATCAGGCTAAATGTGCCGTTTATTTAAGCCCTGTTTATGTCTTGCGGTTCAATCCAATGAGGTTCTTTGATAAGAATCTTGTGTACATAAACCCCAGGACAGTCACGTGACCTTGCCGGGCCTTTTCCCGCCAATGGCATACAATGGCGTAGCCCTGGTTACGCCATTTGTTGTAGAGGAATATTTGAGGAAAGGGGGGTGGGGGGGTTGGCAATAAGCCCGGCCTCCAGAACCCTATGACCCTAAGTTGCGGTCGCGCTGTTGCGCATTTAAACACTCTAAGTCCCTGGGAGAACTTGAACACCAAAAAAGGTGTGTTTTTTTCAACATGTGCCTCCGCATTTACAGTTTGTGTACTTGTTGGCGCCCACGTGTTCTCGTTAACTCGGCGGAACTATCTCCCCTCTCCAAACACAATGGCCTGGGCCGGGGGGGCTCGGCTCTTGAGCTCACCATTTTTTTTTTGCCTTTTCTACCTCTCTGGCAAGACCCATCGCTTTTCACGCTCTATTTTATGTCCCACCCGCCCCCTTCCCCCACACACCCACCCACCGCCTCATCCCCCTCGCCTTCTCTCCCTCCCTCTCCCTCCCATTCCTCCCTCCTGGCGGCTGGAGCCACCATCCCTACCATTTCACACTTTCGTTTGGAGTTCCCCCCCCCCCCCCCCCCCCGTTTTTCATCCACACATTTGATCAGATCTCTCACATCTCTCTTCGAGCTGTTAGCGGTCATGTTTCCAGACCTCTCCATGAGGGTCTGTCGCTGTGCAGGCCTCCCCCCCCCTCCTCCCTCCCTCCCTCCCCCCTCCCTCCTACCCTCCCTCCCTCCCTCCCTCCCTCTTTTCCTCATTTCGTTTTACCTTGATCACCTGGGGATTCCTGGGCACAGGGTCCTGCCATCTGTGCCTTACCGTGCTAGATCAGCTGCTATTCGTATACAGAAGCTCCCAATACACCAATGATTGGTGTAGATACAGTGCAATGGGAACCTACGTGTAAAAATGTTAACGTGTAAACTAAGGCACATTTCTTTTTTTGGTGTAAAATAACTTTCAGGGCATGCTCAGTTATTTACACAACAACATAATTAACCTTTAAATATATTTAAAAGAAGAATTGAATTCATTTTAGACATTTGTTGTTTCTTCTCTTCATTTCCCCCGAACCGTTCTTTGCCTTCACCCTACCTGTCTCCTTTAACCCGTGCCCGCCCCGGCTGAACTGCATCCAAAAGCCCTGACCGCCAGCAAGAGGCCCACAGAACAAGCCCAACGAGGGGCTCCCGGAGAGAGCCCCTGTGGTCGGTTAGCTCTGCGCCGGTACGCAGAGGCCCTTCCTTTCATGTGGAGGGCATAGCTGAAACGCACCAGGTGGGGAGATGGCGTCTGGTGCCGGCCCCCTGTTCTGACTGCAGATAGTGGGGGAATGGGGCAGGGGAGGTATTTAGAGTAAAGGGGGGGAAGCGGAGGAAGGGGGTGGGGAGGGGAGTCGTCGGGGTTGACGGTGCATGACTGCATTCCAGAGACAGGCTCAGCCCATGTGTTGTCTAGGGTGTGTGTGTGTGTGTGTGTGTGTGTGTGTGTGTGTGTGTGTGTGTGTTATTGTTTATGTTCGGGTGTGCCTGTGTGTGTGCAAATGTGTTGAGGTGTGTGTGTTGTGTGTGTGAACAGTTATCTGTTGATGTGTGTGTTTAAGTGTGTTCAAGTGCGTGTGTGCATACATGTGTTTAGATGTGCGTGCCGTCTGTGTGTATGTGTTTGAGTGCCCGTGTTTGACTCTGTGTGTGTCTGAGTTTAGGCGTGTGTGCGTGTGTTGTGTGCATATACATGTGCGGCCGCGGTGCTTGTATCTCATGACAGACAGACAGCCGGGGCGTGGAAGGGCTTTGTTGTTGTTCCGATGTGTAACCTCATAGCCTTTCAGCTCGCCCAGCCTTCATGTGTCTGCCAGCCTACCTGACCAATCCCACAACCACCCAACACCACCATAACCACCCAACACCACCAGCACCACCACTACTACCAGTACCCAATCCAACACCAGCACAAGCACCAACACCAACACCACCATTACTACCAGCACCGGCACCACCAGCACCACTATCAACACCATCATCAGCACCCACATAACTACCAGCCCAACCACTACTACCAGCACCACCAGCACCGGTACAACCAACCCCACCAGCACCAGCAAAAGCATGGAGAATTAGTCGCCTGCAGTCCTCAGAGCTACTGCCGTGACAGAGTGGGGGGAGAGGATGAGCAGGAGCGGCCTATTTGTTCACTCACTGTTGTGTTCAGTCGTTCAGAGAGCATCAGGGGAAGCGGAATTGGGCTTTGGTTGGGGTGACTGCTGCTGTATTTTTAAACCAACGCGGCGGCCTGCACTGCATGCACGCCCTTTGAGAGGGGGCTGGAGCACGGGAGCTTTCCATCACAGCGCTCCCTGGACACCCGTGTGGAGTCCTCTTCTCTGAGCTACCAACAGGGCGAGAGGGAGATGGTGTGCAGGGTGGAATGCTGAAGAGCCGTAGACCTGGAGGCTAGACCAGTGAGAGAGTGATAATGACTTGACTCGACTTGAAATACCTGGCTGCAGAGCACTGCTCAGCCGCCGGTACCGATTTGATGCCTTGCCAATCAGAGAACAGATACGCGGCCACAGGCTAACGAACACACAGACAGACGTTCACACACACAAACACACACGGTTGTAAGACTGGTGTTTATAACTGGGTCCAAGTGGCAGTATGTTCCATTACCAGATGTGTAATGGTGAATTAAGATGTGCTAATGGCGGTGATGTCATTATCCAAACATTCTCACAATACGGCATACATGCAAGATCAGCGAGTGAGTAATTCATGCAACAAAGAAAATAACGTATAATTGTATGTCTCCATTTTCCTCTTATTTTCGGTTGTGAACTATACAAACCTTTTCCCCGTCACATGCAAAATTTGGTTGAAAAAAAAGCTAATCTGTCTGGCTCTCCAGCTCTACATTTTGCATTTCATTTCCAGGTTCATGTGTTCAACCCCCCGGTGCTCCCAGCCCGACGGCCCCGACCGGGCTGTCCCGCCACAGGCATGCAAATGGTAATGGAGCCCTTCCGCCCGTCCCCGCTGCTCCCTCGTCCACAGCCTCCCTCGGTTCCCATACGATCCCCTAGCCCCCCCCCCCCCCCCCTTCCAGCCACCTCCACCTCCACCCCCGCCCCTCCCCCTCCGGCGAGCATGCAGCCGGGGGCCCCTTAACGCTGACCCCATGCAGCCGCATGAGCGGTGGCTGACTGAAAGAAAACAGCGCGTCACGGGTGACTCGAGAAACGGCTGCGGGCATAAAAGGCCAATTCCGCCCGTGAACAAGGATAAGCAAATAAGCGTCCAGCGCTGTCGTCATACCACCCCCCCTCCCTACCGGCCCCACGCGGTGCACACAGGCCCTGTGTCTCCCCTCTCCTCCTCCAGCGCCCCCCCCGGCCCTCTTCCCCCTCCGAACGCAGTCCGCAGTGAGCCCCTCGCACGAATACGGAGGCGTGCGACAATTCGGTTCAGTAGATGAACCCTTTTTCCTTCTTGGTTTCCTTTTCTTCCTGAGCCCCGTCCGGCCCGCGGCGGCGAAGTGGCTCAGCCGGCAGATGTCCTGGGAGTCAGCCTGAATGCTCTGCTCGCTAGACCCGCCCAAGGCCTTCCTTGTGTGCCCACTCCGCCGCTGCGGAGACCCCGGGTGTATTAGCAAGCCAGTGGGCGGATGAAGAGGTAGGCGGCATAATCTAGCCAGCCAGCGCGGCGCCGGTAGGGGGAGGGGGGGTGAGTGGGTGTGTGTGGGTGGATTGGGTCGGCGGCTGGCGAGAGGGGGGGCTGGTGAGTCGCACAGGGCCGGGCTAAACGTTGGGGGAGAAGCCACTGGGACATTACGGCGTTGTCTTGACATGCCGCTTCTTTCGGTGGTAATTAATCGTGCATAAACAGCCGCAGGCGACCCCGAAGAAAGCGGTGTTTTATGTTGGCTCTGGATTGTGGATGGGCCACTTTGTGCGCAACACAGCGTCGAGTGCGACGGTAGTGTAGCAGGATGACGTCGTGAAAGGGACACGTTTGATGTGGGACACCCATATCTTTTTAAGAGGCTGTGGCCACAACATCATCATCAAGTGACAACATTCCTCCGTCGTACCCCTTTTCTCCCCAAATGATTAAGCTTACCTGGCTCTGAGTCCCAGCAGTGACGGAGCAAGAGAGAACGATAGTGAGACATAGGTGGGGAAATGAAGCCGAGAATGCGTTCACGTTCAATGCTTCTACGCGCCCCCCCCCTCTCTCTTGAGTGAGACATCTATTTGTATGTCTATATTAAGAGGCTGCGGGCGATGCATTTTGAATAAAATGCAAATCTTCAATGCCTTTTTTAATACTTCTGAAACCCGACGAAAGCCAACGTGTTTGTCTTCCATCCTTGTTTTATTTTATGTCCTTGGGCGCTAATGAAAAATGTAGGAAAAACAGAAGCTTTGGAAAACACTTATAGTTGCTAATTCCCTGTCTGCTTCCCCTCTCACTCTCATTAGCTGTGTGGAGTAGCCCGTGGAAGTCTTGTATACATTATTTATCTCCAGGCCCCCCTCTCCCATCCCCGTCCAGGAAAACAACAGCTGTATGCTTGTGTAACCGCCATGTGTCATTTGTTTCCCCCAACATATTGGTGTGCAAGTTTTGCCGTATAGGGGGAAAAAATATATCAAATCAGCATGATAAACAGAACTCTGTGTCGCACCGTACCGCATTTAGACAAGCCGTAAGTCATTCGTGTCCTAAATACTGCTCGCCGTTGTATATCCCTACAAGGGAGCAGTGAGTGGAATGTCTAGCCCACGCAAATGAGTCACACGTCATTGGGCCAATTAACGTTTCTTTCCGCAAAGTACTTTGGGACACTCCGACGTTCACTGTAAGAGGCTCCTCATGCCCGTCGCAGGTGGGGCGCGCCATTAAGATTCAGCCGATGAAGCAACGCGGGCCCGCTAGAGCAGCAGCCGCCTCCTACGCCGACGCCATCTTTTTGAGCACATTCTCAGTCCTCAGCGTTTTTTGGGGGGGGCGGCAATTAATCATTGAGCTTCCTGGCCCCACCCCTCACTCACCACGAAACAAACAGAAACATTATAGAACATTTAGAAAAGAAAAAAAACTGCCTGGACAACAGCATTCAAACGTTACCCTATCAGCGGCCACCGTGTGGTCCCAGCGATGGCCGGTGTCTCTCTCTCTCACTGTCTCTCTTTTCCGGTCTCTCACTCTCTGGCTCTCTCTTTTCCTGTCCCCTTCTATCTCTCTCTACCCCTCTCTTTCTCTTTCTCTCCGGGGTTAACGGTGTTGAGTCTCTCTCACTCTCTCGGCCTCTGTCCATCTCTCTCTGTCTCTTTTCCTGTCTCTCTCCCTCTCCTGCTCTCTCTCTCCCTCTCTCTCTTTTCCTGCCCCCTCTCTTGTGCTCCGGCTGTCGGACTCTCTCACAGTCAGTCTGTGTGTGTCAGTCTTTCTATCTTTGTGAAAGTGTAATGGAACTACACTTGCGCCCCAGCTTTATTTCTGTGTCCTCCCGTTGAGACGTGGATGATCTGCCAATCTGTTTAGAAAGAGATAGCAGCCTCCCCAAACACACACACACACACACACACACACACACACACACACACACACACACACACACACACACACACACACACACACACACACACACACACACACACACACACACACACACACACACACACACACGCACGCGCACACACACAACCTGTGTCACCTGTATTATGGGATCCAAGGGAGGTAGCTTGCATTGAGAGGACCAGAGTTGTACCTTTTAGTGGCATGCCACATCTGGTTAACTGGTATGCGACGGGGCGTGTGTACTCGTGAATCTTGGTTCTTTGGGCGAGTGGCCCTGCTTGTGTGCCTGTTTGTCTGCGTGCATGCACCCTGCCACATGCAGACAGTGGAATGGAAAGGTCCCCCCGCAGCCGATGCCAGTATGCCGTGCTGTTGCCATAGCAATGGTGGACAACAGCGTGAGCTCACCCGGCCAAATGTGTGACAGCGGGTCACACAAGGTCATCATGGGCACAGTCCCATACTTTACTTAGTCACTCGCAACGGCCACTCGGAGGAAGAGAAACGAAAGCTCGGGCCAATGCATTCTCCAGGGGACTGTACAAAGGCGGTGATGGAGAGGACATAGGAGTTGATAAATTAACTCGGCCAAAAAGAATAGTCATCTGATCACCGAGCAAACATTCAACTGTTACCGGTACATACATTGAAACCATGCAGAATATCAAGGCATTCATGTGTAAACATCCGTTAAATGTTGCGCCAGTCGATCGGCCTTTCTCCGGCCCAGACCGTGTCCTTGTTTACAGCTTTAATCCATCTGCCACGCCCCGAGTCGGTTTCCGACGGGAGACATTAACGGAGCATCAGGACTCTATGCCATCTCCCCGCTGCTCTGTCTCGCCTCCGCCTTATTGACGCAGTACAGCAGAACACGTCGTAATCCATTTTGAGGATGTCCCGCAAACAACGGCATTTCCAGGGAAAATATGCACACTCCGTTGCTATTCGTCAACATAATATAACGTGTTGTCATTTATGGAGAGCAATTGCACGGTCAACAGGGTCGTTAACACTGAAACTCTTGATATATTTACTCTGACCCTGCATGTATTGTGCATGCATACAAACAGCCTCAGAGGAAACCAGAGAAGCACAGGACGTGAATTACAGAGGAAGAAGGCGTTTGTGTGTGTGTGAGTTTGAGGGTGTGTGTATGTGGGTTAGGGTGGGCTTTCCGGGGGGGGAGTTGAGTGAAGGGTGTGGGTGGGGTGACTTCCGAGATCACGGAGTTCAGTGACGAAAACTAACCCAGGGGTTCTCTCTCTCTCTCTCTCTTTCCTCTCTCTCTCTCTCTCTCTCTCTCTCTCTCTCTCTCTCTCTCTCTCTCTCTCTCTCTCTCTCTCTGTCCATGTCTCTCTGTCTCTCTTTCTGTCAATGTCTCTCTGTCTTTGTCTCTTTCGCTCTGTCTCTCTCTCTGCCTCCCTCCCCCCCTCCCTCTCTCTCTCAACCATGATTGATCTTAATAATTTATCTGAGATAATTTATCTCTCAGCCGATCCATTCACCACCCCCACAAAGACACACACACACACACACACACACACACACACACACACAACCTTGTTCTTATTGATTGTCTGCAGTTGCACACGCACGCACACACACACACACACGCACGCACGCACAGGCACACCTCCCCCCCACACACACACACCTACACAGCAATGCCTGGGGGATTGCATCCGAGGGGGTTGTGGGTGGAATGATCTGGTTTGTGCACACAGGGGAAACCTGATAGCCGTTCTGAGAGCTAAACACATGAGGTCACCCTGACTGGCTGCTCCTCTCTGCCTCTCTCTTCCCTCCTCCACGCTCACATACGACCCCAACAGCCTCGTCTCACAGGGGCACGCCGCGTTAACCGGGATCCCAAAAACAGCTAAAGTCATCCATGTAGAGCAATAAGGAGGAGTGTAGAAATCATCTTGAATCATCAAAAACACGGAAAAGGCATCCCACTTATAAGTGGGTTAAACATATGTTCATAGTACATAATGCAAAATGCACAGCGCCATAGTAACCCGAAATCATTTTTTTATTGCATCAACAAAATGGGAGAATCCCCCAGCACTAAGCCACATATAGCAGAATATGGTGCCGAGGAGCCCAGTCACATATCTAGACCACGTCACCGTCGCCGCAGACACCAGGCTGTACATCTGCAACGTGTCTGAAAATGAGGTGTGATGCTGAAGAGAGACAGGAAAAGACCTCCGTAAGCTTCTCTTCTATCCCCTCGTAGGCTTTTGAACTGCCCACACCGAACCCAAACAATACCGACAGCCCCGAACACACAGGGTCTCCGAGGGGCCCTGAACATGTGTGTTAAAGCTCCTTAGATCCCGGCTCCTGTTCCGCTCACACACAAACCTGCTGCATCGACACCGGTCTCTAAATCACACACAAGCACACACCCACACACGCACTCACTGACAAACACACACACAAACATGCATACAGACAGTCTGACGCATACATTTAGACAGGCTGACTTACAACTACACACACACAAACACACAAATACATAGACAGTGTGACACAAGTACACGCACAAAGGCTCAGGAAGAGCCTTTGTGCGTGCACATTCCCTCACCTGACTCACAAACATAACAATGCACGGAAAATAGTACACACACACACACACATTCTGAAGTCCACAAGTGCGTGCTTAAAAACACACACTCACACAAGCATTCAGATACACCAACGCACAGACACGCATTGGCGAACACTCAAACATGGAACTCGACACACACTAGCGGCGCACAAGCACGCACACATACGTACATAAAAGCAACTTTATACACTCACACACATAGGACACATGACACGGATGTGTAGGCTTCAACGGATCACAATCGGCACATGTTTAGACAGACACACACACCACACACACACACAGACCCAGATCCCAACGCATGCTCCCACGCATCTAATGTTCTGCCCATATTAGTTTAAAGCGGACACACATGAGTGGTCTGGCAGTGTTTGTTGTTTTTGTTGGAGGGGTCACCCCACATGCTGGGTCTCTCCAACAGAGACGCTCATTGTTGGAGCGGAACGGCTGATCTACATCACAGCGCCGCGCTGCACCACGCTTCTTTGAGGTCCGCCTGGCCCAGACGGAGCGTTCCGCTCTGGGAGGATGTATTAGAGAGGGGCGGGGGGGCGGTTGATCACTTTATATGGGTGATTATATCGGTAAAGCACATGTGTCGTTGACTGTGTTGGAGAGAAAATAGGAGCGTTTTCTCTGTGTTCTGGGACTGTTGTGTTATTTGCCAGAGTGAGAGAGGGAGTTGTATTGCAATTGCACGCTGTGATTTATTTTTAACAATGCTGCAGAACTTGGACTGAAGCTGTGTGTGTGTGTGTGTGTGTGTGTGTGTGTGTGTGTGTGTGTGTGTGAGACGTCAAGCGTGTCCCGGATTACGAGCGTTGTCATTTCTCAGTGCCTATATCAAAACAATAAAACGCTGCGCTGCCATCAATATCATTGTGCTGGGAGGATTACTGAACCATCAGTGTTTAATATTCAATTTTTGCGGTAATCAAAAAAGCTGAGTTGATATGAAACAGGCTCTATGGTTCGCCTGTTATGTTCCAGTAACCGTGAAATGTCTGTTGTCCTTTTAATGCTACCCTCTCGTTTTGAAATTCTCTAGCATTTTTGTGTGTCAAAACTAGCCCACACAAACCGTCAGTTCCACAAGCCTTTCCAGGACTTCTGGGATTTAACTTAGAAGTATGTCTAGTTGTCGTGTCCACGCAAGACTCAGATGTTTCCATAAAATGGAGTCTGCCACTGTTGAACACGATCATCTTCATAATGCGCGTGCTGTCGGAGCTTCCTAAAACGTTTCCTTCGAAAGCCGCGGAATGTGAGGGTAAACAACAAAAAGCACTTCTGATACTCCTTCCAAACAAATACACACTGTATATATCCATCCATTAAGTATAAACAAAGACAGATGAACCTTATTCTAACACACACACACACACACACAAACACACACACACACACACACATACACACACACACACAGACACACACAGACATACACACACATACACACACACACACACACACACACACACACACACACACACAAACACACACACACACACACACAGTTGCTAATACAAACATAGGCACGCACATGGCTACGATAGCTAGCAGTTAGCCTTGTTTACGAACACCACGGCCAGCCCCATTGTCTTGTGAAAAACTTGTGTGGAGCATCTGTAAGGACGCTAGCAGTAAACAGACTGGGGCAGATTATTTTGAGACGGATGTTTAGTCTTTGTCAATGTTTGCTCAATCCCTGTCCAAAATTGTGGTGTTTGCCTCATTTAGAGAGGAGAGTGGAGATAGAGGAGAACAACTGGCTCTCTGACACACACACACACACACACACACACACACACACACACACACACACACACACACACACACACACACACACACACACACACACACACACACACACACACACACACACACACACACACACAACACAGTGGCGGCTAGAGCCCATTTCTTTCACCGTTTGACAGTATGCCGTTGGGTCTGTCCAAACAGCCTCAGCAAATCGGCAGAGCGGACTACCGTGCTAAGAACACCGGGAACAGCACCTGGACCCGCCCACCATCCGATTAAAAGAAAAACAACAAAACCTTTCCTGTCAGTGCACCTTTCTTGAGGAAAAGAGAGAGTGTGTTATGTAAACGAACGGGGGCGTGATGAGTCGACAGGGCTTTCAAATTGTCTGCGGTTACATCTCCCTTCCACTTCTTGCTTATTTGTTTATTTTCTCTTTCTCTCGCTCTCTCCGTCGGTCTTGTTCTCTCTATTTATCCCATTGCCTTTCCTGTCCATTTCTCTCTCTCTCTCTCTCTCTCTCTCTCTCTCTCTTCTGCTTTCTGTAACTCTTGTGTGTTTGTCTCCTCCTTTCTCCCTCCTCTCTTTTACACCACTTTCTTTGTCCCTCTCTGGTCCATCCCCTTCCTCTCCCTCATTTTATCATCGCTCTCCCTCTTCGTCATTCTGTCGTTTCCTGTCCATCCATCCCTTCCTCTTTCTCTCAGTTTCACCACGCTCCATCTCCGTCCATCTTTTTTCTCATTTTACTCCTTACTTGTTTATTTATTACCCTCCTCGGAAGCTACTCCTTAGCGCACCGGTGGCGGCAGCCCCCCCCTGTGTGTGTGTGTGTGTGTGCAGCTACAGGGGGTTCCTCGATGAGTTAATGGAGAACGTCAAAGGCTGGCGTGTAGCCCTGCCTCCGGGTCTGACCCGTGCAGATTGTCCACTGACCCCGCCGCCGCGACCGCTCGCAATCCAATCTCCTTCTCCTGGCGCGCGGCTCGTGTTTTCACAGCGCTGTTTGATAGCATTGCGTCCACAAACCCCCCCCCCCCCCTCCCACCCATCACACACACACACACACACACACACACACACACACACACACACACACACACACACACACACACACACACACACACACACACGTCCATCAAGCCACCCTCCCCCTTCCCCTTCCCATCATTCCTTCAATAAACGCTGAATTATTTTTGCCAGTGTTGACTCGGGTGAAGGTTTCTCTTTGGCTTTCGGGCTGCGTTGGCACAACTGTTGAGCCCCATTAGAAGCGTACCCCCCCCCCAAACACCCTCCCCCCGAATCCATCCCCACCCAACCACCGCCCTAGCCTACCTCCTTCCCCCATTGTTACACAGTGAGCCAAAAGAGAAGGACAAAATCCCAGCCCGGGACGTTGTTACATCAATAATAATCGGACAATACCCGTGCCATTTACTCTCTGTCGACAACGTGAAGTTGTCGTCGATACGGCTCGCCGGTAGCCACCGATAGGAAGTCACCACGCAAGCGGAAAGCAAAACCCCAAAACAGTGAACGGGGTGAATCAATGGCCATATGTGTTGTGCTTAATGAGTGCTGAGTCATCACTACCACCGCCCCCCACCCCCACCCCTCCATCGACAACCAGCAAACGTTCCCATCATGGTAAAAGACATTTACCCCTCGCCCGCTCCTTACGGTTTCACATTACATTTATTCTTCCTCCAATTACAGCGCAAGGTGGGGGAGGGTGGGTGGTTTAGATGGAGGGGCTGCAGACAAATGACATAGTTAGTGCGTTTTGAGGGGATGCTTAAATCACTCTGGGGCTATGATAGTCCAGCTGTTTAATGACTCATCCCGGGCTAATGCCTCAGCGACGGCACCGGGTCCGCGGGCCCCGGTGCCGTCGCTGCCTGCCTGCCCGTTCTGCCGCTAATCGTCTGGGACCGCGGCGCGCCCACGCAGCAGCTAGGCCCGGCTCAGAGCTGGGACTTTAGCGTCAGCCGCGTTTTAAATGCAGCTGGCGTAGAGCACAAATGAGAGACCCCCCCCTCGCCCACCCCCCCCCCCCACCCCTCCCTTCCAGTAATTTGATAAAAGACGGATACTGGGGGCGGAGGGGCGGGGGGTGGCAGGGAGGTGTACGTATAGACAGGCTCTGTAAGTGGACACCAGTCCGCAGGGCTCTCAAGGTGAAAGGCATCGGGTGAAGGTCTCTCTGGCTCTCTCCCTCTGTCTCCCTCGCTGTCTCCCTCTCTGTCTCTCTCTCTCTCTGTCGTTCTCTCTGTCCCTTTCTCTCGCTCTCGCACTTGCTCTCTGTCTCTGTCTTGCTCTCTCTGTTCCTCTCTCTCTATGTCTCCGTCTCTCTCTCCTTCTCTCTGGCTCTCTGTCTCTCTCTCTCTCTCTCTCTCTGGCTCTCTCTCTCTCCTTCTCTCTGTCTCTCTCTCTCTGGCTCTCTCTCTCTCTCTTTCTCTCTGGCTCTCTCTCTCTCTCTCCTCCTCTCTCTCTGGCTCTCTCACTCTCTCTCCTTGTCGCAATAAGTCTCCTTCAACTGCACCCAAACACACATCGTTATACCGAGTTACTTTAACGTTAATGCATCTCTCCTGCACTCATACCCTCTCTCCCTCCTTCACTCTTGATCTACTCCTCTCTCTTGTTCTCTTTGCTTCTCTATCTGTCTCTGTTGATCTGCCTATCTTACTCTATTCTCTCTCTCTCTTTCTCTCTGGCTCTCTCTCTCTCTCTCTTTCTCTCTCTCTCTCTCTCTCTCTGGCTCTCTGGCTCTCTGGCTCTCTCTCTCTCTCTCTCTCTCTCTCTCTCTCTCTCTCTCTCGGTTACTGTCTCCCCTGTCTGCCTGAGGAGGAGTGTGTAGGGATAACAAGAGGGCAAGCGCCACAGAAAGAACACAGACACACACACACGCCCACACACACACACGCAGACACACAAACGCACACACAAAGGCACCGCTCTCTCAGGGCCGCACTCCATTTGGACTATTAGAGAAATTGGAGAGGGGGATGTGGAATGGAGGAGGAGGGGCGGGGAGGGATGATTGAGAGGACTTGAAATGACGGTGGGGTAGACGGTGAGGAATGCAGAAAGAGGAAGAGAGAGAGGGCCGAGACAAAACAGATGAAATAATTAAAAGGAAGAAAAGGAAAGGCAAGAGATTGACCAGGGAGACTGTGGAGAAACAGATGTGATCATCCAGAGAGAGAGAGAGAGGGGGGGGGGGGGGGGGGGGGGGTCCATTCATAGAGTAAGGGTTGCAGAGTCAAATTGAGTTTCCCCTTCGGCCAGCAGACAGTATGACCAGCCCTGGGCTCCACGGTCTCCTCTACCATGGACGCTCCTTGTCAGCTGTTACTGGGAGCTTTACCACACTGGGCTGACTCCTCAAAGCAAGGCCAATTCAAAGCACAAAAATCCAAGACAGCAGGCCTGGCTGATAATGTCACAGAATATATTTATGCACCCAGGTTGCCTACAATAATTTTAAACACACATACACCTGCTAGCCCAATCCTAACTTTTATGGCAGTTTTTTTTGTTTGAAATCAGGGAATTATTCCATCTCTAGGCTTTCCAGTATGTTCTGTGGGAAGCCCCACATGCAGTTCCTTGTCTTATCCACACACATATTCATTGAGCCCATACACACAAAGCCACACCCAACATCCAACCAACATCTTCTGAGAAAAAAGTTCACTACTGTGCGTGCGTTGCTTGCACATCTTTTGAACCCTGCCCTGATACATACCGTCAAAGTCTACACACACATAAATGCATAATCTCTCCAACAAAACCCTAAAAGATGCACAGAAGGCATTCCCGGAGGCATTGGCTTGTGATCTCCTGTCGGCTGCTACAGACGTCGCTGCATTATGCATCGGTGTCCGCTCAGGCTGTGACACTTTAGAGGTGTCCTTTCCTTACCCCCATGGCCGCCCGTGACACATGCTCCCTGCCCCGGTGAGTCCCCCTCCACCCCCTCCACCCCCTCCAGACATCCTTGTCCCCAGCATAGGGCCGTGCTCCATCCCAGGGCGCGCCTGCTCGATCAAAGCTCCCAGCGACGCCCTGCGTGTTTCCCTGTGGCACGGAGGGTATTACATTTGGCCACCGATTGCGTTTTTTTTTTTCTTCTGATACCTGCAGACCGTGAATTATTAAGAGCTGCCCATCCAAGATGAAGTACAGACAAAGTGCCAAGGCACCTGAGAATCTGAAGAGCTGCAGCCCCCAGTCAGAGCATTAGAGCAAAACACCCCCTCCCACCCTCTTTGTCCAACGGTCGCATAATTAAACACGACCTCCGGAGAAAAGCACTTTCCTCTTTTATTTGCATCCGAAACAGATCCCGGCCCCTGTTTCAAACGAGGTTAAAAGGGCGTCGATATGAATCCACGGCGTCTACGCTAAGCGTTAGAGAGGGAGATAATGTACAGCCGCCAGGCTCCCGCCTGCCAACGTAAGGGGAGGTCAAGCGGTCCAGCGCCGTGGCGGGATTTATTGCGTTTGCGGTGGCGGGGCCACTGAGGGGCTGTGAACCTTTCAGCCGCGTGTACACAGAAGGGCTTCACGGACCAACACCTGCCCAAGCCCCACTTGTAAAACTCTCCCGCGTGCATTTCCCGGAGAGAGGACTGAAATAAAGAGGGCGGGGGGGGGGGAAACCGAAACACCCGATGGTTGCTGTGTGGGTACCGTAAAAGAGGTGTCCCGTTTTTCATTGATTTGTTTGTATTTTATACATTTATTTATTCATTGGTTTATATTGACTAACAATTGAGGTATTTATGAACTGGAGCTGCAGCCCCATATAAATATCATATCGAGACGAACAGAGCATAACTATTGAATGATGTCGTCGATTTCCCCAAAACAACAGTGATAAAACACTGATGCCTCCTGCCGTGTGTCAGCGCTGTAGGTTTATCACAGAGCAAGAAGCCCTGCCTCAGTGGGTAACATCAGCCGTCATTTGGCACAGATAACTGCATATTTTTTAACCATTGGGCTGTCATGTGGCAGATTTCTCTCATGTTAAATGAAGAGAAAGAGAGGGAGAGAGGTGGGGGGGGGGGAGACGTGACGGTCTGATTACTTCACGTGAACGACTCCTTGGTATTGAAATCGTTAAGAGTGGTAAAGCGAGGCGTGGAGAGAGAGAGAGACAGACAGACTGAGAGAGAGAGGGGGATCTGGGGGTACATTAGATGGGCAGGGGGCTTTCTACGCGTGTTGTGATTCAGTCGTTATTGCTGATCTGCAGGGGAGCGGAGCGAGAGGGGAGCGCCTGTGTCTCAGACGTCTCCAAACAGTCCGCCTCGGCCTGTGTCTGTGTTTGTACGCAGGACAACAGGAGTCTGGCAGCCTCACAGTGTGTTGGGTAGTCCACATTATCACCCGGGTTTGTGTTTGTCACCAGAATAGCTCGGATGCCCTTTAGCTGACATTACAGTTTACACTGTTTCCCTGCTCGGCTGTTCCCTGCTTTTTGAATAAGCATGGGGCCCCGAATGCATAAATGCTTACACATGAGCAGCAGTGTTATTCACCGGGCCCGGCTGTGTCCCTTCACACACACACATATTCCCATGTGCACACACACACTCGCAGTCACGCACACCACACACACTTCCATTAAGCCATTATCTTTTCGGTTTGTCTTTGCCTCACACAAAGTCGGCACACAATGACAGCGTGTTTTTTTCCACACACACATACACACATACACACACACACACACACATACAACACACACAAGCACAGCCACTTTATCTTCCTCTCTGTGTCACACACACACACCCACACACACACACACACACACACACAAAGACCCTATCATGCTTTACTTGATCTGGTAATAACTGGCAAGCGGCAGAGAAATTGAGTCCTTGAGTCAAAAATCACAGAGATCCCACGTTTGTCTCTTTCCAGCCGTATTGCGCTTCCCCCGTCTCGGCTCGTTATCCTCTCCGCTCCTCTCCGCCGTTCCACTCCACTCTCAAGGAATTCCGAAGGAGCTGCGATCTCACACGCAGCCCCCAGGATATCTCCACCATTTTACCAAAATATTGACAGATGAATGGAATTCATGACGCTGCGCGCCATGTGTGCTCCGACGCACCGCTCGGTAACTAATACCTCAAGAAAAGGAGAAAAAAAAGGCACAACACAATACAAACCACGGTAACCACGGTAATGGAAAATCGTCCATGTCAGGAATCCAAACCCCACGCCTCTTCATTTTCAGCCCCTTTCAGAGGTGAATATGTCGATAGCCGGGGTTGTGCCTGCATGTAAGCCATACATACCTGGACACTCGGAGTGCACTTATCCTCCCTGATTAGCTGTAAGGAATGCATACATATTGCATGAGAGATGTGGAATCAATACAGGGCTAAGTGGATGGGGAAGCTTAGGCTTAGGGTTGTCTGGAAAGAGAATAGAACATGAGGTGATCCTCTAGCGGGGATCTTGTCATAAGACGGCCTGGCCCGGCTGCCAGCAAACACAATGCCGTCAAAGTAATCAGTTTGGGATAATTCTGTTTGACTTTGTTTAGTGACACAAAGCAAATATAGAAGAGGCTTTGGAAGTACTGAAGCCCATAAAGAACAAAGGAAAGGACAAAAAAAAGGAAGAAAGATCCAGCACGCTTTGTGTTCCCGCTCTATATTTAGAGCGGAACTTACGTCGTGAGTTTGAGCCGTGTTTTTAGTAGGATGTAAGTGGTTTGGGCCTTTTTGGAAAATAAACTCAACTTTAAAAAGCGGGCGAGGATTTAACACAGCCGGTTTGGCGTTGTCTGCCACACACACACACACACACACACACACACACACACACACACACACACACACACACACCAAACCCGATCTCAGTTACGACAGGTCAACGGGGGGTCAACATCGGTGAAACTGTCATTCACTGCCCGTGGACGGTTGCCAAATCATCAGAATGGCGAGCCCAACACCTGTGTTCGCTAGTTTTATTAATTACACATCTTTGATTGCATCTGCCGACCAGCTGTAATCCACACTGCCACCCGCTATCCTGGTGTTGTGTTCGCCGCAAGGTCACAGCCGCCATGATGTCAGCCCTCACCGGGCCAGACGAGTGATGGGTGGCCGTGTTTACCCCGCCATAAATCACCCCAAGAAAAGTCAAATGACTCACATATAATATTATGTCCATGGCCATTGCCAAATATCTATTTCCACTTTCTGAAAGGGAGCCCCTTTGAGTTTCAAACTTCAATATATCAGAAGTATTGCAAATGAGACTGACCGAGTCGGAATATTGATGAGTGATTTTTTTACCCCATCAGTTTTATGAAGTACACCTCTCGCTGAATATTTATTACACTATAAAGCCCAAAGCACACGCTCATATTGGGTCGGACGCAAAATAATGCTTTGTATTTTCACACCCAAAATAGACTAGTCTTATACGAAGCAGAAAATAATATAGCCCCACTGCATTCGCGCCTGGTTCGTTCCACTATGTACTTTTCTCCTTGAAAACAACACGATTCTACTTCTTTTTTTTTGGGTTCTGCCAAAAATATGAACCCATATTCACACTGGTTTTTTCTTTGGGCTTATGGCCCCTCATTCAACCACTCCCTCACTCCTTCCCACCCCCGGCGCCGTCATAAAGACCGCCAGCTTGGCTCAGATGGTTGCTTACTGTGTGTTCTCATCACTGCATTTATATGAGGGCAAAAATGGAAGTAGAAAGTCAAAAAATAAGCGCAACAGCGTGAGTCCTATATTGTCATGGTAATTCAGCATCCGTCCTCGCTGACTGACCGTCAGCATTCAGCCCCACAATGCGTCTGTCTCGGGCGGCCTTGGGCATTCAGAGGGTGGGGGGCAGAGGGGTCGGACGGCGGTGCCGGAGGGTGGATGCCTGTCGCTGGCAGCAGGCTGAGCCAATGAGCTTCCTGTTCATGTGGTAATCTGTTGCTCTAGTACAATGGAGCTAGTGCTGTTCCCTCCGAGCCCAGCCCCGCGCATTAAGCTTGAGAATAGAGAGGGCCACACTGCGATCGCATCAAAAGACTCCAATGGAGGGTAAATAAATAGTTTAGAAGCCCTTTTTACCAAGTACAATGGAGCTGGGCCATTGGCTGATTTCCATCTTTGAAGTCGTCTAGCAATTTGCCACAGCTCAGAAACTATAATGTCAGTTCGGAGCAGATACAGGCAAAATTGTGTTTTCATTTCCTAAAGCGTCTAAAGACCTTCATGGTGAATAAGAAGAATGCCAGGTTTTGTTCTGCCCGTGTAGCTTTTTTGGCAGAGTACAGTGTAATTTATACAATCACATTTGCAAGCCCGCAAGATGAGCAAAGTTATTTGCGTGTACATCCAAAGTTACGATTCTGTTCCTCTGTGTTGTTCGTAAAAACAAGCTCATTAGAGTTTCCTTTTACGTCCTATTAATTCCGAGCAGAGAGAAGATTATGGATACAGCTTTAATTTGCCAAGTTTATGATGCCTGGACGGACTGTGTCATTCTGGAAAACTGCCTTCATTTGTCTGAAAGTGATATTTTTAACTTCTCGGTACAGTTGTCAGTAGGGAGATTCAAAGTTTGACTTCGATGCGCAACATCAGTTCAAACAGCCTAACTAATCTTGGACCAGCATATCTCTATGTTAAAATCTGAGAGATTTAAGGGGCACCATTTATGATTCAATGTGCGAGAGATTTCAAGGCTTTTATAATCAATATAACCAGGCACTCACTTTGTCAAAATCAGACAAAGTGAGTGCCTGGATACCATGCTCCGATTTCCAATGCTTTCAATGTCAATCATGCTTTGATAAATGGGATTTCTTCAAATAATTAACAAGAGAAACATCATCAAGTTGTAGCTGCAGAGTAGAGTGTAAAGGACACAAATGCCAGAGGAATGGCTGACTGAAAACAACTGTTTTGGATTATCCTGATGTTGTGTACTGGTGTAACCTTCTACTAGAAAAGGGCGGGATAGATTTCCTCCACAAAGTTTGCCCTTTGAAGGCAGTAGTCTGGTAAGCAGGACTATATCTCAATAAAGCTTTTCAGAACAAGGTCTGTGGTTCCTCTCCGAGTAACGTCAATACAAATGTTTGCCGTTTATAGCGCAATTGCTATTCAACTCACTCGGCGGTGGTAGAGAGGAGCAGAACTAGAGATCTGCCAAACTAACACAAATCAAAAGTAGACATCCGGACGGGGTAGCTCGCACAAAAAACATCATTTTCCGAGGGTAAACCGGTTCTTTTTAGAAGTGATCGCTTTCAGTAAAGTTGACCAACCCCCGGGGGCGCCGGACAGAGTCTGGAGCGGCCGCCCCGACGCAGCCCCAGATGGCCCTCTGTTTATCGGAGCTGGCTCTGATCCCCTCTGCGTGTCCTAGTGTTGCATGCGGTAAACCCTTCCACCGAGCCAAGGCAGGGGCACGGCGTGCTTGAGTCACTGCGGCAGGCAGATGAAGCGAGAGAGGCTGGGCTGGAGTGGGAAGGGGGGGAGGGGGTGGGCCGGGGAGGTGTTGGCGGAGTGGGAGGTGGAGGCTTGCCGGAGGGGGAGGGGTGTGTGGGGGTGTTGGCGATGGAGAAGGCGGCAGGAACATTACACCATTACGCTCTCCTGTTCCACAGCCCCGGTGACTTATCTCATGAATAAATCACGCCGGCAGAGGCCGGACAACTCAAACTCTGCAACTGCTCTCTGCTGGCAGAGGTCTGCATCCCAATCCATCTTCGCTTCTCTGTCTCACCTCCTTTTTTTCTTTTTTAGGTCTCTGTCGTTCTCTCTCTCTCTCTCTCTCTCTCTCTCCCTCTCTCTCCCTCTCTCTCTCTTGCTTTGACTCCCTCAGTCTCTGTCTCTCTCGCTCTGTCTCTCTCGCTCTGTCTCTGTGTGTGTGTGTGTCTCTCTCTCTCTCTCTCTCTCTCTCTCTCTCTCTCTCTCTCGTGTGTTTCTTGAGCCCTCTCCCTGTCCCCCAACCACCTGCAATCTCTTCCATTTCTTGCTCACACTATAGTCAGCTGCTCAACATCGCTCACTTTATTTATCACGCTATTTTGACACTTGGACACTCTATGATAAGGCCTTCTGCCCATGCACTGATTGAACCCTTACTGGGGGTGGCTTGGAAGTACTGATCTAGTACCCTCCACACCCACCCCCCTCCACCCAGCCCCCTGCTCTCTGCCTCCACTAAGTCATGTGAGGAGATCAGACAGATCAGATCTTGGAACGGACTGCGCGGAGAAGCGTATCGCTTTACCTCTGAAGGGTCACTAACGTGGTGTTCATGCGGAGAGGCGGCAAGGAAACCAAAACAAGATGGGAAAAGAGAACCTCCATACAGTGGCAGGTTTTCATTCGGGCCGTATACGTGGCCCTATGTCGTGTGAGGGGGGTTGTCCGCGCCCCGTGTACCGTATCCAGGTGCACACGCAGAGGGTAGGCTGCGGCGGTCGGCTCCACGCTTGTTACAATGCGCCATTGTTCTGTGGTTGACGCCGGGGTAAATTGATCTCCTCCCCCAGCCTTGCTCCCAGCCGCCACTGACGACAGCGCAGCATTGAACTGAGGTCTGAGGTCTGCTCATTCCTGTCTCTGTGCACGTGTGTGTGTGTGTGTGTGTGTGTGTGTGTGTGTGTGTGTGTGTGTCTCTGTTTTAAACTGGCAATGCTGCTTTGCGTGGGAGGCTGGCACACACAGGACTCATTCCTGACTGTGTGTGTGTGTGTGTGTGTAGGTGTGGCTGTGTGTGCGAGTGTGTGCATGTGCTTTTTCGTTCAAGGGGTGGGGGATGAGGTCTGATGCCTAAACGTGCTGTGCAACAAAAAGGCGGGCACAGTGAAATCTTGGACCAGCCTTCTAATCTATGTTCACCCCCACTGTGGTTGGTGTGTGTGGGGAGGGGGTGAAAGAGAAGCTCTAGGGGAAGGAAGGAAGAGGAGGGTGAGGAAGAGGAGGAGGAGAAGGAAGGAAGAGAAGAAGAAGGAAGGAAGAGGAGGGTGAGGAGAAGGAAGGAAGATAAGAAGGAGAAGGAAGGAAGAGAAGAAGAAGGAAGGAAGAGGAGGGTGAGGAGAAGGGAGGAAGATAAGAAGGAGAAGGAAGGAAGAGGAGGGTGAGGAGAAGGAAGGAAGAGGAGAAGGAAGGAAGAGAAGAAGAAGGAAGGAAGAGGAGGGTGAGGAAGAGAAGGAGGAGAAGGAAGGAAGAGGAGGAGAAGGAAGAAAGAGGAAGGTGAGGAGAAGGAAGGAAGAGAAGGAGGAGAAGGAAGGAATAGAAGGAGAAGGGAGGAAAAGAAGGAGGAGAAGGGAGGAAGAGAAGGAGGAGAAGGGAGGAAGAGAAGGAGGAAGAGGGAGGAAGAGAAGGAGGAGGAGGGAGGAAGATAAGGAGGAGAAGGAGGAAGAGGAAGGGGAGGAGAATGAATGCAAGACATTGACGCGGAACGTGTGGCTGGAGATGGAGGGAGATTTGGGAGATTGACGAGAGATGACCGAAAGGGAATAGATGAGATAAAGCAGGGCTGGGGAGGGAGTGATGGACTGCTGGTGGAGGAAGGAGGGGGAGAACACCAGAGGAGATATAAATATGCCACCACGAGGAACATGCTTTATCAGCACAACGATACGACGGATAGTAAAAAAAAAAACGGCTACCTGTAGATTTATCGTATGTATGCTAATGAGGGTTTAAATCAGGGAGGTAATCATCACGGTGGAGACAGACAGGTACCGCCAGTCCAACATGCAAGATGATCTTTATTCAGCTCAATGTCCAAGAAGGGAGGGGTGCACATCAACACAAACAGCAATTATACGGACAAATGCATGAATACAAGTATACCAAATCAGCTATTTTTTATCCAAATATTGTAATTTTTCATCGTATTGTTCTTGTATTTTAGTGTAATTACACTGATTTTAAATAACGCAACATTGCCCTTGTTCTTCCAAACGTGTGTTTAGAATAAGGCAGTACCTTGAGCAGGTGAGCTGTTCTCTCTAGCTCACACTCGGCGGTCCGCTGCCGAGGTGAGCGGTGCGACGGCGTTCCTCGGGGGGTCTGAAGTGACATTCTACACATAGCAGCACTACTTTGCATTTGAAAGAACACTGAATATTCACCAGGAAAGACGATATGCTTTTTTTAAATATATATCACTGCTCTTATTTCCATATCTGTGTGGAATTCTTTATTCATTTCTCTGGTACTAGATAGTTGTTTTTTAGTTTTTTTTTACTTATATCAGAAAAGAACAAAGGAGTCGTTTCTGGACCTTAGATTTGCTTTCAAGGAGATGCTTGACCTTTTCTCGTATTCTCTTTAAAGGGAACGAATGAGGTCATTCAGCCTTATATCACACACACACACACAAACCCACATGTGCGCGCACGCGCACACACACACAATAAAGCTTCTCCACATAAAGTAGACATGATAAATGCTATAGTCGCGTGAGACGTGACCACTGGACCAGAGAGTCTGCACGCCTTTATTTCCTGGACAAACTCCTTGCGTTTGTGGACGATAACGTCGGACGTCTTATATCGGTCGACAGTTGGATAAGCGGTTAAACGGCACACAACACCCACACACCTACGTACACATCAGGCGGCCGGCGACGGGCCGTAACTCATGGGCTAAGTTGGCCGCGGCTAGTGGCCTTTGAAGCAGTGTTCCACTGGGCGCTCCCGCGCCGCAATTACTGGCTTATTTATGAATTTGTGCACAGTTGACCTTCCTGCAAGAGGAGAAGTGGATGGGCTCCTCTGGAGAGTAGTGAAGCAAACGGGGCACCAGGGAAATGTGTCCCCCTCCCTCCCTCTCTCTCTCTCTATCATTGAGCATCGATTAATATAACTTTCAGATGAATCTCTGCAAAGAGACAGCCAGCATCGACATTGCTTAATTTTAGAAAAAATAAATAAACATTTTGGACCTGAATGGGAATGTATGGGTGTGCTTTGTTTTTTTTTACCATGCATGAGCCTGATTGAGAATTAGTTATTCAAGAGATTGGTGTTAAAGGTGACAGTGGTGATGAATGATTTAGCAGTGCACGAGAACACTTCATAGTACCCCTCTCCGTTTGCTGCTCTGAAAGTTTTTGTCCACATGTGTGTGATTGGATTGGCAGCTATTGTTCTCCAAGAGATATGTGTCACACAAAAAGACATGGTCTCTTTCTCTGACTCTCTCTCTTTGTGTCTCCCCAACACCGGCTTGCTCAATGTTTGCTCTTGTTTTCATGTTGCTTAGCCCTCTCTGTTTGTGTTTCGACTTCCTGTGTGAGAAATACCACTGACTCCAGAGGAATGTGCCCAATTAGAGAGAGAGAGAGAGAGAGAGAGAGAGAGAGAGAGATCTTTGCCAACACATATCCTGGCTGCTGCTGTATTCTAGGATTTCATGTTATGTTCCTGATTTTAATGACCATGTTTATTTCCTGAATGAAACCGGTTTAAAACCGTTCTTCCTTTCAGAATACTTTGGCATGCTTGACTTTCTGACAAATTGATCAAATGCATTGTGGCACGGTCACTATAGGGACTCTTTCAAAATAAAAGACACATCCATAAAGAGGCTGTGTGTTTGATGTATGATTAAGTAGCAAAACAAATACTTGCATGGAATTTAAGTCCAGTGAGCTTTGTGTACTCTATCAATGTATTGACTCGTGAAAAGGGTATTATGTATTTTCCCTTTGAAGAGCTATCAGTTTAAATGTCAATGATTGCACCATGCTATTAAGACGAACAATGTAAATGATGAATGGCTCTGCTTAGCCTGTCGTTTGTAATAAAGCTAACAATGTTGAGCGTAGCAGATGCTTTTGTTATATGCTCCATTTCAAGTGGAATTTTAAGAAACAGGGTTATAGATTGATGGCTAGATGACTGGGTCTGGAAACTAGCATTGATATTATAGCCTTATTGTGAAGACCATTTTGCTTACATAAAACGTAGCATGATTATGTTGTTTTGATACTCATTGCGTTTAACTGTTATATTCACCATATTGTGTCCCTGTGCGTGGCCTGTCATGGTTCATGTGGATATCTGAGCAGTAGATATTCTATCCAAGATCATTTTTTCATCTCCTTATTTATATGTTTTGTATCAACAGATGGAGGCACCATCTTAATGTCAGACACAATCATAAGTCTAGCTCCTTCTCTCTTGTCATCCCAAGCAACTCACACACACACACATACACACACACACAAGCACATACACACATCTAGAAACTCACAAATAAACTGACATGCTCTCGCTCTCTCCACCCCCTTCTCTCCCCACCTCTATCTCTCTGTCTGAGATTCCAGACAGAGTTGTCTCCTCACTACGGGCACCGGCTAAGCTATCAGGCTAGCTAGCTTAGCCACAGGCCCGCCTCCACCATTGTTGTTGTCCATGATGTCAAATCAGGCCAACTCTTTATGCTCCTCGGTGCCATGGCCCCGGTCACCTAGCTCCCAGGTCCAGCCAGCGTATTCACCAGCGACCACACACACCCTAGCCCCCCTCCCGCCCATGTCATCTCTCAGAACGCTGTTAACGCCTGCCCAGGGAAAGTTTACGATCACCCACGGGCTAGTACAAGCGCATGCATGAAGGTGTGCTAAAGAATGTGTGCGTGTGTGTGTGTGTGCGTGTTTTTGCGTGTGTGTGTGTGTGTGTGTGTGTGTCTTTTGCAAAGGGGCCAGGTCCATCCCTGTGTTCTCCACACAAATCCTTTCTGTTGAGCGACAACGATTCTGACCTTTGTAATTAGCATGTGGAATAAAAGGCTCTCTTGATTGAGAGGGCGGCTTTATCAGCCTGATGAATCGTCTTTTTGAAAGTGTTGAGTAATATCGGAACCAAAAAGATTTAGATATGGGAGGTCAATTTTCACATTGCCTCACATTTCTCCCCAAAAGGATTGAAGGCCCTTGGCAAGGGACATTTTTTGGAAGCAAAAATAAATAAATGTTTCGAGGAAAGACGTAGTGGATGAGCGCAGGCTGTCAACAAGGAAAAAACACTTCAGGATCCTCAACAAACTCCTTGTGTCATCTCTGAGGTCATCTCTGGTTCCTTCATGTTCTTCTCTCGGAGGTTCTCGCGTTCCTTAATGTTCTTCTCTCTGAGGTTCTCTGGTTCCTTCATGTTCTCTCTGAGGTTCTCTGGTTCCCTCCTGTTCTTCTCCAGCTGACCTTTGACCGCTATGTTTCCTTTCCAACATATTCTCAGTATACATGGTTGGTTAGATTACTGACTGCACCGCGTTTGTCTGCGATTTGACCTGGTCGTCTGGCGGTCAAAACGTGTGGTTGTGGGACAATGGAAAGGCCAAGAAGCCTTGTGTTGCCTCATAGCTTGGTGCCTCTTGGTCGGGGTCCACATGCATGTGTGCAAAGAACCTCTGGTATTTAAACAACTACGGGTGACTCATTGAACAACAAGTAGTACGATTAGGGGCGTCTAAAATCGAGTTTGTATCCAAAAGTATGAGAATAAGAAAATCACAGAAAAAAATAATTCGGGGAAACAGAATGACGTGCAAAAATAAAATCCAGCTGGAAGCAATGTGTTTGGCATTGAGAGAGACAGAGAGAGAGCGAGAGTAAAAGTGAGATGAAGGGAGGTCGAGTAAGGAAGGGCATGCGAGTAAGAGATATCTTTATCTCCCTACTCACAAAGAAATCCTAGATGGGCCAATCGGCACGCTTTAAAAATAGCCCCCCAACTCTGGAGTCCACCGCAGCGTGGGCTGTGCCGGTAGGCCCATACGTGATCCCACACTGCCGTTTTCGGTTTTGTTTTGTTTTGATTCCTCCACCATCCGGAGCCCCCCCTAGGCAAGTGGGGCCCGTGGAAAATGACTTGCTTTCTCTACACCTCCACTATCTCTCCATCTCCCTGATTTGCTCCCTCCCCCCCCTACCTCTCACTGACTTTATCCCCTTTTTCCTCTCTGACTTGCCTCCTCTTCCCCTCTATCTCGCTCTCTCTCGCTCTGTCGCTCTCGCCCTTGCTCTCCCTCGCTCTCTCGCTCTCTCTCTCTCTGTCGCTCTCGCCCTTGCTCTCCCTCGCTCTCTCGCTCTCTTTCTCTCTCTGTCGCTCTCGCTCTCTCTGACTCCATCTTTCATCCTCTCTCTGCTGCATCCAATCGATCTCTATTTTCTCTCATCGTGTTCCCCCTTTACTCCGATCCTTAGTTTCTAACACATGCACACCACGCGCACACACACACACACACACACACAAACACACAATACCCTCTTCTCCGCCTACCTGTCTGTCTGTCTGTCTGTCTGTCTCATTTTCAGTCTCCCTCTGTTACCTTACTCTCTGTCGCCCCTCTCCCTCTGTTCCTCAAAAGTCCTCCTCCACTGCCCCCCTGCTCCCACACACACACACACACACACACACACACACACACACACACACACACACACACACACACACACACACAGGGAGCTCTCATCCTTCCCTTAATAGGAGACATTGGCTCTAAATCAGCTGCAGCTCCATTCCCAGGCGACCTGCACATGATTTGCTATTCACTCCTTCGGGCTACAGGTTTACATCAGCTGAGGTAGAGCGAGGTAGATGCTTAATATAGAGAGAGAGAGAGAGAGAGAGAGAGAGAGAGAGAGAGAGAGAGAGAGAGAGAGAGAGGAGAACACATGATCGAGAGAGAGAGAGAGGAGAACACATGATCGAGAGAAAGAGAGCTAAAGATAAGTATATATCTATTTCTTTCTATTTTCTTTTCTTTCTCTCCCTGTCATTCCATGACTCCTCTCTCCTCCCTCGCGGATACAATTGAAATGCGACTGCACTACCCCGAACACATGTCTCTAAGCGCTCAAGGTTCGGCGGAAGCTATCCAGGATAAGGGAATGGGGGATTTGTGTTCCTCCCGCACATAGCAAGGTTGCTCTTGCGTATGCGGCGGACACGCTGTGTAGCGCGGCATTATCGGGCTAGCTCTCAGCTGTTAGCACGCAGGACGTTTTGCTAAGGGAAGCCTGAGGCTCCGGGCTCTTCTCTTTAAGGAGTCCTTGAGATTTGAGCCGACTTGGATTAATAAAGGATGAGCCCTCCTGGGGGTGGTTGGATCTGGGTCATTGGCTTGGCTAAGGCGTGTCTCTGTTTATCCTCCCAAATGTGTATTTTTCTCTGGTTTAATTAAATACCATTAAAAGACACACGCAAACATGAACATGCACCAAATTATAGTTTGCTAGCATAGGCCGATCGCTGCACGTCTGCGTAAAGCACAGATCATCAGCACAATGCAAAACAACAATTGTCAATTACTCAGCAACTCGTCAGTGATTCGGGTTGTTTTTCGGTCGTATAAAAATACTTTCCCCCCAATTAGTTCACATCATTAAATCATTAGTCTGATCCAGGGCCCTGCTTCGCTATGAGGCAGCGAGAGGGGTGGGGTTAGGGTTGGGTGGGTGCCTGGTGGGTTAGTTGGGTGGGATGGGGGGCGGGGGGGCTCATGGTGTTGGTTCTGCGGTATGTGCTGCATGGCTGCCCCTGGCCTGGTTCCAGTGCAAAGCCAGGTCTCCCTCTGGCTGCCTCTGCTGCTGCCTCTGGTCCTCCTATAAATCACAGCCAATTACCACTGCAACCAGCCCCACCTCCTCTTCCTCCGTCTCCTCCTCCTCCTCCTCCTCCACCCGCCCAGTCAAGAGGCCTACGCAGAGAGAGAGAGAGAGAGATGGACAGAGAGAGAGATGGACAGAGAGAGAGAGATGGATGGACAGAGAGGGATGGAAAACGGCGAGAAAGGATGTGAGAGAATGGAAAAGAGAAGGATACAGGGAACGAG
The DNA here is from genome assembly GCF_949987615.1 of Pollachius pollachius. Lineage (NCBI taxonomy): Eukaryota > Metazoa > Chordata > Actinopteri > Gadiformes > Gadidae > Pollachius > Pollachius pollachius. The sequence continues at coordinate 9,831,251 of NC_136946.1, read as the reverse complement.
AGGGAGAAGGGGGGTGTGTAGGGAGTAGGAGAGTAGAGCAGCATACCCTACTTTAAAATCCATTGTACCTTCTTTCCTCTGTTTTATATAACAAAACCTGACTTCATGATCTGTAAACGTAGTGTTTTCTGCACAAACACATTGTGCCCTGAGTGATGCATGAGAGTCAGCTCCTGCACTCTGTATGTCTCTCTCTGAAAACAAAACAAAATGGCTTAATTTAGATGTTGGCTGAAAGCAAAGAACCCATTACTGAAATAGGTTGATGGTAATGTTTATTAACCTGGTATTATTTTCCTTAGCAAAGAAACACAATTTTCTGCTTTGTGCAGCCAATGTTTCAAGCCTATTCTTGCCGTGTGCTTCAAAAGGGAGCTGAGCCAATAGTTCATGTGGTATAGAATGCCAGATGTTATTTTTTAATTGATGATACACTAAAGGGGCTCTTTGTGCAGATTCACAGAGCCCGGCCTTTCCCCAGCACACTGAATATGGTACCTTTAAAAAATAGGTATAGCGGATGCACAATTTGCTGACGCATTAGATTGACTTGATTAGGATTGTGTTGCAGTGGAAGGGTTTTGTGTGAAAAAGGGTCTGAAATCATATAATATTATTTTTGGGCTGTATTCATACTATGTTATACAGTCATTAGGTCAGTAAGTCAGTGTAATTTTAGAATATTCATATTTTCCCTTCTTGCCTTCCACTTAGAGAGAGGTTTTGTTAATGTTGTGTTACTTATCATAGCCTAATAGGTCATGTTTAGTACTGCTCCGATATGCCCTGAAGCAATATGGTAGATGAGCATTTTTTTTATCATCAGCGAAAGCATTTGGTGCAAAAATAATTCATATTTAATGTGCCATGCTTTCGCTATGGCTGATGCATCGTGTGCACACACTCATACACGCACACACACGTAGACGCACACACACCCATACACACACACACCCAGTCATGTTTATAGCTATACTCGTCTGCATTCAAGCTTATATTAATGTTTTTTGGTGTTTGCATTCAAGTATTGTGTGTGTGTGTGTGTGTGTGTGTGTGTGTGTGTGTGTGTGTGTGTGTGTGTGTGTGTGTGTGTGTGTGTGTGCGTGCGCGCGCGTGCACGTGTGCATATATCAATGTATATATTCAGAGATGCGCTTCATGCGGCAGATTTATCATCCTAACTTAATATACTCATAAACATTCTCCGACACGTCCTCCCCCCCCCCAGCTCCCCCCCGGCATCTCCATATACATAGACTCACACACACACACACACACACACACACACACACACACACACACACACACACACACACACACACACACACACACTTGCACATTCTCTCACCTCGGTCCTCATGGCTCAGTAAATTGGGCGGGTGTAAAGCGTACTGCCAGGCTAAAATACCGCACAGCAAATAAAAAGCTGCAGCTAAACGGCATGTCACCACAGTGGGGGATTAGAGGAGGGAGGCAGCGCTGGTGGGCTTTCTCATTTACCTCCTGGAGGCTTTTCTAAGTGTCAGTACCGCCTTCTTGGTCTCTCTCTCTCTCTCTCTCTCTCTCTCTCTCTCTCTCTCTCTCTCTCTCGCTCTCTCTCTCGCTCTCTCGCTTGGGTGCCCTTTGTGGATCTCTGTATTGGAGGGCTGTCATCCTGACATAGGAGGGCTTGTATTTATTAGATATTTGCAGTTTACGGGGCTGACAGGCGGAAGGGTAAACATTAGTCACGGAACCACCCGGAAAGGGAACCGCGACCGGTTATTAACCTTTTGCGATTTTAGCAAACAACACAGGAAGGAAGATGTATTTTTGTGTTGTGTTGTTTTGGTGTGTATGCTTCAAGTGTGTCGTAGTTGTGTGTTTTGTCGGTTGTTTGTTTAGAGCAACAGCCACTCGTGGTATGGTATGTCATGGCATCCTTCCCTGTAACGGATGTACCCATGGTGAAACACCTTTTATGGTCTCACAGACACAAGGTGATCATGCACACAGAATGCTGAAACATATAACTGGAAGACAATAGAAAATCATTATATATTTTACATTTACATTTTTGTTTGCATATATCTACAGGATATGTATATTCTATAGTGCATAAACATATATATATATATATATATATATATATATATATATATATATACATACATATATATGTACATGAAAATCCTTGCAGCTCACCGAACCCTCCATCAATCCCACATTACCCCTGACTTGCATTCCACGTGAGATCCTGTGGATTACATGTAAGGCACTGCATGACCTTGCCCCCAGGTACATCTCTGATCTCCTCGTTAATCATTCCACTTCTCCACCACTCCGATCCGCCGATCTCTGCCTTTCATCCATACCTCGCTCCGATCGCAGAGCTAAAGATCGCACCTTGGCTATTCTAGCCTCAACCCTCTGTAGCCATCTTCCCAAATCGTTCAGATGAACTGATCTTTGGCCTGTTGTCAGCGGCTTCTGAAAAACCGTCCTCCTAGACAACCCTGTTAGATCTTCATCCCTGTCTTATCTTTTGGTTATGTTTTGGTTTTAATTTGTCTCTCGTTTTTCTTTCGTGTGGGTGCATTTGAAGCACTTTGGAACTGTCTGTTACAAAAAATGCAATAAAAATAAAGCTTAACTTATTTACTTACTTACCATCCCTCTCTCACTTTCACTTTCATCTTATATCCAATTCTATCTCTCTCTCTCCACTTCCCTTCTCTTCCTAAACCTCTCTCGCCCACTACTGTAACTAATATGCTGAAGGACCTGACCCTCCTCTCCTCATTGTGTTAAAAGTATTTTAGCTCTTGACCTCAAAAAATAAGTAATTAAATCAACGAGTACAACAGAAACACAAAATGAAAGTCAATCGATAGGACAGACGGGTGAATTCCAAATTGTAGGACACAAACCCAAGTTTGTTGGGGACTAAGAGCACTGTACCAGAGTCCAACATTGCTATTGCTAGTAGTTTCACAGACCAGTAGCTTCACAGAAGGATGTGTGTGTGTGTGTGTGTGTGTGTGTGTGTGTGTGTGTGTGTGTGTGTGTGTGTGTATTGTTTTTCTTGTTTAGCTAGAGTTAGGGCTTTGTATGTGCTTAAAGTAGAAGTAATATAGGCTTTGGAGGTGTCTTAAGAGTTTAGAGTGTGGATTTGCATTAAATGGTTTGGTGTGTCTGTGTGTGTGTGTGTGTGTGTGTGTGTGTGTGTGTGTGTGTGTGTGTGCGCCCACATAGGCAGGTATGTGTGGACTAAAAGAATGCATCCCGGGCAAAATAACAGTTTGGTTTTGATCAAAGTTAGGCAGGCGTCTCTTTGAGTGTATGTTCATGCTTGCCCACGCGCGTGTGTGTGAGTCTGAGTGAGTGAGTGAGAGAGAGGGAGAGAGCGAGCCCTATATGCCCACACTGTCTCGCCCGCCCGCCCCGGCGCGACGGCGCGTCCATCAGTTCCAGTTAGTGCTGCGTGGTAATTGGCCGGTCCATTGATGGACGGGGGCTCTCTCTTCACGCTCCGGGGCCTCCCCGCCCTCATTGTGTTGGGGACGTTCGAGGCGTCACGCCAGCACACAGGCACTCCCATACACACACACACACACACACACACACACACACACACACACACACACACACACACACACACACACACACACACACACACACACACACACACACACACACGAACGCGCATGCACTCACATACTCCAACTAGCACATCAAATCAGCCAATACTCAGACAGCTCTATCATCAACGATGGTATATGGGGGGCTAATGGATGTGTCTGTGTGTGTTGTGTGTGTGTGTGTGTGTGTCTTCTGAACTTTACAGCGTTTGGGCGGTTCTCCCCATGGAGACTAAAGGGTTAAAGTGTTTAAGTGGAGCTGCTATTGGCATCTAGCTGTATCCCTCTCTGTCCATCCATCTCTCTCTCACTCTCTCTCTCACTCTCTGTCTAACACTCTAACTGTCTCTCTCTCTCATGCTCTCTGACACTCTCTCTATGACTTTGGTTCTATTCTATATTCCTCTCTTCTCTCCTCTACCCTCCCATTCATCACCCACACGCTCTATTGTAGTGGGCATCATCATCTCTCCTTTTCTCACTCTACTCTTTCACTGCCTCTCTCTTTCAGACTATCTCTCTCTCTCTCTCTCTCTCTCTCTCTCTCTCCCTCTCTCTCTGGCTCCTTATACATCCCTGGAACAGAGACATAAATGGTGTGTGATCAGCCCCCCCTCCCCATATTAGCAGGACAACCAAGGATATCTCAGGAGGAGAATTTGGAGAGAGAGAGAGAGAGAGAGTGAGAGTGAGAGAGAGCGATGACTGTAATGAAAGTCAGGAAAAACAAAATCATATTTATTACACTTTGAACAGAGAGTGTGGGGGAGCAAAACACTTTAATGGGGGTAAATTTCATATAGCGATGATCTTGGAAGAAGGCTAGGGCGGATGTTTTTTGACAACTACATCAAAATATCACACCCTGAAAGTGGAAATTGTATTTTTATTAATATTTTTTTTCACTATAATTAGTTTTATGGTCGAAATTGGTTACCAGTGCAGGAATGGTAAGCAGGAAGTGTGCAGTCTCAAACAAACATTGCTATAAACACAGATAATCTGGCATCACTTTTCATTTTATTTTTGCCCCTTCACAGTGGTTCTTATTAGATGTAAATTACTGAATTAATGAATGAGGTTCGAAAACAAAACCTTTTTTACATGAGTAATCCCTTTAATAATATCAACTAATGGGTGCAACTTATTGTTTGTTTTATTATGACCAGATGCTCGGCTGAAGCACTGGCCCTATGACGCGTAGAACCAATTGTAACTGATATTGACTTGGTAGGACACACTTATTCAGACAGCCTGATGCATCAGCCCCATTCCTTTTCTCTCCCCCATCATCCATCTCATTTCTCTCTCACTTTCTAGGTCCCTTATTATTTTCTTCTATTGTTTTGCATTCTGATCTTTCTTCATGTCTCTTTTGTAATATTTACACGATCCATCGTTTCTCTTCCTGAATTCAGATTTGTGTGTCCAGTATTAATAATAAATCTGTCCGTTTCCCCAACTGTATGAACGTACACCCATCCCAAATCAGTGCTTTTTATAAAGTAAACGTCTCGCTGTAATCATTGGAGCCACTTACTAATGGTACGCTCTTGTTTTCTTGCTCCTTCCTGACTACGTTTCCCAGCAGCCCTATGCTCCACCCCCCCACCCCATGGCTCCTCCCAGCCCCAGCACCAACAGCTGCAGCCAGGGAGGGGCGGAGCAGCTGAGCAAGACCAACCTGTACATCCGAGGCCTGCCGCCCGGGACCACCGACCAGGACCTCATTAAGCTCTGCCAACCGTAAGCACTGGACACCCGCACGCACGCACGCACGCACGCACGCACGCACACACACACGCATGCGCACGCATGCTCGCTCCCACGTATGAACGCAGGCGCACACACACACCGACAGACCCACACATATCAACACACACACACATTATTTTAAATTGTATGCGCATTGAAAAATGGTCATGCATATATTGTCTTGGTATTGGTTTAATTTCACAACAAATGCCATGGTATAATCACACAAAGTGTAACCAAAGTCGTGTTTACGCTAAAAACTGTAGGTTTAAACCAGCATCCACAACATTTAGATAAAACTAAATATACTTCCTTAAAAACTAATAACAAAAAAGGTAGCAGGCAAACCAGCCATGGTGGTTTTAATAAAAAAACGCATTTAGCAGCTATTTTAATGTTTAAACAAACTATCTAAATCAAACTAGCAAACTATCTAAAAAAGTTCCACAATGACCTATGATAACAGGATGGTAACCTAATAAACAAGAATAGACGATTGTTACAGTGTTCTCTCTCTCTTCTGATGGGCCGTCATCCAGAATAGTGTCCTGTGACTTTTCTTTTTATTTGCTCATGCAAGTCCTGCCCTGCAGTTTCATTGAAACTTTGCAGGGTGAACAAACCACCCTTCAGTGTTTGATTCCCTGTGTTAATCTGAGGGTAGCCTCATACTTCTGAAAGCCGTTTCTTTAGAAACTTTTACACTGAAGCTCTACCATGACGGACACAGACTCGGACCAATGAGTGGAGCCAGAGCACCTGACGTCGTTAGTCATCCAGTGTTGCTTTAGTTTTTCAAGCATTATCCAGATTTTAGTAGTTAAAAAAAATGTAACCATTTTGGAAATGAAAAAAATACATCCAGGGGAAAAAGCATTAGTCGAGGTAAAATACTGGTCTTCCCTTTTTCTGCGTTAATGTGATCGCTTACGTCGACTAATCGTGGCAGCCCTGGAAACCACCTTATTCAAATACAAACAATGGCAGTAAGGCTGCCTTAAACCCTACCTACCTCAGGGAAAAAGTCTTAACTGCGACAGCCCTAAACAAACTCACGCACACATGCTTTCTCTCGCCCTCATCCTTTCGCATGCAAACACACACACACACACACACACACACACACACACACACACACACACACACACTCCAGCGAGCCAGCACCAGTCAAACTCGGCAACGCTCAACGCCCAATCTCAAATGCTGCATTCCTCCATATCCACCGTGTCCCCTGGCCTGTCTGTGAGCGTGGCTCGCTCCACACTTGTCTCCGCTCTGCACTGCAGCTCTGTAACGCGTCTCAGCAGCGCACGGGAGCGCACCGCCTGCTTCCAGCCTCCGCAGTGGGGACACGCTTTCCCCCGCAGCTGTGGAACCCTTTTCACTCACCGCCACAGTTATATCCTCCAACCAGGAAGTTTAACGAACCTGGGATATCGGATAGGGATCTCCCAACTTTTCATGTTGTTGTGTGCCATATGTCAATGCTTTGCATCAGGGTTGCTTTGCGTCAGAACAACAAAGTGACACGGGAGCGGCGCCGCAGCTACCCCCCACGCCCCGTGTGATTAGCCTGAGTCGTGGCTGCTGCCCCTACGTATGCCATCCCACCAAGCGGCACTCTTTAATCGCGTGCCAAGGAGGGCCAAGGGGATGCTGGTGTTCACCGCCGTCAATTCCCACAACTGCTGTTCTTACCCCCCCCCCCCCCCCCCCCCCCCCCCCCCACCACCCACACGCACGCCTACGCACACATAAACACACACATGTACACGGACACGCGCATGTACGCGTACAAGTGCATACGAGCAGACACACACACACACACACACACACACACACACACACACGCATGCAGACGTACACAGGAAGTATACAGACACAAATGCAAACACACACACACGCACATGTACGCGGATACACAAACACATGCAAGTGCACACAGGAAGTATACACACACAAGCACTTCCATGCACACACACACAAATATGTAGGCGGACACACGCATGCACACAGCCACAAATACACATGCACGCAAGCACACTCACAAACATTCACACACACACATTTAAAGGGAACACGCCGGTTTTCTTTCGGCTGGGCCAATCAACCCAATCAGCAACGGTCGTTGATTGGTTAGAATGGGAAGCAGTGTACCTGCTGATGTAACACCGAGGCAGGCCCACAGCAAGGCAACTAAATAACATGCATAATATCTCATTTATAGTCGTGGATGCTATGGCCATGATCCCCAAAGGAATAGAGCAGTGCAGATAAAGCAGACCTGCTGTATCTGGCAGTCGCCCCCATCCACTGCCCCACATTACTATAAATGGGCTTCCGATTTGGAGGGTACTTTACAGAACTTTATATGCTCACAATGGTGCTGGCAACTGTTTTTGGAAAAAGATATACCCATGGGTGTGCGCATGTACACATGCACACATACACACACATTCACACACAAACGCAATCACACACCTGCGTGCAACACAGTCCTTAATGGGGCCTAATGAAGGCAGATTTAGCTGCCCTCCCCCAGGCATATCAGACTAAGACCTCATCAAGCCGAATCACACGGCTATAGTGGCTTCTGACTCTTTCTCTCTCTCTCTTTCCCTCCCTCTCTCTCTCTCTCTCACTCTCATGCTCTCCCCACCCTCCTTTATCATCAGGCTCTCTGTCTCTCTCTCTCTCTCTCTCTCGCTCTCTCTCTCTCTCTCTCTCTCTCTCTCTCTCTCTCTCTCTCTCTCTCAATTGCTGATATATGGACACCCACAGTTAATGTTCTATCCGCTAGCTTTGTTCAGGTCTATTTGCCAAGGCCTTTTAGCCCTCTTAAACAGGGGGAGGGGTGGGAGTGGCCCAGATCATTAACGGAGGGGAGGCGAGCACATTTTGAAATACGGTCAGGGAGCTACTCTGTCTTCTTGCATAACCTTTCTGTGGCCGTGTTTCCAGAGATGTGCCGGTCAAACACCGGCCAATTACTGAGTAATCTTCTCACCACATCATAACTCATGTGTTCTGGTTCCTGACTGCCCACTACTCCGTCAGAGTGTGAACGCCAGCGAGATAACCCTGGAAAGGAAACGAAAACACACGCACACACACAGGGAAAACCACTCCAGCCATCCCATTTCCCACTGAATATCCCACATTTTGCTCCAACTCTGCTCCCTCTGTTAGGGAGCCTTGCCCTGCTTTACATTCCTCTCCAATCTCATTTATCTTCAGTTTGTGGAAGAGGGAAATGAGAAGGTGCCGGTGGGAGGGAGGGAGTGGGGGCTGCAGTTCGGAAGGGCAAATCATTTCAGGGCTTATGTAAAAGAAGAGCCCCAGAGTGCGGAGTGCATGTTTGTGTTTCCGGATTTGCATTCTTTCTTCTTTTCCTTCTCTTTTTTGCCTGCTTCAGCGAAGCACAGGAGCAAAAAAGTTGTTGCGGATGCTTGCCTTTTACGGTTTCTATCCCGCTTGGTTTTACACAGCTTGTCCATTTTAACGTTGCCCTTTCTGCTCATTATCCGTTACTCTGTCTCTCTCTCTCTCTCTCTCTCTCTCTCTCTCTCTCTCTCTCTCTCTCTCTCCATCTACCTCTCTCTCTCTCTCTCTCTCTCTCTTTCTCTCTCTCTCTCAATCTCTCTCTCTCTCTATCTCTCTCTCCCCAACATCCTCTCCCTTGTGCATGGGTATCAGCCGCCCCAGAGCCCCCCCAAGATTGCCCGAGGTGTGCTGTGCCAGTGAAAACCCAGTGCCACTGAAACTTTAATTAGCCGGGGCTGTGTTTCAGACGGCTGGCAGACACCAGCCTCCCAGAAAAGGTCAGGCAACTGTGGGCCATGGTCCGCCACATACAGGGCGCCCCCTCCCCCACTGCCAACTAGCCCCAGCACCACCATCACCACCACTCTGTCCTCCTGAACACATACACACACACACACACATGCGTGCCCCCTATCCTATGGCCCCAACAGCTGACCCATTGAGGCTGGGTGTTGGGTCCTAACCCGGCCGTAAATGAGCCAGTGTAGTTTTAACAAAATGCAGCAAAGAGAACTCCTGGGGCCTTTTTTCCATTCACATTAGCCTGCCTAAGCGCTTTTTCATCATTACTATCATGGGGCTCGCCTGCTCTACGATTAGGTAGTGTGTGTGTGTGTGTGTGTGTGTGTGTGTGTGTGTGTGTGTGTGTGTGTGTGTGTGTAGTGAGTAAGGGAATTTACTGTAGCCAGAGTTTTATACGTAATGTGTGTAATACAGATGCACTGGGGGCAGATGTTCCCGAAAAAGAAGTAGGCAGTCTTGAGCCCAGAACCAGAATACCAGATCCAACCCATGGCAAGCTGCTCCAACTGCTATTCCCAACACCAGGATGTTCTTCTCAATATACTCCTCTCAGCTGGTCCAACCACAGCTTCTACGAGAGCTGTGGTTAGGTCACTGCTACATTTTTTTTTAATAACTGCTGCAACTGCAGAGTAATATAGAAAAATCAAGGGGGGATTTGAAACTCCAAATCTAAATTGCCTGAAAATTGTTGCACAGCAAAACAGTTGCACTAAATGTATAAATAAAGCCATATTGGGTTAGTTGGGAAGAATTATTGGAGCATGGCTTTAGGGTGTTTCATTCTGTTGAGGCTGCAATCACACAAGTGTTCCATGATCTCATACTTATAGATCCACAGGGGTCATTTCCTGGCCTGGTATTTTTTGTAAATATTCATTCTGCTGCAAAAAATACCCAGCCAGAATGCCTGCAGCTAAAAAGTCTGTAGTCTGTCATTAATCATGATTTGACATTAGGCTATAATAGAGTCAATGTAGAAGTTATGATTTAGTACTGGTAGCAGTAGTAGAAGTTGCAAAGGGTAAGTGCAACTAACTAGCAACATAGTATTTCCCTGCATTGTGGTTACACTGGCTGTACAGCAGATGGTAAATAGTCAAGACTTTATCATGACATATCAATCAATAAAACTCACAGAATTTCCCGTCTGGGATCAATAAAGTACTATCTTATCCCGTCGTTGTTTTATGTAAATACCCTCTGTCCTAGATACTTTTGCTTCAAAATATGACCTTTATTTCACACCATTCTGTCAGCGAGGAGGCTGCAAAGAGTATATTTTTCCTGTACACCCAAATAAGCAGTTTGAATGGAATGGGTAGAGATTCCCAGAATACTCATAAAAAGTGCATCTTTGGAGCCAGATCCCCCTCCCCCATGAACACCACCCCACCACCACCACCACCACACCCGGAGGTTTCAAGGATGGAGGTTAATGATCCATTAATGGAAATAAAGGATGCAGAATGTACTTTGGACGTTTGTGAGACGAAGCGAGCCCATTAGAAAAAAAATGAAACCAAAGAAACAGGCGGGACCTCCGTGTTTGGTGAGTCAGGTCACTGAATAGACCTCGCGGTGTGTGTGTGTGTGTGTGTGTGCCGGGGGGGGGGAGCTGAGCTGGATCTTACAGGCCAGTTCTTTGAGGGCTCACCGCCTCCGTCCCCAACCCACCTTATCTTGGAAGTCCAACATGCAGACCGCTGCGCTCACACATTTTTGAGTGTGTGCCTGATTGCACTGTAGCGTTTCGCACCACGTGAGAGATGTCGGAGAACCGCCTTAAAAAAAGTATGTGGCCCGCTGTGAGGGTTTTCAACCCCTGCCGTTATTACAAGGATCCAGTGCTTTCAGTTACCACCCACCGCCTTCCAAAGAAGCTTTCTCTCTCTCTCTCTCTTTCTTGCTCGCTCGCTTTCTCTCTCTGACTTACTCTCCCTCTCTCTCCCTCTCCCTCTCTCTCCCTCTCTCTCTCTCTCTCACTTACTCTTTCTCTCTCTCTCATTCTCTTTCTCGCTCTTTCTCTTTTTCTCTCTCTCTCTCTCTCTCTTTTACACACACACACACACCAATAACTTATTCCAGGGTTTTGAACATGCAATAACCGCACGCTCGATCGTCCGACAAATGGGTCGAGCCTCCCAGTATATGGCCGGGGTCAAAGAGTCCCTTTTGATGTTGTTGGGAGTTACACGCCGAGAGCCGCTGGCCGAGCAATTATGTGGGTTCTGGAGGGTACTTAATCTGTGTTTTATTCAGCCTGACTGGATGGATGGGGCTCTCTGCAGCCCTCTGCCCTGATATATGGCCCAAGAGACAGGCGGCTGTACAGGGGAAGAACGAGAGAGTGGGAGAGAGAGGGAGTCCAGGAGTTAAACGAACAGCATGGAAGAAATGCAGGAGGGAGGGGGAGAAGGAGGCGGGGGAAGGAGGGAGGAGGGCTGCAGGAGGGAGGGAGGGAGGAGGAGGGGAAGGAGAGATGAAGGAGGGGAGAAGGGAAAGGAGGGAGGGGGAGGGGAAGGAGGAAGGGAGGAGGTAGGAGGGTAGGGAGGGAGGAGGGGAGGTGTATGGGCGGTTAGTTGGGTGGAGAGACACAGTAGATAGATGGAGCAGCCGTGAGAAAAGCGTGAGAAAAGAAGAAAAAAAAAAGGCTTTGGCCCCGGCCCGCCCATGTTCCGGATCAGAGCCAATCAACCCCTTAACCCCCCCCCCCCCCCCCCCCCCCCCCCCCCCCCCCCCCCCCCCCCCGTGCTCCAGGCGTCCGACTCCCAGAGAGCCATGCAGCGAGCGCCCGTCAGTCTGAGCCAAGCCAGTCACCCCTGGCAACCCAACACTCCTGGGCAACCCAGGGTCTCTCTTACGGTGCCTCTCTTCCCCGGGCCAGCGGTCAGGAAGAGCCTCTGTTTTTCTTGCCTGCGCTCCACCGTCCAGGAGGGGACCGGTGGCTCCAGGTCTGCAGGCGTACGAGAAATAAATGAAAGGAGGAGGGAAACGTAAGCCAGTGTGCTGCCGGTGGGGCGATTTCTCATGGCAATGCTCTCTACTTTCCCGTTCTGTTTTCACTGAAATTTAATTTCGATATTTTTTTTGTTGTTTGGGGGGTTAACGTACGACACGCACCTGCAATAACATGAGAGCAAAAAAGCAGCCAGCGATTGCTCTGCCAGCAACAGCTCGAATCCATAACTCAAAGTGCTTAGATGGAGAGCGCCCAGAGTCCCTCCCCCCACACACCCCCATCTATCCTCCTCCCATCTCCCCTCCACCCCTAGCTCTCCCCTCACTTTCTCCCTCCATCTGTCTGGTTCTCCTCACCGAGGCAGTGGGGGGGGGGGGGGGAGAGCCAGTGTGACCGAGCACACAGCTGCCCCCCCTCCTCCCCGCACGATCAAACGGAAGAGCCAGAGCTAAATCAAGAGCTAATCACCACCGATCGCGCAAAGTAGGGTTGGAGAGTATATAAGATGGGGGGGTGGGGGCGGGGGTCCAGACCCGAGACCACCTGTTCTCGAGTCTAAGAGCCTCAGACGTTGCGTAGACTGAAGACTTTTCCCCCCAAGGCGCGCTCTCTCTCTCTCTCTCTCTCTCTCTCTCTCTCTCTCTCTCTCTCTCTCTCTCTCTCTCTCTCTCTCTCTCGACATTAGAGTTGTTCCCTCTCCCTGACCTTGGCAGGTTTGTTGTGTGTGTATTCTTATGTATTTCACTACAGTTATGGCCAGCAGCCATAGGCTAGCTAGATTTATATACTATTACCAATCCATACTGCAAAACTTTGGCCAGTTTGTCTGGGATCTTCTGAGGTAGTTCCCTGGTTGCTATAAAAAAAGATTAACCTATCTTCCTTGTTTCTCCGTCTCTTTCTCTTTGGGCCCCCTACGTCCGTCCTCCTGTCCCCGCTAGCTCTAGGAGCAGACGACATGGCCATTTCATTTAGCTTGCCTAACAAACTACAGCGCAAATGTCTTCTTCTGCCTTTTACATCAATTTATTTATTTTTTTGCTCTTTGCTCTGATGGTGATTCACCCTCGGGCAGATGGTTGAATTATTCATTCCCCTATTACTGTATACACGGCGAACAGACAGAACGCCTATTCCAATATCATCCCGCGGTTTAACTCTTCCGGAAAAAGGCATGACTTGTATTATATTATTATTATTTATTATTTCTCTAAATAATAGATATAGCTAAACTGCTCCAACAAATTAGAATTTAGCTCGACAGCCTGAATGACAGAGAGACCCTGAACAACTGAACAACCCGGCAATGTTTAGCTATGTTTCCCGCCATTGTTCTTGTTATTATATAACATTGTTTTAACTCTCTTTTAGGGGAAAATAATTATGTGAGACAATATGTTAATCACACTTTTAACAGACAAAGATGATTTCACGCAGAAATTCTAATCGTAACAAAAAACGCAAGCGACGCTAATTGCACTTTTATGTAGTCTCTCTGTTCCAGTCAGTGCATTCTCTACATTCATTCCTCAAAAATCAGTATTGGCAAAGTTGCGGTCTATGGAATACGATAAGCCTTTTGGGTCATTAACATGCATTCACTTCAGCTCACCGCCGGGGAAACCATAGCAACCAATCCAATCATTTCTATCACACACTGCCACACATGCGCCCGCCTACACACTAGCACACACGCACACACAGAGACACACGCCCGGCTGTGCATTAAGCTTGACTGTGGCCGTATAGCTGATCCCCGCGCCCCTATAAGTAGCGCAGCAGTAGCAGCAGTAGAGACCATGGCGTCTTAAAGACTGATTGACGTGGAAGACCACAAGCTCCCCACACCATCGTCATATAGGCTGCCAAAGGCACACACATCCATTCTACTGACACACGTGCACACACACACACACATGTGCACACACACAAATGCACATATACGAGCACAACCACACACACACACACACACACACACACACACACACACATGCACGTGCACACAACCATGCACTTGTACTTGCATGCACACCCACAACCAATAACACATGCTCTACTTCAACTGACAACACACACACACACACTCATGCACAGACATGCCTCTATCTCTCTCTCTCGCTCCCTCTATCTCTCTCTCTCTCTCGCTCTCTCTCTCTGTCTCTCATCTGGCTGGGTTTGTAGTGTACAGTGAGCAGGAAGCGGCTGAGACGGCCGCAGTCACACAGATGAGATGTGTTCATCTGTGCGTGTCCGACAGCCCTGTCGCGCGGCGTGGTGTGCATGCGTGACAGGGCTGGGGGGGGGGGGGGGCCTCGCCAGAATAAAACCCCTGTTTCACTGCAAGGCCGCTTGTGTGTTGAGGCAACTTCAGCCTGTGTGTGTGTGTGTGTTTCTGTGTGTGTGCCCGTCATTTGGGTATTTGAGAAAGAGGGGAGATAGCGGCAAGGTACATACAGCGCTACTCCCACCTGCTGTCATTTATTGCTTGTTCCCTCGCTCAAACTCTCTCCCTCTCTTGTCTAGACACACACACACACACACACACACACACACACACACACACACACACACACACACACACACACACACATCACTCACTCACTCATGCTGACACACATGCACTTATACTCCCACGCATCCGATAGCCACACACACACACACACACACACACACACACCCGGGCACACATTGAGGAACCAGGGCTATAATTTCTCTCTAACCTCCATTAGAAGCACTCTGGGTGTCTCTGTGGAGAGTATCACTGCTACTTCCATCTCTACAGCCTCTGAAATCTGGTGTGTACATCCTGTTACAAAATACATTATCCCGCTAGTGATGGAGTGTGTCTCTGCACTTATGTGTGTGTGTAGTGAAGGGAAGCAATCGCCTGTGTTCATGCATTAGCACCGCGTTTCTGCCTATTCTGCTTTGTGTGTATGTGTGTGTTTTTTTTTCTTTGTGTGGGTGTTTATGTCTTTGTATGTGTGTGTGTGAGTGTTTGTGTCTTTGTATGTGTATATGTGTGCGTCTATGTGTGTGTGTGTGTGTGTGTGTGTGAGTGTGTGTCTGTGCATGTGTGTGTGTGTTTCAAGGCCAGACATGGACCCCAATCCTGACAACAGCAACAACATCCCCACGCCTCCGCTCGCAGGCAGGTTGCAGGGTCAGGGAGATTTGTCATTTGGACATTATTTGTCAACTGCACTTGATTCACCTCCTCCCCCTGCACAGTAATCTGTAAACCTGCTCAGAAGGGGGCCCCCCCTGCAAACACTTCTTACTTTCACTCCATCAACACACGACTCGGGGTGATTTAAAGCGGCTCTGCGGAAGGTGGTTTTATAACCGCCGATGGAAGGAGCAGCTTGGGATTGCTTGGTGATAAATGTTGATGCATGGTTTGATATCTGAACATCAATTCAGGCAACTTGAGACGTAGCTGAACAAGCGTCTACATTTTGCTAAACAAATACAGGGGATGAGGTATCTTTAGCAAGTACTCATGCCCATCCATGCACGTGTTTGTATCAGGCGGCTATCAGCTTGTGTCTGCATCCGACGCATTATAAAAGTGTGAACTTTAATAAAGATCGGTAATGTACGTAAATGTCAAATTTAGACAATATTCCATTTCCGCCCGGTACACTTGTTCAAAACGGCTAATGATTTGAAAGGGAAAACCATTTGTGAGTTTGACATGAGCTGGCAAGTCCTTGGCAGTACATTCTTCTGTAATTATACATCTTACGCAATGGAGGAAAATACAACCACAATAATAGCAGAGAGAGAGAGTAGCTTAAAATGATTATGCTGGAAACACCTTGCGTGCGTCCTTCACGTAATGTGGTTTTCTCCGTCAGCCGATCTTGAAAATGATAGTTTCACCTGAGAAGGTTGAACCGCGGAGAAGGGCCGGGGTGGAACCAATGCTCTAGGATTCACTTGCACGCCGGCTTCACGCAGGAGTTATTCTGACACCGTGTCCCCAGCTCAAAGGTTCAAAGATCACGAGAGAAGTCACAGAAATAGACTCTGTGATGGTTAACTGAGGAGCAGCCATTCCCCCCAGACAGTTGCCCTCGAGGAAAGGTTTGGCTGTGGACCGGTCTTTCTTTCTCTCCTTCTTTATCTCTCTTTCATTTGTTAACTCTTTTTCTTTCTTTTTGTCTCGCTCTTTCTTTCTTTTTGGTACTTGTTATCCCTCTTTCTTTATTTTCTCTCTCTCTTCCTTTACTTTCTCTTTCTTCTTCTTTTCCTCTGTCTTCTTTATTTTATCTCTTTCTCTATGTTTTCTCACTCTTTATTTTCTGTCTCTATTTCTCTAGTTGCCTTTCGTTCTTCTTTATTTTTGTATCTCTTTCCTTCCTGCTTGCTTTATTTCTCTCTTTATTTATTTATTTTCTCTCTTTCTTTCTCCCTCTCTTTCTTTATTTTCTCTCTCTTTCTTTATTTTCTCTCTCTATTTCTCTCCCATTCTTTCTATTATTTCTCTATATAGTTCTCTCCCTCTTTCTGTTTTTTCTCTATTTCTCTCCCACTTTCTTTCTTTTTTATTTTCTCACCCTTGATTTCTTCAATTTTGTCTTTCTTTCCTTCCTACTCCATTTCCTTATTTTCGATAATTCGTGATATAGTTTGTCCCATTTAGTAGGCCCCGAAAAATGAGTACATCTGGCAATGTGTGTCCGGGAAAGGCTATATCTCAGCTTGAACACCCGCATGAATTGAATGTTTAATTTATACTAATTTTGTGTGTTCATTTTGAACTGAGGGACTAGCAAGCGTGATGCAACCACTAATACATTTCCCTCAGATAGCCTTGCTCACTGCAAGCACAAACGCTTTTGGAAAGAAAACCCCAGTTAAATTCCCTTTAGCATGCATAGAACGTACCCTGATTCAAAGTATCACATAGCGTAAATAGTGTTCATGAACCTCTGTTCGGGGCACTTGTTTAAAATATCCTCAAACATCATGTACATTATTCATGCCATAGAAAAAAGCCTCCTTTGAGGAATCAGGGAATTTTTGCGTGAGGGAAATGTAAACGGTAATTAATTAAGCAGTGTATCTAGCTCACCTTTGGGCTTTGGCTAGCATGAAAGGGTTCGCCCCTCTCCATTTACAGTATGCTCTACAGTCTTGTGTCATCCCCCACAATGGGCTCTGACAAGTTCCCAATTCCCCTGCAATGGTTCTGAATAGGGTTTGTTTGTAATACGACTACGCTGGTGCATATAGAGCCAAGCATCACTTTTTGCTGTTAATAAGCGGTGCACATGCGAGCTCACACTTATCCATCACTGCTGTTTATTGAATCCTATTGTCATTGAATACCGTACCGCATTGACAGCCAGCAGTGTTTTAAGCTCACCTCTGCGGTTTGGCTAGCATGAAAGGGGTTCGCCCCTCTCAATTTACAGTATACTCTACAGACACCGCAGGTGTCGTTACAGGGAGTCCAGACACCTGCAGTGAATCTAGCTGTAGCCTTTGGAAACGTACCTGTGGCCAAGGGGCCCAGGCAGGTGTGGAGAGGGATATCAAATATGCATGGTAATTTAATTTATCGACCTATGCACATGTGCTTTTGGTTGGCGCTTTTTATTGGGTATGCCAAGGGGTGCAAATTTGGTTTGACGGGTGGGGGGGAAGCGACAGCGGGAGATGTTCAGCGGTGACTGACAGATAAGGCCCTTTTTTTATTCTGATTACTGAATGTGTTTTTGACATAACCTGCAAAATTGAACAAGCAGAAACCAGACATTTTCCCCCAGATAGCCATCTTCCGAAAAGTTGCTTTCATTTTGTATGTATGACGTACATTTGTTATTGTATCACTTATATTATGATTCATTGTTTTTTGACTTTTTGAAAATATGCAATTTTCTTGTTATGTATCCATTCTGGAAAATAAATCAAGTATAAAACTGGAACAAATGGGAGTGAGGACCAGGGTATTTTATTTTGAAAGAACAAAAGTAATGCCAAAAATGGCGCTTTTGTCACTTTTCCAAGGATATTGTTTATTGATAAATATAACCATCATCATGCATCATGCTCATGCGAGTATCCCGATGTCACTTACTCTCCAAAGACTTTCGGACACAATCATACACAATAATAGAGAGAGAAATCCTTTGTGTTTTCTTTGCTTATTTATGAAGGCTTCACACAAATCCTCCTCTGTCACGAGAGATGCAACACAGCCTGCGCAGACACACACACACACACACACACACACACACACACACACACACAAAGACATATGCAAGCGCACACGCACGCACACACACACACGTGGCAAACACAAAAGCATGGCAAACAAACTTCCTCAGCCTAAAATGTCTCATGAAGGCAGTATTTTTTGCACTAACACATAGACACACACACACATTTCCAAAAACAAACAGGCCATGCTAGAACAAGGTCTGGTCTAAGTACTTGGGTGGTCCTGGGTGGTACGCCAGACCTTGCCTGCACTCTTCACCGCAGAACCGCACTCGGCCTCTGGACGCTCGCTTCTTTGTCTTTTCCCACGTCCACACGAGAGTACACTACACACACACACACAAACACACACATACACACAAACCCGCCTCCCATGACAACAAACTGACAGGCCTGCACCATTTCGCCCAGCCCAGGCTTTTGCCGTGTGTGTGTGTGTGTGTGTGTGTTTGTGTGTGTAATTCAAATTGTAATTCTCTCCAAATTGAAATACTGCACAACACTCATGCAACACCTCAGCGACATGAGAAATAATAGGCTGTTGAAAATGAGAATAGTATGTTATAATGTTTTGACATAAGTGTGTGTGCCTGTGCATTTAAGGGTGCATGCATGTAAGTGACTGTTTGTGTGTGTGTGTGTGTGTGTGTGTGTGTGTGTGTGTGTGTGTGTGTGTGTGTGTGTGTGTGTGTTTAGCTGCTGCACCCTCTTATGAATGTCAACACTTTCCGCTCGGCATCGACATTTTTATTTTTTATCCTTTCCGTTGCCAGGCAGCTGTCAAACGAATGGCATGTTTTACACTCGCTGCAATTTGTAAATTTTCACCAGCCGAAAATAGCTCATAAACCCTGTATCTTTTTAGGGTTTTATTCTCAAGTCTTCGTTTCTTATGGTTGATTGGATATGGCAACAGAATGATTGCCATGGGATTCCTATTAGAGGAGAGAGCGAGAAGGGTGGGGGCAGGAGAAATCGAGAGAGAGAGAGAGAGAGACAGACAGAGGCAGAGAGAGAGGATAACGAGGGGAATAAGATGAACTAGAGGGGAGAACGTGAGACAGGAAAGAAAGTAATGAGAGAAATGGAAGATAAGGCAGACAAAGACAAATGGGCGAGCGACACCCTGATAGAGGACGAGATTTGGCGGGGAGAGAGAGAGAGAGAGAGAGAAGACGGCGAGTGAGCGAGAGAGAGAGAGAGAGAGAGAGAGAGAGAGGAGGGGGGAGGGCCGGGGGCAGCCGAGTCAGAGATAAGAGCCTGTGAGAGTGATTGAAATAGGATTAGTGGAGACAGGCGCTGTGCCTGGGCCCCAGCATGGCGGTGGTACAGCAGGGCTCGGCCGGGGCTTGGTCGGGGCCGTCTCTGTCACATCAAAGCCCCCTCACACCTGCCTTACCGGGGGAGCCTGCTCAGCGGGCTGCCCGTCCTCCCTCCCCGGCTGTTGTTTTTCTATTATCCCCTGGCGATTGGTCGCCGTGTGAGACCATCCAGGTGGGGAGGTCTGTGTTTTGTGATGAATGTCGATATGATTTTACACATACGTTTAGTTTCGAGCTGTTTATCCATCCATAGGCTCTGTCCTAGCCTAATCGGTGTGGACTTAGGGTTGAGGTGAGGCTTTGGATAACAGTTTGTACATGTACTGGTGTCCATTCTCTGGTGTGTGTTTTGAGGCCAAATGCTCGTCCATTCAGGCCTTGACCAGGCGCCGTTGGGGACTCCTGAGAGTATGATGCCAACATTGTTATCTCAGCCTATTGGAAGCGGAGTCAGTATTTGAGCAGGAGTGTATTTCCAATTCAAATAGCAAACATCCATCCAACCATCAAACATAATTATATACCGTATGTACTCATCACAGATTATTAAAGCAGCAATACATTCCAAAACTGCAAATCTGCCGATTCTTTGAATCATAGGGGTAAATTAGATTGAAACACAGTATTATTCGAATGGGAATGCTATGAAGTAGGCTTGTTTCTCGTCTGTATAGCAT
>NC_136946.1:9768338-9808338 GCF_949987615.1 Pollachius pollachius | reverse complement strand
GATGGTCGGGCAGGGTCTTGTCCAAAAAGTATTGAAACAAAATTGTGCAGTTTCATACTGTTACTGTTTAACGCAGCTCCTCAACTTGCCTCAAGCGCAAAATATATAACGCACGCTTGCCAAGGGTAGACTTCCAATAAACATAATTGGTTACAGTACTTTCTATAAGGATTCACCCGTGCACATTGCCAATAATGTGTTTATAATTTGTTTTTAATCGTTGTGTCTTGTTAACAGTTATTCAAATGTAAGTATCAGTTGCATCGAGGCACTGCAGGTCATCGCATCAGGCGCACTGCGGGCCGTGGGAGCATCTCCAGCAGCTCCAGATGTGATGTTGTGTTAAATTGTATACGTTAACGTTATATCACGAACCGGGTGAAATCATTACTAACACGTGCATGAATAATTGTTTTCCAATGCCGATTCCACGCACAGCGCAGCAGCTTAACCAGAACCACAGCTAAACTGCTAATGCTCCTGAATGTCTATTCCGCTTAGTTAATGATGTCTTTAGTTACGGCATGACGTACACACACACGCGAGCCCACGTAAACACACACACGGCTGTGTCTGGATGACTGAAGAATGTGCGTGCGCGTCATTGAGCCTTTTGGAGGAAAAAAGAAAATGTTCAGTTGAGTTGCTCAAATGTCACGGGGGACGGCGATGTATTGGAAGGCAACCAAACACATAATGTTATTAACCTTAAATGAATTCCCTTTGCAGTGGCTTTTGACATTTGCACCACTTTGCAAATTGCTCGTCGTGGCTAAACAGCGGGGGAACCTCGGGACTCGGGTCTTGAGCGAACAGCACGCGCTCGCAAAGGACACGCAGAAGTCACAGTGCAGGAGAAGGAGAAGGGGAAGAGGAAGAGGGGAAGAGGAAGAGGGGAAAGCTCTCAGAGCAACTCCATCGTTGACATCGCTGACTCACTTTCTCTCTTTTCTCTCTCTCTCTCTCTCTCTCTCTCCAGGTATGGAAAAATAGTGTCAACCAAGGCCATCCTGGACAAGAACACCAACCAGTGCAAAGGTACGCTGTTCAAAGTAAAGAGTGTGTCTGTGTGCGTGTGCGTGTGGGTCTGTGTGTGTATCTGCGTGTGCTTGCATGTGTGTGTCTGTGTGTGTGTGTGTTCGTGTGTGCCTGCATGTTCAGGTGTGTGTGTCAGTTTGTGTGTGTGACTGAGAGGGCGTAATGAGAGCCGGAGGTAGAGTGCGAGCCCCGGTGTAAATGTATACATCGGGCGGGAGGAGGAAACACGGCGTCGTAAATCAGCAGGTTTCAGCCGCATGTCGGTGTGAGCGCCGCAGGAAGGCTGGCGGTAAACAAGCCCCCCCCCCCACCCTCCCCCAAACCACTCCTGGATGGTTCAGCCCTGTGCTATCGCTCTCTCCCTACCTCTCTCCCTCTCTCACCCCCTCTCTCTCTCTCTCTCTCTCTCTCTCTCTCTCTCTCTCTCTCTCTCTCTCTCTCTCTCTCTCTCTCTCCCTCCCTCCCTCTCCATCCCTCTCCCTCTCTCTCTCTCTCTCTCCCATCTCTCTCCCTCTCTCCCGTTCCCTCTCTCTCTCTCTCTCTCTTTTCCCTGACATGCAGAGCTTTTTAGCCATCAAACAGGAGGAAGAAGGAAAAAGTAAATCCTGAGTGTGTGGGAGATTGATAGTGTCTGTGAAGAGTCCATTAGTGCAGCCACAGTTAACCACATGAGTCGCGATGATATGAGTCGCTTTTGCTCTGTCTCTCTCTGTCTCTCTCTCTCTGACTTTTTATTTGCTCTGTGTCTCTCTCACTTTCTCTCTCTCTCTCTCTCTCTCACTCTCTCTCTCTCTCTCTCTCGCTCTCTCTCATGTGTCATCTCTCTTTCGCCCGTTCCCTGCTCTCTCTCTCTCCTGCTCCTAAAATGTATTTGTTTGTGTGTTGGAGCACGCACACAATTACGCTATGATGCTCACAATTACGCCCGTCCATGCACTGCTCGCGAGAGAGGGAGAGAGACTGGACCAATTAGCGGGTTAACCACTGAGCTGGGATTAGATAAACATTAATTACCTCTCTCGTCAGCCAGGCCGCTGCATCCACACGGACCCCCCCCCCCCCCCCCCCCCCCCCCCCCAATACACACACACACACACACACAGACACACACACAGACACGCACACGTTGACTCACAATCCTAAAGTTTTAAGTCCTCTCTGATGGGGAGGAACGATCCGATCCACCGCCTTTATTGAACATTATGTACGCGGGTGGAGCCCATTACTTTCTACAGTCCCCGGGACATGCCCATTCACTTGTCATCCGTTCGCCTCAATTACAGACATTTAACCATGCTTGATTTGTTCTCTGAGGCTCAGCACCAGACGCTCATTTTGTATGAAAGGCTTGGTATGACAGAGCTTTTAGTTTGCATCCCTTCTCTTATCACCTTTTGTAGATACATATGCATGCATTTATATGGTGTGTTTGTGTGTGTGTTTGTGTGTGTGTCTGTATGTTTGTGTTTGTGTGTGTTCGCATACACACCTGTATTTATTAAAAAAAACGTATTTATTGAAAAACTAAATAATATCTTAATTTAACTTTTGCATAATAATGTTTAATACAGTCTTACTATGATTTAATATTACTACTTACTTTCAATATTATTCTGGTCAACCTTCCACTCATCGTCATTGATCTCATCGTAAAAGCTCAAAAACAGCAGTAGTTGAGCATCTGGTAAAGTAGAAAAGTATCCATGTATCCAGGATGAGGCTACAGGATGTAGTCTTTTTTAATGAATGAATAATGTGTTTCTATTCAAGACTAACCATTTGAATCGGCAGTCACTCGCGCTGGTGTAAATACTGTTTCCAAGCTTTTCATCCTGAGTGCATTGAGCTGCCAATAGCCAAGGCCGGTCCGACTCTGAACGAGAGTCAAAGACAACAAGAGAGAGGGAGCCAAACAGAGCTGAAGGGAGAGGGCACGAGAATTAGAGGGAAAGAGGGCAGGGAAAAAACCAAAAGAAAAGAGATTAGTCTGCTAGTTGCCCTGAGGTGTCTGGCAGCGCTATTTAAGAGCTATTGAAGTTCCATCAATACTTTTAATTGCTTTTTGTGTGGCTTTCCCGGGCTGTGAAGCATGGCCTTTCAAGGTGAAGCCGTCTTTTTTTTGCATCCCTCTCTCCATCCAGGTTGATCTGGCTGTTTGGGCTCAGGGTCAGGAGTCTAGGCTAAGAGAAAGTTTAGCGCTAAAAGGCTTAAGCAGGCTGTCAGCGCTGGAGGGAGGAAGGATGGTCAGTAACCGCTAAAGGGAGGCAGGACAGGCTGGTGAGGGGGAAAGCTATCGTTTTCATTGGTATTTTAACAAATGAATATAGTGCTCATATTGTCATACACATTTTTTCCTATTATGAAACCCCCCGAAAAGCATACATTGTAAACAGTAACTTTGGAATATGATTTTTGAAAAAACAATATTTTTTGTTTGTTTAAAAGAATCCACATTCAAGACCCTACAAGATCATACATCCACGTATCGAATAAAATAAATCCGAAAATTGAACGTGGATACAAAAACAATTCCAAAAATGGCCCAGCCAGAGACCAGCTGTGGTCGGTCCATCACTTTGGTTCCCAACGACCAGCACTTCCTCTCAGCTCCATGTCCAGGGCCTTCCAGCCCAACCCCCAGCCCCAGCCCCAGGTCCTGCCCTGTCCAGCCGCCCAGCCGCCCTGTAGCCCTGGGGCCCAGCGGCCAGCAGGCAGCTGTTATGGGAGCAGTAGACAGTGTTTCCCGTACCTCACCCTTCTGGTATGCAAGGCCCCGCCGGGAGGCCAAGCTCCAAGCAGCGCGCGCACACACACACACACACACACACACACACACACACACAAACATACACTTTGGCTCTTGTTGTTTTTTGCTTCGTTTTAATGACTGGAAAAGCATGGTCCTGCCCTGCAACCCATGTGAGAGAGAGAGCGAGAGAGAGAGAGAGAGAGAGAGAGAGAGAGAGAGAGAGAGAGAGAAAAATAAATAGGTGAGAGACAGCACGTCCAACGGGGGGAAATAAAAGGCGTTGGTTGACCTCAAACACTGCATGAGCCTTAATGAGACAGTGTTGGAAGTTGCTGCATCCTGTTCCTTTTAGTCTCAACCTCTACCCTAATGTGTGTCTGTGTCTGTGTGCCTGTGTGTGTGTGAAGCCAAAGCCAAATCATTTCCTGCACGTTAAATATCTGAAGGTGCGCACCCTCATCTCGTTTTCTCGTTTTTTTTCTTCTTTTTTAATAACGGCGCCGCATTTCTTCCCATCTCAATATGCAGGGAGAGGTGGGCGAGTGAGGTAGTTAGAAAGTGAGCGAGAGATCGGCCTCTACAAAGCACACGGGGGGTCTGCGGGGAGTTCACCTGCAATCTCGGCAACAAAGCACAACAGCATCTTTCCCTCCCCCCCCCATCCCATCTACCTGACCCTCTCACCCCCATGTTTGTTTTAAATGTCAGAGCAACAGCTTATCAACAGTGTGGTGGTGTGTCACCCACACACAAACACACACACACACATCCACTCACACACACACATCCACTCCTCCCCCGTTCGCACTCCTCTCCATCGCTTCTCGCTACTCCCCATTCACCTGTGCCCTTCACGTTTGTTTGTGTGGTTTGTGTGTGTGTGTGTTTGTGTGAGCCTTTGTGTGCTTGCATGAGTGTGTGTGAGTGCCCATGTGTGTGTGCGTGTGTTTGCCCGTGTGCGTGTGCCTGAGTGTGTGTGCGTGCCCGTGTATGTGTGCGTGCATGTGTGTGAGTGTGTGTGTGTGTGCGTGTGCCCGTGTATGTGCGTGAGTGAGCACGAGTGTGTGTGTGTGTGCCCTTGTATGTGTGCGTGAGTGCGCACGAGTGTGAGTGTGTGTGTGTCTGTGTGTGTGTGTGTGAGAGAGATCCCACTGAACAACAACAATGATACTGGAAGGAGGATAGAAACCGGCAGAGATAAAAAAGACACAAACTGTGTAGAATATAGTGTGCTTTTTGAACTTTTCGCCACCTATTTTTAAAGTGGCACACAATAGGACTTTAAAAGCTACTCACCTCCATAAAGGAAGTGAGTAATAATAACGGTGTTCATATCCCGTAATGGAATCATGTGAATGAGTCATTCCTGACAGATGTCAAAGAACGACTTCTGCCTCTCAAGTGATAGACAAGGCATACACCGCCTACCCGTAGCCCACCCACCATTATGAACCTCTTATTATCGACAGACTAGCACTCTTGTGATTGACACACCACTGCACCAACCACATTTGAGATGATCTTGACAACAATATTGTGACATTTAGAGGAAAGCGGGCAGGCAGAAGCAGAAGGCTGGATCTTTCCAGTTCCTCTGCATTAAAAACGGAACCAAATCTTTTCAGTGTTTAAATAGTATGTAACTTTTTCATTTCTTTACGTTCCCTTAAGGTATATTGAATACAGTCGGCTTGAATATTGTATACAGATAGAACATTATATTGCTGTTGTATTATTGCAAAGAAGTACAGTAGCGTCTCTATAGCGTCCACACTACAGGAAAAATAGAAAATGAGCAATAGGGAGGATGTATTGTGTGAGAGAGGCAGGGAGAGAGAGAGACAGTATGTGTAGGAGTGCAGCCGCAGGAAAAAAATTCAATGCGTGTTTCTATGCCTGCAGGTCAGTTGTCACACACAAATACAGCAACAAAAAAAACGTCGAATAAATGCATAAAGGAGCATTCAAACATCAACCTACAACCATGTGACACCCACACACAGGCCCATATCCACACACACGCAGACACACACACACACAAACACTCAGTGATCCATACGCTGGATCCTACTTCACAACTGGAACCAGGCTGTCTGCTCACACAAAACACAAGTCCTTGTTCAGCTCAAAGCCTTTTTTGAAGTGCCACATCACAAAAAGTGCACACTAGAGCCCTCTCTCTCTCTCTCTCTCTCTCTCTCTCTCTCTCTCTCTCTCTCTCTCTCTCTCTCTCTCTCTCTCTCTCTCTCTCTCTCTCTCTCTCTCTCTCTCTCTCTCTCTCTCTCTCTCTCTCTCTATATATATATATATATATGCGTCTCTTTCTCTCTCACTTTCATCTGCCTTAGCGCACACTAGCGCCCTCTCTCTCTCCATCTCTCTGTGTCTCTCTCTCTCTCTCCATCTCTCTGTGTCTCTCTCTCTCTCTCTCTCATCCCACGCACTAAAGCACACAGACTCGGCTCACACACACACACACAGATGAACAAAAAGGCCGGAGCTGGCTTCCTACACTCCCCAGCCATCTGCCTGAGGTGCTACTACCTGCGGCAGCCGCAGTAGTAGCAGGGCTGCAGTAGATGTATCCAACCTGCGCCGCTCATCACATCATGTATGTCTGCTGCCCTCCTCCACCAGCCCCCACCCACTTTCTCCTCCTCCTCCTCCACCTGCACCCCCACCCCCACCATGCAGGCCTCTCATTGAGCCTCTTCATCTTTTCCATTAGCTCTCTCGCTTTCTCTCTCCCTCTCATGTCTATATCTTTCCCCTCACCCCCCTGCTGTCATGCTGTATCCACAACAAGCACCATGTGCACACAGACAGGCACCCTCAAATACAAAGCACAAAGCACAAACATGTGCACGTATACATGGATGCACATCAATGTTTCCTTTCTTTCTGATATTGACTTCCGTCATTCCTTCATGCCTGCTTCTACCCTATCCTTGTTCCCTCTGTCCCCATGTGATGGGTGGGTTGATAGACGTCCTCCGGGCTCCAGCGGTGTTTTACTGTGTAGGAAGAGGCCCCCAGGCCCTAGTACGAGGCCCTCTGTGTCTTCTTTCTCCTCTTGGAGTGAAGCCTAGAGATAGCCCCACCATATTGCATTGTGAGAGATTGATGAGATGTGGCGATAGCGTGCTGGAAGTGTGATCTCGGGGGTTGACCGCACTTCCTTTCTCTGCCCCGGTGACCCCCTCTATAGCTGTCTGTGTATGTGTGGGACAGTCGCCAACACAGCTCAGACCAAAGGCGTTACATTTCCTGGCATCTTGAGAGAATTAAAGCAGGGTAAACTGCAACGGAGGACCGCTAGCTTCCTGCAGCGTTAAAGCTAATTTTGACCGTTTTTTCATCAGTGATCAAAGTGTCAAAGCGAGTCTATTGAATCGGGACAGAAACAACGTGGATTATTTAAGAACCACAAGCGGTGCCTTTGATTATGTTTTGTTGCTACAGCCCCTCTACCCTGTGCTCTGCCTACACATGGAGCCGTTCAGGGCCCTTATCAAAACCAGCTCCATCCCATCCACCGCGGCTCCCCGTGTCAGCATCCGTACCCCTGCGTGCTCTGTGCCTGTCAGACGCATAACCATTACCGTTCAGAGGAGGGAGGGAAGGGGGGGGGTAGTAGGGAGCGACATAATGGGGGTAATATCATCAATGTTACTTTCTATAAAAAAAGATTTATGTTCTCGTCCGTCAACGGGCGGAGTGTGGCGGGTGCTCTGCGGAGCGTGGAAAAGAAAGCCCCAAAACGAGAGGCCAATTGATGAATGAGGCGACGCGGTTCAAAACAAGCCGCGCCTCGCCGTCCCCACCAGCGGCCTTGGTTTCACTCGGGAGCAGGAGACCGGGGGCGTGTTCGATGATTTACTTATTTATTTGTCTTAGCCCTTGTTGCTACTGCTGCTACTGCTGCTGTTGTTGCATCTATTATTGATTAGTCATTAGGGCGAGGCCGGGATCTGAACATTTATCTTATGTTGTACACTACGCCGGGGCCAATTAGGGAATCTCTGTGCCCCCACCACCACCTCCACCACCACCCCACCCACTGGTTGGAAATGAATTATGTGCTGACCGGAGAATCCCGACCGAAGCTCGGCCAGCCAGGGACCTTCTGTAAATGCCTCCGCACGCCCGGAGCCATAGACAGAGAGAGAGAGAGAGAGATGGGAGAGAGAGAGATGGGAGAATGGGAGGAACGTAGGTAGGAAATAATTAAGAGAAAAGACAGAAAGAAGGAAATAAGGGAGGAAAGAAAGAAAGAAAGAAGAAAATGTTACTGCTTGCTTTGCACAATCACTAATTAGGAATTGCTAGGGGGTAATGGGATTGATTTGGACAGACCCTATAGTAACACTTCTTTACATAGGTCCCCTGACCCCGTGTCCTCCTCCTTTTGCTACACACACACACACAGATAGATAAAGAGGGATGCTTTCACGTTCCAAGTTGGCCCTACACCAAGAAGCCGTCTGATTGGCCCAGCTCATTGTAAATGGAAGCCAGATAGGCAGTACTACATTCCTCCATTTCTGACCTTTTGTGCGCACACACACATACACACACACACACACACACACACACACACACACACACACACACACACACACACACACACACACACACATTGCCTTGTGTTTATTTTTCAATGTATCGTGTGTGTGTGTGTGTGTGTGTGTTTGTTTGCCTGTGTATGGTTGTAAGAGTGTGTGTATCGGGGTGCATGCGTTGTTATGTGCCTTTCAAACCCCAAGTGTAACCGCCCTGCAAAGCCGCAACACCAGCATGAGAGGACATTATAATAACACCGCCGTCTCCCAATTTGAATGTGTATCCTGTTCTTATCCTACTTATTATCTTCCGATGAACGATGAACAACGCCATAACTCTCACGGAGGGGGCAGACAGGAAAAGGAGAGATCCCACCAGATTATACAGCCCAACGACTTTTGAGCAACCAGAGCCGCGCTATATCCCCCGGACACGGTTTTATGTGGGATATTTCTGGGGACATTTGGCTGTATCCCATTGCACAACACACCCCAGGCTCCTCGCCCCCCCCCCCCCACACACACACACCACATCCTGTCCACCGACTACTGATGAATGTCTCACCGAATAGAGTGATATTTACACTGCCACCCCAGCCCACCAGCACTGGGTAATGGGAAACACACCGGCGACCCACTGACCTGCCAAGGCCCCTGGCTCCATGCAGTGGCTCCCAACCCCCTCACCCCCTCAAACCCTGACTAATGACCCCACCCGTGGTGAGTTAAGGAAGGAATAAATCATAACCCCCTTGCAAACGGGAAGCGGTGTGTGTTTGTATGTGTGTGTGTGTGTGTGTGTATGTGTGGGTGTGTGTCTGTCGGGGGGAGGGGGGATGCATGTTTATGTGTGTGTGTGTGTGTGTGTGTGTGTGTGTGTAAGGGAGGAGAGGGGGAGCGGAGGGGTTAGGAGGGGATGTGTTCACCGTAGAAATTAAATGATGCAGAAAGCAAATCAAGCGGCCTCCTTACGAGAAAGAAGGAAGGAAAAGGAAAAAGGAAGCGAGAAATAGGGAGGGGCTAGGGAGTTAGCTGCGTGCCACGGGTGGAATTGATTATTAAACACTTTATCCAAACCTGACCTGGCCACCGCGTCCCCCCCTACACACACACACACACACACACACACCGCTCGCTTTACATTGATCAGGCGTTGTTTAAATATTTACCTCGTCTCCGCGTCTCTTATCTGGGGGGGCCCTTCAGCCCCAGAAGCGGGGAGGGATTATTGCCGTTGCACTGGGAACAGATCACGGCTTGATGGTATCCAACAGCATGTGTATTACCTGGCCTGTGAGTGTGTGTGTGTGTGTGGGTGTGTCTGTGTGTGCATGTGTGTGTAGGGAGCCAACTGTGTTTGTTCACCCACTACAGCTATTTTCGTCCCAGACTCCACAGGGGGAGGTGAGCAAGACCTGAGATAAACGAACTGCACACATTTAACAGTTTCTCTGTGTGGTGTGTGTGCGTGTGCCTATGAGTGCAATTTATCTATATATGTGTGTTTCTGTGTGCGCGAATGTGTGCGTAGCCACTAAGTGTTGGGCCTGGGGTCCCATCTTAACAACCTCTTGACAAGTAATTAACACCCTTCAGGTCTGGCATGAAGAGCTCTTTCTTAAGTGCTCTTCATATAAAGCACACACACACACACACATACACTCACACACACAGACACACACACACATATACACACACACACACACACACACACACACACACGCGCGAACACGCAAACGCACGAACACGCACACGCCCACACACGTGGAGGCTGAGCAATTAGGCCAGCAAGCCAATAGAGGCTCCTGATAGAAACGGCGTAGTAGATTCAGTTACACAACCTGTAGACGTCGGGAGATCTCTCTGTTAAACTGTTTGTCTTGCTCAAGCCTAACGACATTGATTAAGAGGTATTCTTTTAATACTTGAAGACTTTATTAGTTATCATTATTCATTGGTTCTTTCAATGTCTCTTTTCCCTGGTCAATTGAGTAGCGGATTCAGCACCAGGCTATTTAATTGAGCAAGAGCAGGCGTGTGATATCACACTTCAACACACTTCATATTTTTGAAAATGTTATGTCACATGTTAATTACTAAAGAATGGCAAATTCATAACGCCACATATCCAGGTCCAATACAAATAGAAATGATATTATGAGAACGCAACCGACTGGTTAACACAGATTTACTCTGATTCTATCCCATACGCTTTCAAGGTTTTTTAATATCGGAAGGAGCCGTACATTATCATTATTAATAATGACCTCCAAGAAGGTGTTGCTATTCCTGTAAATGTACCCACACACATTTCATAATTATATTATTAATAATCCAGTAAGACCATTTTGCAGGGCTCGGGTACACTGTAATATTCGTGTTGATTGAAACGACCATACTGTTATTGCGCTGTCAATATAAATCGTAAATAGATGAATGATATCGTAAACTAATGAGTGAATATGTTGATTAACTCATTAAGGATTTGAGATGATAATTGAGGTGTGATTAATGCATTACAATTATGAAATTCCACAATGGAACACGGATGCTAATAGCCGTCTCTAATTGCCAAATTGTTGAATTGTCCCGATCGTAAACAACCGGCAGTTTGAGAAACAAACAAAACTCCAAGGTCAGGCAGGACCGGGTAAACACAAACGCCTTCGGAAAACATTTAAGAAACATTCAGAAGAACATAAAACAACAGAAGCGCCACTTTATTGAGCACGTAGCCCATAGCTGGGGGGCGCGTTATGGCGGCATCGTCTTTGTTTTATTTTGTAGTTCTTTCTTTATTTCTCTCCGGGTGGCACCTCCAGTGTGTCTCTGGCGTAATGAGCTGCTGCCTTGCTGCCTGGCCCCGTGCCCTGGCACTTGGCCCTGCGACAGATCCGCACCGCCGCGCCCTGACAAGGACAGGCCCTGCCCCCCCTCCCAACCCACCCCACCCCACCACCCGCCCCACCGATATCTGGGAGAGAAAATGACAAGAAATACAATACAGGACATTGGAGCCAATAGGGCCGGGCCGTTTGCTCTGCCCCGCTCCCCTCCGCTCCTCCTCTCTCCGCTCTCCTCTCTCCTCTCCCCCTCTCTCCTCTCTCCTCCCCCCTCTCCTCCTTTCCTCTCTCCTCCTCTCTCCTCTTTCCTCTCCTCCTGTCCTCTATGCTTCTCTCCTCTCTTCCCCTCTCCTCCTCTCTCCTCTTCCCCTCTCCTCATCTCCCCTCTCTCCTCTCTCCACTCCTCCTCCCTCCTCTCTCCTCTCCCCTCTCCTCCTTTCTCCTCTCCTCTCTGCTTCTCTCCCCTCTTCCCCTCTCCTCCTCTCTCCTCTTCCCCTCTCCTCCTCTCCCCTCTCTCCTCTCCTCCTCCCGCCTCTCCTCCTCTCTCCCCTCCTCCTCTCTCCTCTCTCCTCTCTCCTCTCCTCCTCCCCCCTCTCCTCCTCTCTCCCCTCCTCCTCTCTCCGCTCCTCCTCTCCTCTCTCCTCTCCCCTCTCCCCCTCTGCTCCTCTCTCCTCTCCTCTGCCATAGAGCACTGAGGGACGCCCGGCTATAAATTCATGTTGCAGGGTTGATAAGTTAATTGCCTGTACCGATATCTCGCCGCCAGTGTCTCATATAAAAGATCTCTGGGCGAGTTATTTTACAACACATGGGTGTGTCTCCTCCCAAAGCTGGGCTGGCAGTGTGTGGGGACATGGTAAATGATGGTTTATATATATATATATATATATATGTATGTGTGTGTCCCTGTGTTTGAACTTGAGTATGTTTGCATAGACTTTCTTTGTGTGTGTGTGTGTGTGTGTGTGTGTGTGTGTGTGTGTGTGTGTGTGTGTGTGTGTGTGTGTGTGTGTGTGTGTGTGCATGCATATATTTGCCTGTTGTGGGAGCAAAGAGAGAGGGCACAATTTCACAATTAGCATTTTGAACTTAAGCATCCCCACAAGTGCAAAAAGGGGGGGTTGTATTTCTGAATGGAAAGTGGCGTGATTGGCTCTTGGCTCTGGCTGTAGTGGATCCAGATGTATTAGGGCCATGGGGCCGTGTCAGCCCTCTGCCACACTAATGCTCTGACAGAACTGATGTGGTCCAAGGGGTATATCGCCTAAAGCTAACATTTTCATACCCGGCATTAATAGAAAAATATATATATTTCACAGATGTCCAGCGTCAACAAAAATTATATATACTGTGTGTGTGTGTGTGTGTGTGTGTGTGTGTGTGTGTGTGAAGATAGGTCTTTTCATCTATATTGATGCAGTCAGAGCCATGCATCCCAAACCTTTGCGCATATTGAACACACATACACACACACACACACACACACACACACTAACAAACACACACAGACGTGTGGTCAGCCTCATGTGTACACCACCAGCCCTCCTCTTGGCCGACAGCAATAACAACATTTATCACCAGCCACACGTCGGTTCATCAAAATAAATAGGAGAGGACAGAGGAATGCATCCACAGCCAAGATGCTCTTCTCTGGGTTTGGAGCGCGCCCAAGGCCCTGCTTTGGCTGCCGCTCTGCATGGCTGCCATCTCGCTATTTAAAAACCCCCAGTGCTCTGCCTCAGTGTTTGTGTATATCTCACCACAGCCACCGTATACACCGCAACAACCCAACCCACCTCACGCACCATTCAGACCCTTCCCTATCCCCCCCCCGAAGCGGACCAAACACGTCTATAAATGTGCTCCCTTTTGAAATCTGTCAAGTTTTTTTCTCCTCGATTTTATTTTTCCCTATCCTTACACGGACGCAACTCATGTCGAGCAAACATAGCGGTAATCCCCTGCGAAGCCGCCTCTGCTCTGCCCGGGCGAAGCGGCTATTTTTGTGGGGTTTTACGGCTTTTAGAGATTGATTAAACAGTAGCATGTAGCGCCGGCGGCAATCTCACGTCGGTGTCCTTCAGACTTAGCCAGGCATTGTGGGGGGAAGGTGTCGGCCGAGTTATCAGCGAGTCGGAGCCATGATTGTGGAGGGGAATTCAGTCATGTCGGACAGGGGGTTATGCTAGGCTAAATCAGGAGTTTGGGGATTATTTCCAACCAATGGTCTTCAAGTTTAAAGACCTCAAATTTCCCTGGACTCATTGTTTGTCTTCACTTGAACAATCATGCTTTTGGAGAGATGAATTCATGTGAATGAGCCGCTGGCATGGTGATTGTCTGGTTTTAGGTTGGTAGATTGGAACAGCTTCACCTGTCTCTCAGTATGGGTCTCCTTGGGCGTGATGAAGTGCATTTTGTGAGAACGTCTTCTGTATTTCTCATAAATTTCCTCTGTTTGTTTTTCTTCCATTAGGAGATTCCTGAGCAAATTTAGGCATATGCAAAACGTGAATGGCTGTCCAAACGGCCTAACGTGATTGATTATAGGGATTTCATATTGAATGGTATTCAGCCAGGCTGTAAACCTATCAATCTTTTTCATTTTTCTTCAGCTGAATAAGAACCAGAAACAGATTTATGATTCATAAAATGCTACGTCCACTTGAAACTTATATTATCGCTATCACGATTGCCACAAAGAAAGTTTTTAATTTCCATAAAACTACCAAAACTCTGGCATTAGAAGTTGGCCAAATTGTAAACCCCCACTAACTAGCTTTTTCATGGCTGTAATCACTTTTGTAAAGAATGATTCTAAGTTTTGTATTTAGTAATAATAAAATAAAAACCCTTCCCACAGAACCTCTTGGTTATTTAAAAAATAGATGTGCCTCACGTCATTTCCTCCCTCACGCAACACCCTCTCACACAGCAATGCCTCTGCCTTAGAGAGATTCCTTCTGCCCGAACCCGAATTGATTTAGCGAGAGAAAACCCCTGAGTTGGCGGTCCTGGGCCACTCAAACTTAAGTGATGGCTTCGGGGGGGGTAAGAAGTTACACATAGTTTTGCACAAAAGTGATGGCTGCGGCAGGACAAAAAAATAAGTTTACCCGTAGGTAGCCGCAGAAGCAGCAGGGGTTGATGTATAGACGGGGAGCACAGTTACAATGAGAGGGCCGGCACCGCGCACTGCATCACAAGAGTTATATTAGAGGTGCTGTTCTGCATACTTGTCCATGGAGTGCTCCATCTATCTCTTCCATTAAGCGTAATTACTTTCTATACTTGCAAATACGCCAATCATTAACATAACGCGTAACCACGGCGATTAATCACCGACTAGCATTCAGAGCTCTCCTCGATTACTGGCACGGATGTAAACAACTGCACAGCTTTCTGGGTATTTTTTTTCTCCCTCCCACCCCCGTGTACTATTGTGGCATCGCATGACTTGTCGCTGATTCATTATTCATACTTAAGGCATTATGAGCCTATTGTATGCAGCACAAAATGGGATCATTAGGTCTGAATATGAGAAATGTGAAAAATGGAAATATCTTGGAAAAAAATTGTGGGGAAGGAAACCCCCAAAACCTGCCAGACTATTAGCAGATAAAGAATGATAATTTCCCCCCGGCGCAATTAGGATTAGCATAATTTGACAGTGAATGCATGAATGATGCATGAGTGATTGATATGTTGATACATGAGCTGTAATGAGTCTCTTATCTGCACTTCTACGCATAAGACGTTTTTCAATTCTTTTTTTTTTTGTCATAGCTGGGAGGTGGGCTTGATAGAGCCTCCGCCGGGGGCTTGTGTGTGCTCACACAGGAATATCTAAATAAACAGATAGTCACTGTCACTGTTCACATTGTCATGTAGAGTGAGTAGTGAATGGATGGATCACACACAAACACACACAAACTCACAAACATCCCACCCGTGAAACTAAAGGTTGGATGTATGTAGGAAGGAATCTCCAAATACTATTAGATTTTTAAAAAAAAAAAACTTCATATGTTTCATGCACATAGACAGGAAACGATGAACAAACAAACACACACACAGACATTGACACACACACACACACACACACACACACACACACACACAGGAGGTACATGAGGCAGGCTCAGTGGCAGCGGCATCACACACCACCCAAACTGTGTGAAACTACAGCTTTCATCTTGACAGCCCCCCGCAGTCCCCGCCCCCCTCATCCCGTCGCTCTAGTCATCTCTTGCCCAGATCCAGACCAGGAAATACAATACGGCAGTTCATGTTGTCTTTGTTCCTGACGCTGCATGACTCTTTGTGTGTGTGTGTGTGTGTGTGTGTGTGTGTGTGTGTGTGTGTGTGTGTTTTCAGTGTTTTGATGCAAATGGTAGTTCACCATCACACCGAGTGCTGCAATGGGATAAATGATATATTTAATTTACTTTATAAATGTAATGTTAGTTTTTAATATGAAAGAAAATTGGATGCCCATTTACTATATATGCCAGATTTTTTTGTATGATCTGTAGATAGTTAGGTAAGTGTAAAACATTAAATTTCCCGTCGTATGGCTGTCAAAACCCCACAACTGAATTATTATTATTTAAAACAATTACAGTTTGTAAAAAAATAAATAAGTCATGCATTAGTCATTTATATCAGTGACAATATGTCAAATGGAGCATGGTAAAAATACTATGCTGTGTGCCTGAAGTAAATCAGATTACATCTGATGAGCTGTCAGGTGTTAATGTATTACTGTTACAAACCAAAACTACCAGGAGCCGTCAGTGTGGGAGGCTCAGGCCAAATAACAATGAATTCCACTGTGTTAAAGGTGACAGTTTATTTTGCCTCAGCAACAACGCAAG
This sequence comes from Pollachius pollachius, assembly GCF_949987615.1. NCBI lineage: Eukaryota > Metazoa > Chordata > Actinopteri > Gadiformes > Gadidae > Pollachius > Pollachius pollachius. Next base: position 9,792,269 of record NC_136946.1, on the reverse strand, counting down.
TATTTTATGTGTGTAAATAGGTCCAATTAATAAAGCGAACTGTCACTTTCGAACTCGAAACAAACATCTGAGGCATCTGCAGTCGCCCTACATTGTTGTACAATATGTCACAACAGGCAAGGAAAAGGGCTTTACACTGTACAAATTTCTAATTCCCACCGTCACAAGTAGAACCTTCTACCCACTGAAGTGTTGCTCACCTTTCTCACTAGCAGACCTCTAAATACCTGTGTTTATATGGGTACTTTACCAAATCTAATATGAAACACGAAAAATAAATTGCGTTCAGAGTACTGATGTGAAGAAGGACACATAATGGTGGATTGCTTTAAAAGAATGAACACCAATAATAGGGTTTACTTTCTGTGAGGTATTTCACAAGCAAACAGACGTATAGTATTTGGTCCTTTAATATATTAAATTATGGAGGGACAAAACCGCCTTTTTCCAAAAAATGATTGATTCAATGTTGAGTATTGTGGTATTAGCGGCTTCTATTGTTAGCTACATGCCTAATCATGTTTCCCACATTTTTTGCCATGTGTAAACTCAGGCATGCTAGCATACAGCTGTCACTATATGCTTCTGACAATCACACTGGAGGGCTTCTTTTAAAGTTCAAGCAGTTGTGTGTGTGTGTGTGTGTGTGTGTGTGTGTGTATGCATGCGTTTGGGCTCATTTGTATGAAGCTGTAAGTGCAATTGCTGCTGACAGTGGCCAGCAGCTACAGTCTGACTTCCGTTATGTGGTCAGCAAGAAATTTGTTGCGCTACAAGTCATCAGCTAACACACCATCTCCCCCGAATCAACGGGGCGTGGAATCGCGTTGCCTGCAGAAGAGTTTCTTTCCAGAGACCAACGCAGCCATCCACCTCTCTTGCACTCCGGTCTGCAGCTGCCATTTGGAAGCTGGACAAGGGGTAAATAGCAGCTATAACAACAGACAATGCAAACACTATAAAAGCCACTGTGTCCCTGTTGAAATGGCAAAGGCTTCACTGCTCCGGGCACAAACTGAACCCAGCGGTCACCGGGGACGAGACGAAGACGGAAGGCACGACTGGACTCTTATCTTCAATCACAGGCGTATTCGCCCACAGCTGGAAGAGAAAGGCCCAAACATCTGCAAACAGCAGGTGGACATGAGCCAGGTCACCAGCTCATAACGCTAATCCAGCCTAGACATAATGTGGTATGGAGGAGGCAATGTACAGCGAGCCGACTTTGTTGTGAAATAAACCCAGACAGGGTGGTGCAGGACCCGACGCGAAAAAATTGTCAGTTTCATTCTGCTGTTGGAACTGCTTCCATAGCAACGGGCACTCTGTAGCAGTTCTTAAGGTTAGCCTACTTAGCATTATAATTCATGATATAGGAACTGAATCCATAGTAATGCTATCATAGCAGCGGTCTGCTGTTCAGAAATAATAGTCTGTAGAATGCCTTGATTGAATAATCACAATTGAGTATTCAACAAAGCTTTGTAAAAAGCGATAATGTGTAATATCTATTTGGAGTATCTGAAAAGACCAAATCAAATCAATACGATCATCAGCGCCTTTAATTAAAGCTATGAAACACCTTACTGAACTTAGTGATTTTGCTTTGTGTTGCTACTTTGCGGTGTTTCCAAGTGCGTAATGAAGCATATACTTTTTATTTTAACAGATTTTGCTTTGAGTGTTGATGAGGGACCGCTTTTAAAACAGCCAAGGGCTCAAGCTAGCCCAAGTTAACTTCTCTGGTGAGGTGGAGATGTGGCAAGTGTTCAGCTAAGCTATTGGCCAGCACAGAGAGGGAAGCCTGTGCAATCTAGGCAGTGTTTATTGTATTAATACATTTTTACTGGCACAAACGTAACTGTGAGATGGAGAAATTGACTTTATAAAAATTCTTGAGCAGGTAGTGGCAATTAAACAGTTTGTTGTTGATGGCCGACAAAAGGATATGGAAAAGACAGATGCGCTGCGAGAGATTAATGCTCAAGCACATGAGCGAGTTAACAGACATTTTATCCACCGTGAAACACATCACAAGCTCCAGTGGTACCAGAACGATGTGCTGCTTGCCTCGGATCAGGATAACACCAGCTGACGAAAGACATAATGTCTGCAATTCGATGACCAGTATGACCTTCCAGCCACTGAACTGCCCTTCTGGTCCTGAGACACAAGGGACACTACCAGGAAAAGGATTTGGAGGAGACAAAGGTGGACCTGCTCGCAGAGATGGTGGCACCAGCAGAGCGTTAAGCAGTGGTGGTAAGGGTGGAGGAGAGATAGGAGGGGGAGGGTGCAGAATCAAGGCCCCTGAAAAGAAACATGACCCTGGGCCAACTCCTCCAAAGGAACAAGGAAGCATTAGGGCCTGTCACCACTCGAGAGGAAACTTTTTAAGTGGAAAGCCAACACAGACAGATTCCAGCTCATGTTGAGGGACACAAGTTAATACCTTTGTATAAGGTAATAGCGCCACAAACTCGCCATCGGAGCAAGGGTCATCCATACATGGTCCCTTTAAAAGGCAGAGAAAACGAAAATACTAGTGTTCTTAGTGAAGAACCTGGATCATGCTAGCATAGTGGCCTACCAAGGTAAATGGATACTTTAGCTGACTTTATTTAGAAAATAACATAGTCCTGTCATATGCCTTTCATTCTGTTGTTCTCTTAATTATTGCGTTTCATTTTAATTTGATAGTTATTTTTATGCCGCCTCATTTGATTGCATTAGAATTGCCTATTGTGAATTAATTGTATTATACAGTTTTCTTTTGGCGATTCCTGTTGAATAAAGTTTGTTCCGTTAACGCAAACCAAATGTTTTATTGTGATTCCTTTGGTTATATTCAAGGTTATTTGGAAGCTATTATTATTCAAACGATAACTAATTTGTATATATCTTTGAACTCTCTATGATTCTGACTGCAACCGTGCATGCGGTCTACCTCAAGCTGCCTGTTTTATATTTTGTCGATTTTGAATGCCACTCTTGATTCCCAGCTGACTGCCCAGCCCGGCCCCACTGGCCCTATTTTCACGCAGTTATGAACGCCTTCCATTCACTTTTTATTTGAGATATTACGTGATGTCTTACGTTATGTCCATGTTGGTTCCCCCTTCTCAATTGGTTTGAAACCATAATGCTGCCAGAATGGGGTGGTCATAGCTCTCTCTAGCTGGCTCTCTCGTGGGGATAGCGCTAGCTTCCATTTTAGCACCTTCGCTATCAAAGGCTCTTGCCTCGTGCTGAGGCACATGACACTGATTGGCAGACTGAAGAGCAAACGCTCTCTGGTCATAAATTACAGCAGCCGACTGTAACCAAGAACCACGGGCATTGCCCCAGATTAGAGAAATTCAAATAAATGCAAGTGTAAAAAGTGTAAAAAGAGACTTATTTTGAGAAAGTATTAATATCGAAAACGTTTAATATAGTACCATGATAAACAGTTCTATCAGAAAATCGCCCAACCCTACACATACCTCGCGGAAATGCCCACAAACATGCGCACACACATGTAAGCACACACACACACACATACTCACTCTCTGTTTCTCTCTCACTCCCACTCAAACGCACAGACTTCGACAACCTGCAAATGACTTAAATAAAGGCAGAATTACTGAATACTTCAGAAACATTAAAGACTTGCCCTTCCGTGGCTCCTTTTTAAGCGAAAGCAACCTTTTCACCCTATTATCCGTGGACTTCAAATGAAGCTCGCTACGCTACATCACTTAGCTTTAATGTTTCTCAGCTACAACCACGCTAGCCAGGGGAGTTCAAGCAGTTTAAACTGAAGCAGAATGCTCACTGGCACCCTGGACCTCCTCTTAGCAGGGTGTTGACCCAGAGTAGACACACACACACACACACACACACACACAACCTGCACTCTCTCTGTGTCTCTCCCTCTTTCTCTCTGTCTCTCTCTCTCTCTCTCTCTCTGACTCTCTTTCTCTCTCTCTCTCTCTCTCTCTCTCTACCTTAATGCTCATTGGCACCCTGGCCCTCTTAGCATGGGGGAGACCCAGTGTAGTCACACAAACACACACACACACACACACTGATCTCTCTGTGTCTTCCTCAAATCTCTCTCTCCCTCAATCTCTATCTTGATCTCCCTCTTCTTTCTCTGTTTCCATCCCCTGTTCTCTTTCTCTATCCCCCTCTCTCTCTCTCTCACCCCTGCCCTCCCTCTCCCTGTCTTTATTCTTCCATTCAGCCTCGTCTGAATATAGGTCAGGGTTCTCTTGAAATCACCATCCTGCTGAAAGTTTGATAAGTGCACTCCAGGTGGTGCAGTGATTATTAAAAATGCAATTTGGGCTGCTTAACACCCCACCTTTAGAAAAATACCAAACATAACAGCCCCGAAAGGTGACCCAGCAGCTGCTGGATCTATTCCTGGGCCTTTCTTGTTCTTTGAAATGTAAAGTGCTAAAGTCATTTAAGAGGATAAAGCTTGTAGAAACGAGACACTTTTTCCAGTTTAGACTCTAAAGAACCCCAAGTTGATACCCTCTGGTAATCTGGTATCGACCGTTTGATTTGATACACTCTGCTTGTATATGTGCCTTTGTGTAAACCAAGTTTTGTTCTTTTTAAACAGCCTATAAGGTTCTGTGGTGAAATTTAGTGTTGAAAATCAGCACTGACTACTTCAAACAACCTACAAAGGGAAAATAAAGGGGCCTTTTTCTTTGTTCGCCGTGGAAAAGGAGAGAAATGCACCTCATTCTGTTGGCTAAATGACACGATCCATTTCACCACGGCTCTTCATATTCCTGCAATTAAACCCGCGCGCCCGCCCCACCCCTAACAGCTGGCCATTAATCAGGGCTGCCGCTCCATTTCTGCCTCGCCACAGGTTATGATTTTCATATTACTACACACACACACACACACACACACACACACACACACACACACACACACACACACACACACGCTCGTGCTTCGAGTGCTTCAACTCAAAGTCGTTTTTTATTTTTTTTAACTACACACGCCATAGGTGTGAAAGAATCTTGCGTGTGCGTGTGCATGCGTCTGTGCGTACCCGTGTGTCGGTGTGTCAATCACACGCCGGGCTATCCACAGAGGTGTAACCCACCCTCCCTGGTACGATCCCTTTGTAATTACACCTTTCCCTCCAAAACGCTGGATCAGAGGCCACCATTCACTGCTCTTAATCCGCGGCGAGGATTTTTAATTAACACCAATGCGACCCCCGCCTCCCGTACATTCTGTCATAGGGATCACAATAACTCATAAATCACAGTCGCCGATTACACTCCCTCGCCGCCAACGCCACCGCCACCGCAGCGCCTCTCTGATGAATTTCTCACACGTGGGGGGGGGGGGCTCACAGGCTGCTAGTGTCAGGGCAAATATGAGAGTGAGGGAGAAAGAGAGAGAAAGTAATATAAACTAGTGGGAGAGGACTGTGTGTGTGTGTGTGTGTGCGAGAGAGTTAGCCAAGATATGGAGGTGCAATAGCTACAGCCCTGGTATGCTGTCAATCTTCAGGAGATGCGGGGGAGAGGGGGAATATTTGGGGGATGAAAATAATAAAGTGAAGGTTCGCTTGCATAGGATCAACTAAAACTGAAAAGCTTTCATGTTCGGGTGTGGAATGCATATTAACTTTTCTTTCTTTCCTAGGGTTTTTTATTTTAAATATACATGATTACAATGTAGTTCACTCAAATTATGCTTCAATGTGTCAATGTGTTACGAATAACATTTACCAAGCTACCTTTCAGGAATAATTACTATGGGGAATACTTCCAGGCATAGCTGCTCTGTGTGTATGCGTTGGTTGCTATGCGTGTGTGTATGCGTGCGCTTGTGTGTGTGTGTGTGTGTGTGTGTGTGTGTGTGTGTGTGTGTGTGTGTGTGTGTGTGTGTGTGTGTGTGTGTGTGTGTGTGTGTGTGTGTCCGCGCGTGTGTGTCTGCACGTGTGTGTGTCCGCGCATGCGTGCCTGCCTGCCTGTGTGTGTGTGTGCGTCTGTGTGTGCGTGTTTTCTATGTGTGTTCTATTATATATCCATTGTACGTGGGTGGCAGCCCTGTCTGTCCGTTGGCATGTGTTGGCAAAATGCAAATGAGCATCAGTGTGTGTGCGGAGGTGAAGGTGTGCGCCGCGTGCCTCGGATTGTTATTGCGAGATCACTCATGCGCGCCACTAATTAAGATGCATAGCATCCCCCTATGAACGTCAGCGTTGCTAATTATCAAACAATGTAGTGCTCACTAGATATGAGAACTGGCAAGCTCTGTAGTTGTGTTACCAACCTATTACGTTGACAATTACCAAGCGCCTGTCATTCCCCTTGTTAGTCATCTGCATATTTTATTTTTGTTGTACTTATACCTGATTGTCCCTCTCTCCCTCTCTCTTTGTCTCTCGCCCTCTTCCTGCTTCCCACCTTTAGGATATGGCTTTGTGGATTTTGACAGCCCAGCGGCTGCACAGAAGGCAGTGTCGTCTCTGAAAGCCACCGGGGTGCAGGCCCAAATGGCCAAGGTAAGCAGAAAACACAATTAATGAACCAATTAAGCTCCCGCCGCCAACACTGTGTGTACCGCACCGCATAATGAAGGGCGTATACCTGGTTCGGTCATGTGACGTAGACCAGATAGTCGAACGCATGACTGCAATGCCGATGAAAACCAATCCAAACGGGTGAATGGCCGTGGTCCAATGAACACACATCGTACTTTTTATCAAACTGTTTAACATTCAACATTCTACATTCACTCAATGCGCCATTTGGTCGCCGTAGGAACAGCCGTTTGTTGATTCCTTCAGTGAATGCAGGATGGAGGAGCACACTTTTGCTTGTGGGTTTATTAAATAATTTTTATCCCTGACATGGTGCCGGGTCAATGTTTGACCACGGCTTCCCCTGTACTTGGTCATGCTCTGTTACCTCCAAGCCTCCCCCCAACACACACACACACACACACACACACACACACACACACACACACACACACACACACACATACACACACACATACATACACACACACACATACACACTGCCTTCGCCTTGCCGCTCCAGCGAGCCCGACAGCTCACGGGCCGCTTGTAACACAAGATGCCCTGCATACAGTTAGTTTCCCAGTCAATGTTTGTGTGTGTGGGAGCCTGCCTCATGTGCCTCCTGTTTATGTGTGTGTTTGTGTGTGTGTGTGTGTGTGTGTGTGTGTGTGTGTGTGTGTGTGTGTGTATTGTGTGGGCGAAGCGTGTAAGGGTGCCCTTTGAGTCATGGCTAACGTGGAAGCAGATGAGAGGAGGCCTGTTCCAGCACATCTTGTGAGAGGCTCTATCTAAAACACAGTGAGACGGAAAGCCCTGGCTTTGATGTCGGTATCAGGGCTAGCCATCTGTGTGCTAGGAGAATGTACACTTTAGGTTGACTTAGCTTAAGTTACGCGCAGCCCCTACAACACTGGGGAAGTGAGGGAGGGGGGAGGATTCCTCTCTCATCTATTGGCAGGACATCGCTGCAGCGTCAAAGGGATATTATATATTCTCAATGCTGGGTCACTCAGATTGGTTGAATACAGATAAGGGAGCGCAGCTCTGCGACCGTTGATATTGAAATCACACACCGCAATGCTCTGCCCCTCTCGGTCAATATTTTCACGAGAGAGACATTTGTCCCAATACGAAAGAGCTGACCTTTTTACCAATGTTTTGCCAGTTGTGTGTGTGTGTGTGTGTGTGTGTGTGTGTGTGTCACAGTTTGAGCACATGTGTGCCAGTGCTTACCAAAATCGTTTTATATTAGCATATGTGCATCAGAGGTTATTTTCAAACGCTCGCTATTCAGCACGCATAAACGTAAATGCAGGCATTCTCTGCCGCAGCTCTCTTCCTTTATCACACAACTGAGAGGCATTTAGCAGTAATTTGGTTTTATGGACTCTCCTCCCTGCATCTCTAGCTCCTTCTTGCTCTCTTCCTCTCTGTCTTTGTCTCTCTCTCTTTCACTTTTTCTTTCTCTTTCTCTCTCTCTGTCTCTATTTCTCTCTCTCTGGTTTCTTAACCTTCTATTAACATCCTCCCTCCCCTCTTTCATGCTTCCTTTGATTCCTTCAACCTCTCTCCATCCATCTTTTACTATTTATCATGGCACACACAAATACACACACACAATCACGCACACACACACACACACACGTTCACAAAGCACATTTGTATTCACATCCGCCATGTGTTCACCTGCCAAACATCCAAAGAGTGCAATTTATTCCCATCAATAATTAACTGTTGTCTGTGGGACGTCTGTTTGCCAAGGTGTCTGCACACATGCCTTCGCATTAGACAGAGGGAGACTCCTCCAATGAGAGCAGGGTGAATTAAAGGGTGAGGAATAAAGATCAGATTGTCTATAAAACAGGTGAGCAATCCAGGCAGGTATCGATGTTGTTCTAAGTATTATTACGCTCCCTCCCTAACCCTAACCCCCAACACACCCCGCTCCACTTTGTCACAAACGTCTCCTCCTCCACAAAACAACGTGATAAAGTCGTTCAGCGGGCCCCATCCGGGGGACGTTGAGTCCATTAAACACCGCCCGGTAATCAAGTTCAGCCCTTTGAGGTGAACAACCGCCAGCCACCCCAGGCTGTGGTAAAAGATCCATTTTAACCACCGCCGCCGCGAGAGAGAGATCGGGACAGAGGGAGCTCGGGGAGGAGGCTGAGGACACGGAGGATGAAGCGTCGCCGTGCCTTTTGTCTCGATCTGCCCCCTGGGGGAGCAGTGACAGCGAGGAAGGAAGGAGAGGAGCCATAATTAAGACACCTAAAGGACACTTTCCCCCCCCCCCCCCCCCCCCCCCCCTCCACTCTCTGCAACTCCCTGTCACTCACCTCCATGCAGGGCTACATTTAAGAACGTTGAGCTCAGGAATCTCAGACTGGGTGTGTATGTTTTGTTGTGAGTGTGCATGTGTCTATGTATGTCTGTCTATCTGTGTGTGCATGTGCTGAGGGTCTGTATCTGTGTGTCTAAATATGTGTATGTGTGTGTATGTGTGTGTGTCTGTGTTTATGTGTGTTTTTTTGTTAGAGATTGTTCTGTTAGTAAATATGTGTGTGTGTGTGTGTGTGTGTGTGTGTGTGTGTGTGTGTGTCTATGTCTTCAATTATGTGTGTGTGTTTTTATATATGTGTTTGTGTGCATTTGTGGGTGTGGGAGAGTGTTCTGTTCGTATCAATGTGTGTATGTGTGTGTGTGTGTGTGTGTGTGTGTGTGTGTGTGTGTGTGTGTGTGTATTTGTTTGTGTGTATTTGTATGTCTTCATGCATGTGCCTGTGTGTGTGTCTTTTAATGTGCACACACTCCCAGTCCATGCCTACACTCTTCCACCTTCCCCCTCCCTCCCCTTCCCTCCTCCCCCTCCTCCTCCTTCCCCTCCTCCTCCTCCTCCTCCTCTTCCTCCATGTCATTTGGCTCAGCCGGCTCTCATGAGCCAGGGAAGCTGACATGAACAGGAGATAGAATGATAACAGGTAAACGCCTCCTCCCCCGCCCGCCACGGCCCCGGATCCTTCCCTTCAACGCAGACACCAAGCCTGTCAGGCGGAAGCCACCCCAATCCCCCCCATTCCTCCCCCCACCCCCTCACACACAGCTCTCTCTCGCTCCGCGGTCTGCCATTTTCCCCTTGAGCCAATCACGCTGAATGATGGGAAGGGCCCCTGGATAGTGGTGTTGGTGTCGGAGAGGCGATCCCGCCTGACAGCTGCTTGCCTTCAGTCAACAACCAGTCTTTATGGAAATCATTTGTCCCCTATGCTCTACGGCGCCCGTCCCCGTCCCCGTCCCCGCCGCTCACAGCGCTCCCCCCAAACACCGCCTCTCCCTCTCGCCTGTTCCTTCGTCTTCCTCTGCCCGTTCTCGTCTCGTTTTGTGGGTTTTACCCCTTCCCTTCCCGTTCTATCCTCTTCCTTCTTAGCAACGCATTGCCAGTCATGGAGTCACTTCTTTATTTAATGAGCACATTTTAAAACAACCTAAGGTTTGACTAAGGTGCGGAACAGCTGAGTTGAATTACCGTTAGCATTATCGTTGGTGGCTGTAACTCTTTAGAAAACGCTCTGATGAGGACATGCACACGCAAAGGTAATAGTAATGAATGGCGTTTGTTTTGTTTATTGTTTTTTTGGCTGAGTAAATCATGCAACCATTGCTTGATTTACTACCAACTCTTCTTGTTGCAACTATTTTGTAGGTTCACGGCAGGGAGAGAGTGAGAGAGAAATTGAGAGAGAGAGAGAGAGAGAGAGAGAGAGAGGGAGAGAGAGAGAGAGAGAGAGAGAGGGAGAGGGGGAGAGAGAGAGAGAGAGAGAGAGGTGGTCGGTGAAGCATGTGCCATGATGTTTGAGCGCTCGTCGTTCTGGAATCCAAAGACCTCTTCAAAGAGTAATTTAAATTGAGAAAATCTATTACATATAATGTTTTGGGTTGATGTATCACGTTCTCCGTATTAATTAATTATTCATAATTAATTAGCAGTTTCGCTGGAAGTGAACTAGGATATCTTCAGCGCGTCACTAGAATACCAAGTACAAACCAGAGAGACCCTCAGGCAGCAGACTGAACCCTTTTACCCCCTGCTTCCCAGCCGTCGGAACCACTTCAATGTAATACTAAATACCTAAGTAAGTGTCATTTAAAATAAGCCGTTGAGTCTAAGTATTTGTAACTAGAATGTTCCATTGGCACGAGGTAAAGGCCTAGCTCTCTCTCTCTCTCTGTCTCTCTCTGTCTCTCGCCCTCTCTCTCTCTTTAATCCACCACTGCCCTTGTTCCACCGTCCAATATTTACACAGCGCTGGCAGCGGGTCCGGCTGGGCCCCCAAACACATCGCCCTTCACGTGTCGCTCGCGCCGCGCAAGGGCACGCTCTGCTAAAAGCCTTGTTAAAGGACTTTCTCCTTTTGGAGCCCGATTTGCAAATGTTTACGATGCGCACCGCTTGCATCGGCCCGTCAACCAGTAGTGATTTGTTAACACTCTCCCGATCCTGCTCCTGCTTTATTTCCCTTATATCGTACATTCTGTTTTCCCTTTTTCCGTCTCTCTCTCCCACTTGCGTACGTACTCGCGTTCCGCTCTCAGCACCCCCCTCCAAACCGAACACTTTCATTTTTACTCCATCCTCCTTCCATTTTTCTCCCCCCGTCAATAACACCATTTATATTCATTCAACGAAGAGCCGGTCCCACGCAGCACCCCCCCTCCCTCCTAACCCCCCAACACTACCATGATTATCCTTTAAAGGTGACTCCACCGCTGTCCCCCACCTCCCCCCGTCCTCTTCCAAAAGTCAGCCTCCACTTGTGGTGTTGTTTTCTCAAAGGGGGAAGGGGGCTAGCTTCCATACTGTTGCAACAGCACCCACCCCACCACACTCGTCCCTCCACCGCCCAATGCTCCCACCCCCGGTGCTGTAGTGCTGGAGTGTGAGAGAGCGTGTCAGAGGTGCTGTTGTGGTCCCATGAGGAGCCAGCCGGGGTAATTAGAGATTCCTAGGCGGTACAGGAGCCCCACTCAGCAGCAAGCACAAGTCACCTTTCGGCTGTTGTTGTTGTTGTTCTTCTTCTTCTTTTTTATTTTTCTCCGGATGCAACCCTCCCATTTCTTACTCTCTTTGCACTTTTTTTCCCCCACCTTCTGAAAAAGAACCCAGGCATATGGTTTTAGAGTCCGCCGTAGCAATTAGCAGCAGGGTTCAACCCATCCCTGGTCCGTCGTGCGTCGACTGTCGACGCACGACGGCTCTGCCTTATTTTCCCCCTTTCTGAATGATTTAGTCAGCAGCTCCATACGTTAAATGAACATACACTTGTGTGTGTGTGTGTGTGTGTGTGTGTGTGTGAAGTGCAAGGCGGCGTGTCAGCGCATTGTGTACACCCTTCACTAGGCCTTTGTTATCACATATTTTTCTGATGCCTCGACATCCGCCGGAGCTAACGCATTCATCCTCAGAGGTGACAGAGTGGATCTCTGACACAATAAAGCGCGCACGCTCCTTCTTACGCCGCCGTTACCTATCTTTATTCTTTATCTTTGAAAAATACGCTCTCGTCTTCTTCTGCCGCCACGCAGTAATCTTCACAACGATCCACAGACGGTAACAAACTTGGCAGGTCGGCTCGTTTTTCTATGGATGTTTTTGCCTGTTTTTCTTCCAAGTGCCTACAAGGAGTTTAGTCTTATATGTTTAGATCGCTTTTTTGGTATTTTTTTGATTTCTTCTTAGATGGGAATCTAATATTACAATGGCTCTCTGTGGAGCAGTTTGCATAGCGTGTTTTATTCATCATATCCCTGAAACATTTGTGAGACATTTAAACAAAATGAGAAACAAGGTAGGAACACAGAAAACATTGTTTGGCACAACGTACCGGAAAAAAAACAGCCTTTCAGTCGAGTAGTTTGAAATCTGTGTAAGCTCGCTGCTGCACCTCCCCTCCCTCCCCTCCCTCCCCTCCCCTCCCTCCCCCCCTCCCCTCCCTCCCACACTAGCAGAAGTGGTACTTTTTGAAGGGCAAAGCCGGCGAGCCGAGGAGACCATCTGACAAACCCCGGCTCCTGGGCCCCGGCGTAGGGCTACCACTGTCTTTGCCGTCTAATTACGCTTCAATCATCCCCGCCAGCGCCGCGTGCGGTAAATTATTTTGCCGAAGCCGCGCGGCGACGTGCCGAGACAAGAGAGATAGAGGGAGAGAGAGAGAGAGAGAGAGTGAGAGGGAAGAGAGCGAGAGCGTTAGAGAGTGAGAGGGAAGAGAGCGAGAGCGTTAGAGAGTGAGAGGGAAGAGAGCGAGAGACAGAGAGAGAGATGAATATAGAGAGAACGGGTAGGGGAAGCGGTGGAGAGAGAGAAAAGGGACGGGGGGTCGGTGGGTGGAGGTGGAAAAATGGCGACAGGAGAAGATGAGCAGGTGGGGGGGACAGCGCTAGTAATCAGAGTAAGTGATAGAGAGGGAAAGAACGGAGAGGAGCTAAGAGAGGGGGATGGAAAAGGAGAGGAAAGAGAAGGGTGAGGAGAAAGATGGAGGGGCCTGCCAGCCGTGGTGTTATGTCTGACAGCCACTGCAGCGGGAGACAGGCCAGCGCTAATGAACAAAGTTACCAACTTAGAGCAGGGGGAGAGGGAGAAGCAGCATGATGTGAAATGGACATGATCAGCAAGGCTAATCCGGCAGCCATTATTTCTCAGTGCCTTCTGTAGTACTGGCTGCTGTGGGACTGTCGCCTCGCTTCGTCTCCCAAAGATCGGGATTTTTTGTTTGTTTTGTTATTGCAACCACAAAAAAGCATGTTATTAGAAGCTTCCTCCGTTTGCCGATCTGAAAAGAAGGATTCAATCTAAACAGGTTGTGCAGTTTTTCCGAATTATTTTCTTTTGTTATTTTGAAATGTTTAATACGTGTGATTAACCATCCATTGTGTGTCAGTCTGTGTGTGTGCCGAAGAGTGTTTTTGTGTGTGTGTGTGTGTGTGTGTGTGTGTGTGTGTGTGTGTGTGTGTGTGTGTGTATAAGTGTGTATGTGTTGGCTGTTCGCTGCAGTATGACCTTGTGTTGAAAAAAGTGTTTGCTGGGAAAGTCTCGCGAAGGCCCCTGCATTCTGTATGCGCTCAATATGCTGTTGTGCTCACTTTGAAGCCAACATAAAATGGGTCTTTTTTGTGTGTGCAGGCCCGGTAATGGCCACAGTGTGCAGTTATTAGAATCTCTTTGATGTGCCAACTGTGTGGCGGTCCGCTTGCTGTCCCTGTCAATTGATCTGGCTCCATTAGCAGGCTCACGGAGAGGACGTTCAAAGGAGACACCCCCACACTCACTTATACACACGCAAACATGCACACACTTTAAAATGTATGCATGCACACGCACGCACGCAAGAACAAACCCACAAACATACACACACACACACTTACACACACACACACACACACACATTCACTAATTCTTTGCACACACTGTCCAATGCATGCATGCACACACGCGCGAACACACACACACACACACACACACACACACCAGGTGAAGCGTTTTGCATTCATTCGCTCAGCTGGCTCAGGGAGAAGACATTTTGTGAATAGGTGTGAATATTGTGGAAATATTCCCGTGGTTGGAGTCCAGTTCAAAGGACGGTGCTCGCCGTGAACCTCCGTCGGCTCCTTGATCGACAGCGTGTTAAAAGTCCTGCCGAGGCCCTGTTAGTATTTATGTAGATCTTCAGTTTTGTTTACCGCTGTAAGATGCTCCAGAAAAAAGAAGGTCTCCTATGGTAACCAGTTACTCAATTACCTCCAGCAGAATAAAAGTATTGAATACATTTTTAGAGATAAGGTGGAAGACAGGTGGTTGAAAGGATAGAAAAATAAATCTGAAATATTCTTTTATGAAGAAGAAATAGAGATGTGACGGTTGTGATGGTAATATTGGCTGACCTGGAATACACTGTTAAGGGGCTTATCTACGCAGGACAATGTGCCTCTTTACACACATGCTTGAACCCAACAGGGCCACGGTGATGAGATATCAAATCCTGGCAGCATCTGCATCTCCAAGCTAATTAGCCACCACGTTAGCAGCTAGCATAGCACAACACCAGAAAAGAAAGGAACTCCTTTTTTCTACTAATTCAGGAAACCCATTTTACAATAACAGAGGTTTTCATTGGGCATTTCAACATTGACTCATTGAAGATGTTGGCTACTCTGTAAAACATAAAACCAGGGATTTGACCGAAGCATTTGAACCCCCAACTGCTCAGGAATGGCTATGAATATGTTTGTTTAACCTTATTTAAACTTATTCTACACAGACACGACAACTCTTTCTCAATAAACAAACCTGAAAACATCATTCTGATGCCAGTAGCAGCAAATCAATTTATGGCAACAAACCACTAATGACGAATGATTGACACATCTGCCCTGGCTCCAAACCACACATAAGCAAAGAAATGTCACTCTACTCAGGGCTAGATGCTGTAATGAGATTAGTGTCGAGGCGTAGTTCTCTATGTTCATTGCTAAATATCTGCCCTGTGTCTGTCTGCCTTGTCTGTGGGACTTCAACACCACACTTGGCCGGCTCCAACGGCTTGTTAGGAAAAACAGTCAATCAAATTCTCCTTTCTGTGGAAGGCTCGTGCTTGCCATTTTAAACCGTCAGCCTGCTAATTCATCACTAATGCTAACAAATATGGCTAACTAAAATGTCAAGAATTGCCCTGCTCCTCGATGGATTCTTCTGACCTTATATATGTTCCTGAATGTGCTGATGGTGGGATAAAGACAAAGTATGAGTAATAAAAACCACAGGCAGATCTTTATCCCGGTACTTATTTTTTTCGTACTCAGACAACGCAACAATGCTGATACCCGCAAAAAAAAAAATGATACCCCCGCTCCATGGCAGCGTTTCCTAGCAACAAAAAATAAAGTTTATGAAATTCCGGGCCCCACCACAGCAGAGCCCGGTCGACCGTGACGAGAGGGAGTTGGAAACCCTCACGTTTAAGCCCCATCACTCTCTGTATGAAGTTGAGCATCCATGCAAAGGTAGTCCGACCCCACCTACGCACTCCCTTTCAGGCTCAAACCATGAACCACCATTTAATTTACTTCTCTCTCTCTCTGTCTCTCTCGCTCTCGCTCTCTCGCTCTCTCTCTCTCTCGCTCTCGCTCTCACTCTCACTCTCGCTCTCTCTCTCACTCTCTCTCTCTCGCTCTCTCTCTCTCTCTCTCTCCCTCTCTCCCTCTCTCTCCTTTCTGCACCACTCTCTCTTTCACCAGCGCACTCCCACTCGCTTTAATGAGTTTTCCATCCTTGCCATGTTAAATTACACTGACGGCTTCCATTTCCACACGCCTCCATCAAGACCCAGACGGGAGCCCACTGTGTGTGTGTGTGTGTGTGTGTGTGTGTGTGTGTGTGTGTGTGTGTGTGTGTGTGTGTGTGTGTGTGTGTGTGTGTGAGAGAGAGAGAAAAATAAGGCGGAGCAGAGGGGAGTACAGTGGAGGTTAAGCAGGGCAAGGAGGGAGCTCTGGGTGGAGATGGAGACGGAGGTGGCTGGATGTGCGGGTGGGTGTCGGAGGACAGCAGTGACAGCTGATGGCAAACCAATGGTCTGACACCAACATGGTCTTTTACTCAGTCTAATGAGGGGGAAGAGAGACGGAGAGACGGAGAGAGAGAGGCAAATTGAGAGGAAGACCGTGAGAGGGAACCCTCTCCTGTGCGTTTGTCAGTATGTTTGTGTGTGTGTGTGTGTGTGTATGTGTGTGTGATGTGTAGGTCAGTAATGGGGGGAGGACATAGGGAATCTTCCGTACTCTGAGGCCAACATGCAATGCCAATGTAACGTTAGGCCATCCATTAACTTAATGATCAGTACTTACTCTGCCTCTACCTTATTAACAGTGACTCCATTATAATTTGGGATGCCGCGATGTTGAAACAAATATTGCCCATCCAGACTCAAATCAAATGATCTCAGTGGGTTGAACTTTGTGATGTAAGAGAAAAGTAACTCCCTATAGTTAGATGTCTGTAAGAATTAAAAGTTCACCAGGCAACCTGTTCTAACTTTAAATTGTTCATTAAAAGCAAACGGATCGTAATGCGAATGGCCAACACAATAAAACCAAAGGACCTGCAGTGAAAAAAGGGGTTATTGGTTCATCCTCCTAATTCCAATCTAATGTCTTTATGTTTTTCCAAACTGCCCTCTGGGGGTCTATGGCCAGCCAGCGTCCTTGAGAATTGCAAGACGCAGCGACTTTTTCCCCAGGATTCTGTATTCTGCTTAGTTTGGCTGAGCTGCAAGGCCCTAATTGAGTTGCTCTCCACAAGGCCATGCATAGCCTCACCATCGCTTTGTAGTGGATGAAAGTGAGGTTTAAAGAGGAGGTGGTGGAGGTGGATGAGAAGTAGAGACGGATGGAGCTGTAGAGGTCAAGAGATCTCCTCCAGGCATGCTGGTTTCCCTCTCTGAGGTCCGTTTGGTGGGCGAGAGACAGCCGTCAGCAGTTCAGAGAGAGAGGCGGGAGGGAGAGCGAGGGACAGGGGATATGAGAAGGAGGGAGGGGGGGAGGAGGAGGTGGAGGAGGGGAGTGAGAAGAGAGGGAATGCAGGGAGATAGAAAGGTGTTAGGAAGACAAAGAGAGAAGGAGACCGAGCGAAAGGGAGAGTGTAGGGGTCGTAAAGGTAGCTCAAATAGTGCAGAGGCCTGGCTCTCGGTGGGGTTCTGTAGCAGGGTTGGCTCTCTTCCGGGGCCTTTCTACCTGCACAAACACAGTCAGCACATCCTCATAAACACGCAGTCTCTCCCGCTCCCTTAAGCCGCTACGCTACGGCACGCTGCGGAATTCCTCATAAAAGATCGCTTTTTACTGATCAGTTTACGAACTCTGGAGTGTTGTGGAGTGTGCACATCAAGGCCTGTGCGCTATTTCAGACTCCCTCCCTTTTCGATATCTACATTACTATTTGCCTTATGTGTTATCAAACGCACAAGCCATTGTCATCTGATAAGACATCATAGATGATTTACACGTGATTCCTGGTCCTATTTACCCTCCCTAGAGACACACTTACACACACGCGCACACCAACGCACACACACGCACAGACACACACACGCACACACACACACACACACACACACACACACACACACACTCAAGTGCACAAGTGCACGTTTGCACACAACGGCACACACGTACACACGTTTATCTGTGTTCTCTGCACAGTGTCAATATTTTGTCTGCCTGCATGCTGTCACCCTGATTGTGTGTGTGTGTATGTGTGTCTGTGTGTGTGTGTTCTCTTGTTTTTGGTGGTGTGGCTCTCTGTGTGTCAGCCCTCGTTATTTTATTTCATCTTTGTTATGTCTGCCTCCCGTTGCCGTGGTGGCGCTCCACGCTGCAACATTATGTTAACGCTGCCGTATTTGCTAAGCAGTAATGTTTGAAGTATGAGCCCGCAAGATCCCTTCATCTTTTTTTTTCTGGACGTATTTGTTTTCAGCGCTTGTTTTAATTTCAGGCCGTTCGTTGCTTTTATGTGTGTGTGTGTGTGTGTGTGTGTGTACGCTCACGTGTGTGGATGTCTGCCTTTCGCATGTGATAGGTGTGCATGCATGTTTGTGTGTGTGTGCGCGTGTGTCTGCAATCATGCATGTCCACATTTTGCATGTGAGTGTGTGTGCATGCGTGTTTGTGCATTTGTGTATGTGTGTGTGCGCGCGTGAACGTGTGTGCAAGTGAGCATTTCACACGTGAGTGTGTGTGCATGCATGTTGGTGCACGTGTGTGTGTTGTCACTATGTCGTTTCTGTGTTCTGTAAGGTCCGAGCGTGGCGTTATCTCTACATTATCCATTGGGTTTTTCTCTGCTGATAGCATGTTGCCCTCATGTAATCAGATGCTGCCATCAAGGTTGCCGCCGCTTGCTCCCCATCTTGATGATCTTTAGAAATCCTCTCGTGACAACGATGGTGAGAAAAACAACCCCCCCCCCCCCCCAACACATTTCTGTTTGCAACCAAACTGTTTATGGGCTGTGAAGATGCTGGAGGCGGGCGGGGGGGCCCAGCTGTGCCACTTGAGGAGGGGCTCAGACTCTCTTCATGTGCCTTTGGAAGTCTGTATGTGCCATGTATACGTTTCATCTTCAAGCCCTGTGCATAATATGCATTTACATTCATTTGCATGGGTTGCATGAAGACTTTGTAGATTTGTCTCGGAAAGTTTAGATTTTCATACGCATTTCATTCATTCATTTTGTATTCTTTTGGTGGTTGACTCTGATTGAGAACCCTTCCCCCTCACACACACACTTTGATTCCACCCCCACTCATGCCTCTGACTTGATGGGTACGCCTGTGTCTTCAAGGGCCACACACCTGCAGCAATGTGTGTGTATGCGTGTGTGTGTGTGTGAGTGTGTGTGTGTGTGTGTGTGCTCGTCGTGTTGCCATGTTTGATACAGAGCTGGGATTGATGCTCACCAGATGGTTTCTCCCCTTTTCTCCGAGCAACGTCTCTGGACAGCTGAGAGAAATGTTGCAATGGGAGGGCGGAGAGATGGAGAGAGAGAGAGAGAGAGAGAGAGAGAGAGAGAGAGAGAGTGGGAGATAGAGGGGAAATCTCAGGAAAGCAGAGAGATTAGGTTGGAGGGCGATGTATCTTGTCTGTGTTCTTCTTCGTCTCACTTTATCTCCCTCTGTGAGGATCTGATATGGATGTAAATACCACATGTACACTGTAAACACACATACACACATAATGTACACACACACACACATATACACAAAGGAATACATAGACACATACTATTTACATGCACACATACACTCAGGAACACAGACATATAATATGTACACATGGACAAACACACACACACACACACACACACGTATATTACTCACAAATACTGTACACACATACACACAAACAAACTTGAATGCACCCCCTCACAATTGCACATGCGAAAACACTCACACACAGACACACACATATACTATACACACACACACACACACACACACACACACACATATTGTACACACTCACACACACACACAGCCCTGCCGTTGCCCCATTCGTCATCAGCCAAACAGCATCCGCTCACGGCTCCGTGTGGTTAAACAAGAGTGGAGAGAGCCATGCAATAGTCGAGGCTTGTTGATTGCCCCTCGTCTTCAAAGCCTCCCGCTGCAACCTTTAGCTCCACTTGTTTTCACTGGAATCCTCCACGATGAAGATGTTTACATCCGTCGCTGGAGAAAGGGGGAGGGGGGGGGGGGGGGGGGGGGGGGGGGGGGGGGGTACATAGTCACACTCAAGAGGATGTCTAAACAGCAGGTCGCTTAAGCTTTCAACAGAGCTGGGCTTGTCCTTGAAGAGCGGGCCTGTGATTGCCCTACAAAGTGTCTTGTGTTTGGCTAACCTTTAAGGCGCCAGGCTCTGAGAACCCACCGCCTGAGTCCTCCCATCCACCACCAACTTAAAAACAACAGGGATGGATTACTTCTGTTATATTACCCCTGTCAACCCTCCAACCACCTGCCTGCAATTCATTATTCAAACTCTAATAATTTTACTTCTTAATAGTATTACTGGTCTAAAAAAAATAGTGCTGTGCTAAAACTGATTATATTACTTAAACTACCTACACTGCTGTGACCTGTTCATCTGCTCAGACCATTACTACTGCTGCGACCATTACTACGGCCACGACTAATAGATGGGCTCCACCGATCTGAATGCAGCACATTGTCATTATCTGTAGCTACATATTTTGAGCAATTAGTCGATTATACAGCTTCACATTCGAGGGTGATGGATCATATACTTATGTGGCTTCAGCACATAAGAACTACTCTTTAAAATGTACAATTGCAGCATAAGTAACAAAGATAATGAGCAATATAATATAATTCTGGTCGTGCTATTTCAGTGCTTTATTATGTTTGTCTGTATTCATTTATATTTTAATCAGCCCAACGTAATCAGCCATTGTGTTCCATTTAAAGAGGAATATTAAATATTCTATATTTAGAATTGGTTTTATAAATTGTGTTCCTCTGTTGTGTTTTGGAGGCTGTCAAACCCATTTAAGGAATTGATAACTCCATTTATGGAAGGTAGGTTTTCGAGGCATGTACCAAGTTGGATAGAGTTGGAGGGGTGTTAAAGTGTTGTTTATGTTGAATAACATGACACACTGCAATGGGCCAAAATGAAAGATGCAAAGCCTTCTGAAGATGTTCTTGTTTTTCACTGCTTTTTTATATTAAATATTTGCTATTTACCGATGATGTACCACTATTAACTCACTTACAGTGAATTTAAATGTGTGTCAATCAGGGGCGGGTAGGGCTAGGACGCTTTGCTCAAAGGGGGCCTACAGGTAGGCTGCAGGCTGTGGGGATCGAAGCCAATACCTTTCAGCCGGGAGTCAGACTCCCTAACCACTTCACTACCCCGCTTTCAGACATGTGTTTACCTCGACTGCTTGGTCAACCATACAAGATCCATCCATCATTACAGAGATAAATCGATGGATGGCTGAAGAGAGAGAGATGAGGAGAGGGAGAGAGAGTGAAAGGGAGTGAGAGGGAGTGAGAGCAAACAACGCACATGAAAGGGTGTGACAGGGGAATAGTGGGGGGGGGGGGGGGGATCTGAAGGAAGAGAGGAAGTGGAGATGCGCCTCCAATCAAATTATCGTCCCATCAAGTCATAACGTGAGTAATTCGGGGCTTGCATCGACGGCCTTAATCTGATTGACTGTGCATTAGGTTGGAGGCTGGGGTTCTCCACTCTTCTCCATCAGTAGAGGGGGGGGGGGGGGTCTGGGAGGAGGGAAGGACTTCTGAGGAGAACTCAAGGGAGGGAGATCTCGCTTTGGTGATAGTGATCGAAAGGGGGGTGTGAGTAGGGATGGACGTGCGTGTGTGTGTGTGTGTGTGTGTGAGCAAGATCAAGCAACTTCGAAGTAGAGAGTGGTGCTGAGGTGGTGTGTCGGCCCGGGTAACGGTGCTCTGGTGGTGCAGTACATTGAAATAGTGAGAGGGGGGGGGAGAGGGGGAGGGGGAGTGATATGCAGGGATGTTTACCGCTCCTCGCTCTGTCGCCATCTGCTTCTGCATCATCATACGACGCCACAACATCTCCCATTTGCCCAATTATGGGCGAGCTTCATGATGTTTGTTTCCTGCCCGCGGGCTCCCCAGCCCCGGCTGACTCACATTTAAAGGAGAGTGACTGACCCCCTGTACACACACACACACACACACACACACACACACACACGAACACACACACACGAACACACGCACCAAAAAAGACCCCCTTCAACAATGTTTAATAGCTCTTGCTAGGATCACATTTCAACGTTTTGTTTGTTCATATTAGGAGTGTTTATTAATTTGTTTTCTGTTCATCTTCTGATGTATCCAAGAAATCAAATAAAAAAGTTAATGGTTCAAAAAAAAGAGTAATTAGAGTTGAGAGATGTAAACAGATAGCTATGAGTGTGCAATTCCTCAATTCCTCTATTTTCATGGCAAAAACATCCTGATTCAAATATTACAGAAATCAGCCCACAGGCTATTCTACCCTGTAGCTAGAGTCGCGGATGGTCAAGTTTTTTAGGTTATATTCCAACATGTTCATATATTGGCAATTTTAAAGGATTTAGGATGTACAAATCCTACACACAGTCCCTTGAGCAAGGCGCAACACACCAGCTCTATGTGGGGGCCGCAGCCCACACTTGGAAAACCCCTGACGACAGAGTCTGTCTCTTTTTCTCAAACAGGAAAGGTCGGGCCCAAATAAGGTCGGCCCTCCAGAAAGCTCAGGGTGTTTCCGCATGGCACCGCCGCCGCCAAGTGCTAATCAGCCTCCCTTCCAGCAGACCCCCCGCCCACCCCCCCGAGCAGAGAGCAGCCCTGACCACTTCTGATCTGCATACGCTCCCTGAACCCGCTAACCTCCACACCGCCTCCTCATTCACACCACGCGGTTCACTCCCCATCGCGCACACTCACACACATGCACACATGCATGTGTAAAAACATGCACACACACAACGCAAACACAACGCAAACGCTCAGACACACACACAGATATGTGCGCACTGAGATGGTCTACACAATCAAACACTCATCCTAACACTTATTTTTTCTCTTTTTCTCACTCTATCTCTCTACCCCTCTCCATCCACTCCCCCCCCCCCCCCCCCCGGGCTTGGGGAACCGCATTGTGGGAACAGCTGCCAAGGGAACAGCTCGGCACAGAGCGAGAGAGAGGGAGAGATCGGCACAGGGAAAGAGTGAGAGTGAGAGAGGGACGCGTGAGTGTAAGAGAGAAAGCCAGAGAAGGGGAGAAAGGTAATCAGTTTTTGGAGAAATGAGAAAACGAAACAAAAAAAACCCCTGATCCCATCCCCTGCCAAACGCTAGTTTGTGTTGAGTTTGTGTTGTTGTTGTTGTGTTGTGTTATTCTCACTGTGTTGGCGCAGGCCTGACTCCCAGCCTCCAGCCAGCCCACTCTCCGGGGTTAATTCAACAATGGTGGGTTTAGGTCGTAAGCCGGCAAAGACAACCGCCAAACCGAATAGGGTTTCAAAGTGCTTTTCCTGTGTGTGTGTGTGTGTGTGTGTGTGTGTGTGTGTGTGTGTGTGTGTGTGTGTGTGTTTCTATGGGCGCTAGTAGGCGTTTGTGTGGTGCTCAAATAAATTGGCAAGCATTTTTGCCATAAGCTTTTTCGTGATGCACAACAGAAAAAATATGATTGTTATGATCACACAAAAATGATCCATAAATGCCCTATAATTTTTTTATTTTTCCTCATTCCTTTTTTTATTTCGCAGTCCAGTAGCACATATTCCTAGTCTTTACACTTAATTTTTTTTCACATTTTCAAGATATGATCTCAAAATGTAACTCTGACTAGCCTTAACCATTGCACCAAAACCCACTAAAACAAGCTAACCAGTTGAAGCATGTAACAGCTTTCAGCATAGCGTATCTTAGCGGCTAATGAACATACAGTATGCTGCAGCATCCTCTGCTCTCCCCGAGGTGTAATCAAGCTTCACATGGAGACAACGTGGCGGTGCCTGCAGTGAACCCAAAAGATTTTCCCGCTAACTTGCTCAAAGTGAGTGGGCCGTGAACGAGTGAATTTAGGTGTATGAATGAAAAAGAAAAGTTTAGTTTGGTTGTCCTTTCCAATGCGTTTTCTTTAATTAATTCCCACCTTTACAAGATTGATTATGTTTTGTTTGTTGTTGCTTTTCCCTTTAAAATACCCTGTTTATTACCTCGGCCCAAGCCACATGCAGCCCATGTTGTATATAAGCTACTAAT
>NC_136946.1:9760838-9763338 GCF_949987615.1 Pollachius pollachius | reverse complement strand
GTGGGAGCTCATCCTTCCTCCAAAGCGAGTTCAGAGTCTCAGAAAGCAAAATGCAGCAAATGAGTCAGCCGCTTCCAGGTGAACAGCAGCAGACCAAGGTCGGCGTTGTACTAGCCTTCCTCTGTTGCTTTTAAAACAGAATCAAGGCTGCCTCTGCTATCAGTGACCTTGTCAGTGAAACGGCTCTTTTTAACATGACACCGAGCCGCCGTAACCACACGCTCCCTTCCTCCCGCTGTAGCTGCTGAAAGGGCCATTCAACCTTGGTCCTCCTCAAAGAATAATCCATCCATATTTCCCATTGACGTCTTTGTCCTCTGCATCATCCAGAGACGGCGCAGTCGCCATTTATATCTCCCCTCCCCTCCCGCGGCCACCCGTCCATCCATTCATCCATTTATCCATCCATCAATTTCCCCTTTTATATCCATTATGCTTCCCCCCTCCGTCTCTCTCTCTCTCTCCATCGCCATCTCTCTCCCTCTCTCTCTCTCTGTCCCTACTCTTCCTATCCCCTCTCCCCTTTCCTCTCTCTCTCTCTCTCTGTCCCTCTCTCTCTCTCTCTCTCTCTCTCTCTCTCTCTCTCTCTCTCTCTCTCTCTCTCTTTCTCTCTCTCTCTCCCTCTCTCTCTCTCTCCTTTTCTTCCTCTCTCCTTCTCCCATCCTTGTTCATCTCATCTGCCTGTTTGGTGTCTCCACTTCCTTTCTCTTTCTTAGATTTAATTTCTCTCTCTCTCGCTCTCTCTCTCTCTCTCTCTCTCTCTCTGTCTAAATAGGTTGTGTTCTGTTGAGAAGGTTTTCTGGATGGCACGGCCCCTCAAAGCTCTTAACAATAAATGCCTCATCCACTTTTCTTCTCCACTGTTGGTGATGAGCAAGGTCACCAGGAACTTCTTGGAGCAGTAAGAGGTCCAGCTGATCTTGCCCAAGGGCACATCAACACTTTACACAGCAACCTGCTCTTTCTAGCCATGAATAGCTGTCGTCATCCTGCTTAGCTTCCTTTTGTCTCTCTCTCTATCGCTCTCTCTCTGTCTCTCCTTACCCCCTCCCTCTGCCTCTGTCTCTCTCTCTCCTTACCCCCTCCCTCTCTCTCTCTCTCTCCTTACCCCCCCCCCTCTCATTCACCCTTCATCTTCCTGTCACTTCCTCCATCCTATGTCTCTCTATCCGTCTCCATCACGCCATCCCTCCCTCCCTCCTTCCCTCCTTCCCCTCTCTCCCCCTGTCTCTGTCTCACTATTCCCCCATCCCCCCCCCCCTCCCGGCTGCTCCCTGACAGCTCGGGGCTGGGTGGTGTTCATCTCCTGTCAGGCCGGCCGAGGCTTCACATGGCAGGCAGGCTGACCTTGACCTGCCCTGCCCTGTTGGATCTCCCTCCTCTTACTGCAGCACCAGCCCCAACCATCCCGGGACTAATCCGGCTAGAACAGGCAACCTATTTGAACATCTGCTATTTTAATTACCAAAGCGATGGGTTCTAATCCCGCAAACCTCCCACCAAGGAGAGTTGAAAACGAGCCATCGTTGCGCGCGTGTGTGTGTGTGTGTGTGTGTGTGTGTGTGTGTGTGTGTTTGTGTGTCGAAGTGAGTGTGCGTGTGTGTGTCTTTGGGTGGGCCCACATGCGTGAATATGTGTGAATGTGCACTCGTGCGCGACTTTCTTTGCAGGACTTCTGTGTGCACCTTATGCATGAGGCGGTGAGGCCACGCCAGCGCTGCGTTCTTCACGTGATACATACCGGAGCACAGGGGAGGGGATAAACAGCACAGCCCACTTCCCCTGCACAGGACGGGGGCACGCACAGCCAGAGCGGGAGGGGTGGATGTCCGTAAATCTAAATGTGGATTTTCATGAGCATCCTACGATCTAAATGAAGACAGAAGGACGCATCCACTCTCACACACACACACACACACACACACACACACACACACACAAACACGAACACGCATGCGCACACACACACTAACACACACACACGGATACACACACACACACATACACGTGCGCACACACACGCGCACACACACACATACACATACACACACATGCGCACTTCTGTGACCGTGACAGGCTGGGATGTGGAGATTTAAAGCCCGCCTGTCTCTCAGCCTGTCTGTGCTTTCTATTGGTGAGGTCTGGCTGTTGTATTTAGAGGGAAGCCGGTGGTGGCATACAGCAGCAGCAGCAGCACACACAGAGAAAGCAGATGGCCACTGCTCCCGGTCCTGCCAGGGGAAGGCAGGAAACAAGCCCCAGACAGGAACGCACTTCCTGTGTTCTGCCGCCTCATGTCGTTCCTCAAGTCTGTTTGTCCCTTTCTGACTTCCTTCTTACGCGGCCTCATCAAGGCCTGGTTGATAGGTTGAGTGTATAATTATTGGGTTTTAAAATGACTTTATGTTTATTGAGTATTTATTTGTTCATGCTATGCTGTCGTTTTGAATGGGGGGGGTTCTTAAAAAATCTGGGCGATGTTCCGTGGATCCGACACGGC
>NC_136946.1:9700838-9755838 GCF_949987615.1 Pollachius pollachius | reverse complement strand
CTTACCTGTCTCCGCGGCTTAAACCGCTCCCAGCCAACTTGGCTGTTTACTCGCGGCGTTAAACGGACCCGACTCTGTGCGGTACGGAGCGTTCATATCCTGAAGTCTAGACTTTGGTTTTTCGTATTTCGATGTTAGCCTTTTGATGTCTGAATGAATTCGGGATAATAGTATTTATTTAGATTAGATCGCTAAGCCCTGTGAACTCGCCACCTTAATCAGTCCCCTTCCATTTCAGGGGGCCTGTTTAAACCGTCCTTTTTTTTTATTAATAACCTCCTTGTTCAAGGTCATCGGTTATTGCGAGGGCTAATTAAAAAGCGATCATCTAGCTGCGTGCGAAAGGATAATGTAATCATACAAA
The DNA here is from genome assembly GCF_949987615.1 of Pollachius pollachius. Lineage (NCBI taxonomy): Eukaryota > Metazoa > Chordata > Actinopteri > Gadiformes > Gadidae > Pollachius > Pollachius pollachius. Next base: position 9,755,474 of record NC_136946.1, on the reverse strand, counting down.
GAAGAAATACACATACATCTATTTCAAGCGTAAACTCCCCGCTAATCAGGAGACACTGCAATCCAATGGCTCTGGTGCTAATTTGCCAGCTAGCCTGCTGCCAACTGGCTCCGTCCACAGCGGCGGATATCAAGCTAATGCGCGCGCTCACCCGTCAAGCAGGTTAAATTAAACGCTAGCAAGCGGTGTGGAAGTCCCAGCGGTGGCTGCTTCTCCACTCCTCTGCTCCGTCGGCCCCCGGACGAGGGCCCGGCCCTCTCTGGTTCTGGGTGGCTGAGGAAGGCGTCAGGGGTCCGGGGGTCCCCGTCGTCCCTGGCAGCTGTCGGAGCCGTGGTAGCGCTAGCCGACGCTACTTTGGTCCAACAAGCCAGCGAGGGGCTGTCACTCAGCGTTAGGCCTGCTGGTTTAGCCCCCTAACCTCCTCAAAGTCATGCTTTAATGATCAATTGTGCAGGGTTAGACTGTAATGTTATACAGTATGAAAGTGTATTGTTACAGTTTAAGGCCCTCTATAACCCCCACAGCCTCCTCAAAGCCTCCTCATAATGTAATCTTATACTGTACTGTTATATAGCATAACTATGTTATCGCGTGAATTTAGTGTACGATAATACAATACAATAATACTATATTGTTACATTGTAAGGCCTTCTAGAGCCCCCCTAGCCTCCTCAAAGTCATAGTGTAATGTTATACCGTAATGTTAAATAGCCTAACAGTACAGTGTTATCCTGTAATGTAGTGTAGATAGTATAACAGTATAATGTTACCCTGTAGGGTATTAAAGAAAATAGTTTTTGAAACGCATTGAACTGTGTCTACTATCTAATCTGACAACATTAGCTTCCTTGCTAATCTCCAAAATGAGAATGGATGCTCAAATGGAATATCTAAAAAATCAGTATATTGGTTGGAGAAAAAATAAGATCTCTATCATTTCGGTTTGTTTATTTTGCTCCGATTTTATGACACCAAATTCATATTAGTAATGGAGTGTAACATGCCTAAATGGTAATCCAACTGCTAAGTGTTGTGATGAGATTCGGTGTATAATGGTGTACCACTCTAGTAATTATCATAACCATAACCACAGAGGGATATTCTCCCCTCCAATATGCACACTTGATAAAGCCCAGACATCACCTGGAACCCGTTGATCAGCAAATTGAAAAAATTACCGTATCCCATACGGATTCCTGCTGGAAGACTTGTAATACTGTACTGCAATAGAGACACACACACACACACACACACACATGCACACACATACACACACATCTACCAGGCAGGACCCTTACCCCCCCCCCCCCCCCCCCCCCCCCCCCCCCCCCCTATTGACCGATAAGACGGCACTCTGGCATGCCAATCTTCGTTCCCCAGATCTGTCTCTTTAGTTTCCTTTACACCCTATTCCAGGGGAAATGAATAGAGCCATTCTTTCTCCCCACCGCCCCGCCGATGGCCCAGAGTATTTTCTACTATTCTGAGGAGCAATTTCCTTTGCAGCTTAAGTGGCAGTTGTACCATGTCTGCTCACTCAAGAGGGAATTGGCAAGGTGTGAGGGTGGGGGCTGGGGAGGGTAGCCGTGGTGGTGGTGTTGGTGGTGGTGGTGGTTATTGCAGACGGAGCAGTGAGCGGTGGTGGTGGGGGAAACAGTGTTGGTGGTGGAGACAGTGGGTAGCAGCAGTTTGCTCTGGTCCAAATAAAAGGCCTTTTTTTTCCTTTCTTTCTCCTTTTCTTTTCTTTTTTTGTGTTGCTCGCCGAGACATGTTGTCATCCATCTCTCAGTAAATGATACATCTGCTTCTTACAGCCATCTGAATGACCTTTTTTGTGTGGCCCTGTTAGTCACGGTGGGGTTGGAGACCGCGGGCGGAGAGGAGAAAAGGCAGCGTGCCGCACGGGGCTGTCATTGTCTGAGGAGAGAGAGAGAGAGGGGGGAAGAGAGAGAGGGCGAGGGAGAAGGAAAGAGAGAGCGAGCACAGGTGTCATCCTGACCTACTGCCTTCATCAGGAAGTCACCGCAGCACCTTGCATCTCATTAGCCCATCCCTCATTAGAGCCAACCTTGGGAAACAACAGCAGGAAAAGACATTACATTCACAAAATAATGTGCGGAAAAAGAACCCTGAAAAAAAACACCCACTGCAGCAAGAACTTTATTACTCAACATTCCCACACACACACACACACTGTCATTTTCTCCATGAGTTAAGAGTTTCGGGCTGAGAGGTGGATGAATATAGGGCACGGGAAGTCCGCCAATGCAGGAGAAAAATGTGTAGAGAACTAAAACCAGGCTAGTGGAATCAAATGAGTTGTGTGTGTGTGTGTGTGTGTGTGTGTGTCAGCTGGGGAGGACGCCAGGCTGTGCTACGCTAATTACTGTCTGTAACGCAAAGAGATCTCTGATGCATCTTGGGAAGGCCAGTGGTCCTCTGACAGACTCGCACCAGAGAGAACGAGGCGCTCGCTCAATCGCTCTGAAACTCCCGTATTTATCCCACGACAAAATTTGAAATGCGAGCATTTCAAAAACGTAGGCCAGGAAGGAATATGTAGAGCGAACTAATGCTTTCCCAGTGAGCTGCCCCCATGTTTCGCCCTCCCCGCGGTGTTCCGGCTCCGTCGCCGAGCTGTCGTCAAGGACTGCACTCGGGCCCGACGCGTGGTAACAGACCGCCGCTGGAAGAAAATGAGTTTTCGCAGAGAAGGGAGACGGGCGGGGGGGGGAGTGGGTGGGGGTAGAGGTGAGGGTGGGAGGCGTAGCGTCAGCGACGGTGGGGATAATTAAATCAACCTCCATTGACTTCACGCTGTTGCGGCTCCTTAACTGAATAAACAAAGCACAGACAAAGCCGTATGGCGCACGCCCGCGTGTGCATACACACATGCACTCCTTCATGCACTCATGCATACATACAAGTACACTCATGCATACACACGTTCACTAATGCAACACACATACACTCATGCATTCACTCATGCATACACTCATGCATACACACATATACTCATGCACTCATCCTTACTCTCATCCATACACTCATGTACTCATGCATACACACATGCACGCGAACACACACCAGCACACATGCACAAAAACCGGAACAAACATACACCCTCACAAAGTCCCACAAGAAAGCAACACTGCCCCCTGTTGATCAGGAGGCCATGATGCACAGAGCTGGGATTCCCTCGGGCCCGGGGCAGATGAAGGCGCCCCCAACGGCTCCCAGAGTGTGTGTATGTGTGTGTGCGTGTGTGTGTATGCGTGTGTGTGTGTGTGTGTGTGTGTGTTTGTATGTGTTTCTCCCTCCTTCATTAAGTTAGTACCGCCTGCGGGGAATCTAACACTGTTCCCACGCACCAGTGAGCCACCACACACAAACAGCAAACAATCAGCCTGACTTTCAGCCATGACTTTCAGCAGAATATACCCGCCCTCACCGTCTTCCTCTTGGCTCTCTCACCCAAACACACACACACACACACGCACACACACACACACATACTTACAGATATACACACAGACACCTACAGACACACGCACACACATACACACACAGACCTACAGACACACACACACATAAACAGATACACACGCATTTACAGATACACACACACCCACACACACATACACATACACATTCAGATATATACAAACGCAGATACAGACCCACACACACACATACACACACACACGTCCAGGTTTTTTGGTTCCCTCTTCTTGTTATGGGAATATGCTTGGGGCAGGGTTTAAATGAAACTTGCCCTCATACTGAGAGATTCTAACCTTTAATATTCCAGCCCTTAGTGGGCAAGTGTGTATCCACCTCCCTTCATGCAATATAAACAGATGAAACGCTGCAGAGCACTGCAGTAGCGGTGTGTCAAACCCAAGCCTTGCAGCTACTTCATCAGAAAATCTTGTTTTTTGGGTGATTTTATTGGGTACTAGTTGGTTTGGTTGAATGCGTCACACTTCCTACGTTGCCAGCAATCAACAGCACATCTGCGTCTGTGAGTGTGTTTGAACGGGATCCCTGTGATTTTATTTAATGATATGCGTGACACGTAAATCTCTCTCTCTCTTCCTCTCTCTAACGATTTGAAGGTCTTTATTGCCATGGAAAAATTAAATTGACATAGACACAGCAAAAACTGAAATAAGATTCCACACGACCAGAAGCAATAATGTTAATAAGTAATAATGGCAGAAAATATCAATTTCGTAAATAAAACTGTCAAAAAAAACCTTCGGCTCACTCTCTCTGATTATCTCACTCGGAGAAAGCCCCATAGCCCTTTCTGCATTCCCAACCAATGAGGGCAGCATCATCCGACATCAATTACTCTAATTATGGATGTGTGTTTGTGTGTGTGTGTGTGTGTGTGTGTGTGTGTGTGTGTGTGTGTGTGTGTGTGTTGGGGGGGAGAGCTAGAGAGAGATGGAGCGAGAGAGCCAACAGTGTTGTGTTTCTTCTTGAAGAAAGCTACAACGCACTGGCGCTAAAAGGCCGTGCCGATGACGACACCAGAAGCAACAACAACAACAAGTACTCGAGTACCCGGCCCCGGCCCCAGAACACGATTGCACACTGCGACAGCTGCAAAGACTTAAGCAAAACCACTGCCCTGCTCACTTGGGGGCGGGAGGGAGGGAATATGTAAGAGCGGCCTGGGCGATTGCACCACCCAGACACATTGACAGGGTCAGGTTAACAATAAGATGTGTGCGCTGGACAAACAAAGCCCTCTTTCCGTTTGTCTCTGTTGACTATTCCTTGGCTGGATGTATGTGCCATCCATTACGCTTTGTATACTCCCAGCAATAGACTGCATGTATACACCATTGCGATGTGTGTATCTTTGTGTGTTTGTTAGCGGAAAAAAAGAAATTGCCATGATTTTACTAAAATAAGTGCATCTCTCTCTTTCTCTATCTCTCTCTCTTTCTGTTTGTCTCTATGGAGAAAAAAACACATATCAGAACCTGGTGGTATGACATCCTGTTTGACACCTGCAGGCCACCAGTGTAGCTTTTCATATCATGACATCATCAGTGCCTAGCCACCTGGGCTAGCTGCCAGCGCTGTGAGCTGCTAGCGATTGCAGTTGTTTTCCAATGGAAGCCCCTGGAAGACCTTTTTTTAAATGGTTAAAGGGTCTAACTTAGACCGTAAACATATTCCTCTATTGCTGCATATCTCTCCCGACCATGCCCTGTCCATCTCTGTGTGAGTCTCTCTCTCTCTCTCTCTCTCTCTCTCTCTCCCCACACATTCAACCTTATGCTCTCTGCCCACATTAGTTCTCTGGGATTCTTAATGCCACTCTATAGACGGCGCAAAATCGTCCGTGACACTCAACTTGTACTGACTTTCCAGTTCTAAGATATGTCCCCTCATTAAATGTATTTTTGTCTCTCTCTCTCTGTCTCTCTCACTCACTCTCACTCTCTCTGTCTCTCATCCGGGGAGATCATGAGCTATAGCTACATCAAAAAATCTATGTTTGGACGTGTAAATGTGCCACATTTTCTTAAATGTGTTGCATTACATTTCACTTATTCCTTTTTCTGTTAGGAACTGCTTGGCAGAAAGGTTCCCAGATTTCACAGACTCACAATTAACATGCATAGAAATTACATAATTTTACATAATTATACGTGTACATGTATACATTATACAAATACAGATTCTTACATACACACGCAGACACACACATACACACACACACTCTCACTTACTCACACATTCACATAAAAACCAACAAACCTACACACACACACACATACATACACACCCTATCCGTACGTAAGTTGAAAGGCTTGTTGGAGTGTTACAGCTTGAAAACAACAGCCTGTGTTAATGATGCAGACACACTTAGATTAAGAACTCATTAGATGCTGCCTAGATAGCGCAGCGATGAGCCAAGACTATTTGCTAAAGGAGTGGCAGATTAGCACAGTATATCTCACTTTTTATGCTTTGCTTAGTTTTACGACAGCCTAGTCTTGAGCAATGTGCTCTGGCAGTCCTTCATGAAGATTCTCTCGATGCCAAACGTTGTAATTAATTCAGCCAATAGAGTTGTCTGTTCTTACCACATGTTTAAGTTCATAGAGGGGAAATTTATTGCGATGTCTTCAATAGCCTAAACCTACACTCCCCTGCAATGAAAGTCATCAAACCGGTACACCCAAGTCCTAATTCTTGTTTTACTTGGAACTACGTTATGTATGATGTGCATTCTACTGCAATCTTTAATAATTTGTTCTTTGTTCCCAACCTGTCTTACCTCGAGCTGCTGTCACTGCAATTTCTTTCTAGATGAATAAAGTCTTAGCATATCTTATCTGACACCGTAGAGTTGGAACACTTCCCATGAAGGGGAAGACAGACGTAAAGAAGCTCTACCCCAGCCTTTCTGGCAGGCAAACACCCCACTAAGGGCTCAGGAGGAAGTTATACACGGCGGCGAATCACTCCAGCACTGCATGCCGATGCGGTTTTTCCGGACGTTATCTGGACGATAGGATCATCATAGCCACGATGATGATGGTGATCATTATCTCCGGGTTTCCCGCTGTGTGATGGAGCTCCATAGCAAATACATTATCTCACCTCCTAATCGGGGCCTGAATGGCCCAGTCCATTCAGGGGGTCATTAAACCGAGACAGGTAGACCTTTCTTTGTAAATCGTGTCACGCCGCTCCACCTAGGACCAACACACACACCGTGACCGCTCATTTGTAGCCCCATTTATTGCGGTTTCTTTGTATTTTAGAAACGGGGTCCTTGAGTCGTTTTAGGGGGTCGGAGAGTGACGTCTGGCAAGGTTGTTTAACTCCCAGGCAAGAGGTTCTGGGTTTGAATCCTATGTGCTACTTAATGATTCGTGTTTCACCCAAAGCCTGTCGGTTTGCACGCCTGTCAGCAGCCCAGAGTTGCCCACAAACCGCCGCAGACCGGCCTGGCTTCCTACCGTAATCTTGAGTGACATCGCATGAATGTTGTTTTTTTAACACCGCCCCCCCCCACAGCCTGCCCCACCCCCTGTGCCTCAATACAACACTCCTATTATTACTCTTTTTTTTTTCTCGTTCTTTTTTTATTACTTCACGTTGTTGCCGTTTTCCGTCGAGAAATAATTCTCCAATATATATTTCAATGTCTCCGGGCCTCTCGCGCACCACATTGTCTGGCACATTTGTATCATTTCCCCGGCAAAGGCCTGTGAGCGCGCATGCATGGGGGACGTATTTGTGTTTAGAGTTAGACACATGATATATTCCCCGCGCTACCATAGTCCCTCATGGAAGCCATACTGTTTTCCTTGCAGTGAGCGGTGGCAACATTAAGGTAAAACAAATGAATCCATAACCCAGGGTAGCTATTATTACTATTATTATTATGATGATGTGTGTGTTCGCAGCGCAGCCACTGCAACGTATGCTATTTTCTTCGGCGACGGCGTAACATTCAGAGGTGTAAATTGCGTTACGCCTCTATTGTGCGGCTGACGGAACGTGCAGGAAAATAAACCGTCGGGTGTTCTGATGACGCCATCGCACAACGCCTCGCGCCATCTCTCTCTGCCTTTTTTTTTAAGTGCTAACATGTGTCACCTCACCCTAAGAAAATTGATTGCCTACGTCAAGCTCTTTGTGTGTGTTTGTGTGTGCGCTGAACATTCGCGTGCGTGTGTTTACGTTAGTCCCGTCTCGGGTACGTTCGCATGCCTACTCGAGCAGACGCACCTCCGCGTAGTAGCCTACTTCTGCCTGAGCGGGCGCGACTTTACCACCCCTCCCTTTCGCTCTATCTAACTTTGAACTCATTAAACATGTATTTAGGCTTAGGAACGAAGGAGGACTTTGGCGGTTTGAATCCGGTAGATTCCGCCGGGTCTTAGAACGTCAAACAAAGCTGTCGTCTGATTTTGGACGCGGCCGTGAGAGGTCAGCGTCGAGGCTTCAAGGGTTAGCTCCATAGGAGAACATCGGCAGTGCTAGCAAACAGCCGCTCGGCAAGTCACTTGAAACTTTTATTTTCTCGATGAAGCCTGGCAGCGTTGTTCCAACACAGCTCCATGTGTTGGGCGTTCCCACTGCCATGCTGCTGATGAGGTTGCGGCAGCGGCGGCTGTAGCGAACGAAGCGGTTTCCCCCCAAGAGAGGAGAAGGGCGGCCATGTTGGAGACACATGAGCTTTATAGCGAGGGTTTGCTTGGAAACACGGGTCAATGCAGAGTGGCTTTACAGGAGGCCTGTGAACCCTGGGAGCCTGGCGTGTGGTTAACAATGCCGCTTTGCTTTACTTCTGTCCTCAGAAGGGATCGCTTTGAAAATGTTCAAGTGTTGGGATAGCCAATGCGGAATCTGAAATAACGGATAGAATTACCTTTTTGCAATGTAAAAGCACACAGCATGAAAAACATGCTGTGTGTTTTTATATGTGATGTTGAGGTTTTGGTCATATCTGGTATTCAAAGAATGAGGTTGCTTGAAATAGTCCCTGTATTCCTGGGGTGGCGTGACTTATCCACAGCATTCAACGGGTTATTTTGTGGAATTGTCTAAGACAGGAGCAGACCGGATAATCGCTTGTTTTGATCTACTCGCCTGTAAACAAAGCAAAACAGAGACACACACCACCACTACCGCTCACTCCTCGTGTGAGGAGCAGGGGCAGGTGTTCCGGGTTAACAGGATGGAGAGAGGAACAGACCGACGGAATGACAGGAGGACAGGATAGAGGGAAAGCGAAGAGTTACAGCTCTCCTCTTGTTCAAAGCAAAGACTCATCCATAATTTACGGCTTGATTCCCAGCACCAGTCCTATGAGGTCTTCATACTGGTCCGCATCGGAAATCCAAACGGCCTACACATGCACACACATACACACACACATGCATGTGCACAAGAGCATAGACAAACACACACATGCATGTGCAAAAGCACATCCATACAAAAACACAGACATACCGACAGAAACCGACCGTACACGTGCTTGCGGATTTAGACAAGCATGCACATACAGTAAACACACACTTATGCATATGCATGGATTTACACACAAACCACACGTCACACATACACACACACACACACACACTCCCTGAGCACAGCACATTTCACCCTCCTCCGTCTCATCTCCTGACCGCCGCCACATGATGTCAGTCAGAAGGAATTCAATCTGTGAAATGATTTCATGAATGATGCATTAGAGCGGGCAGGGGGCAGGGGGAGGGGTAGCTGGGTAAATGCATTTGCCCCGGTGAAAACACAATGAGCCGTTGTTGCACTCGGCATGGCAAATAAAAAAATCTGAGTTTTTTTTTTCTGAGAGATTGCTTTAAGAGATTAGAGATGGTGCAGTTGGTACCGGGTTACCAGAACATGACATTGAAATGTATTCCCGCCTTTATTTATTTATTTCACAGCAAACTTTCATTTTCGTAGCCATGCCGCGGTGTGTTGGGCCTAGTTTAGCTCCCCAGAGCGTGAGCGCACCCTGATGTGTGTGTCTGTGTGTGTGTGTGTGTGTGTGTGCGTGTGCGTGTGTGTGTGCGTGTTGAGTGCGGTTGTGTGCCGCAGGGCCAGGCGTGAGTCTATATCGTAACCGAGGTGAGCCCAGTGTTGCCGCGTCTTCCATGTTAATAATAGATTTGTGATATGAGCTCCACATGAAACTTTAATCTCTGGAATATTAGCTCACCGAGGGAGATACAAAATCAAATCAGGGGTCGTGATTAAGCGGGCGGAGCGCACATCGACCCATTTAAATTCACATTAACCCTCCGTCAAAATGTATGAGCCCTGACACTGACGACCCACATCGTTTAGGGGTGCGGGGTCTGTTTTGACCAGAAAAGGTGTGATCTCTCTCGCCCCATGTGCGAAGCAGGGGAGGGGGAGGGGGATGGGATGGGATGGGATGGGATGGGATGGGATGGGATGGGATGGGATGGGGAGCGGGAATGAGAAATGAGGGTGAGGGGAGAACACTCGTGAAAGGTTAGTCTGGTCGATATTTATTTTTCCGGGACGCTTGGATTACACACACACACATGCAGGCACACACACACATGCCTCCCCCCCCCCCACACACACATACACATACACACACACACACACACACATAGTCCTGCAAGCATGATATTAAACAATATCAGAGCGTTATTAATTTTGCAGCCCCTCAACTTGTGTTGACATAGCAAATGTCTGGTTCCTAGAGAAGGAGAACATAGTGGAGGAGGGGGGAATAATAGTGAATAACACAAAGCCAAACACTGTGTTTAGCATGCTGTGGTGCTCAATAATGTATCAGAGGCTTTTGCTGTTGTTCCTGACCTGGCTTCCCATCTTGCAATAAAACAGACCAATTTATACCTAATTCTACAGTGACGATTTATCCAGTGTAATTGCACGTGTTTGTTGTGTCTCTGCATGTCTGTGTGTCACACTGTGAAATCAATGTGTACATCTTTAATAACAATACAAATGTCTACCTGACGACATGGATGTGTTTGTGTGTGTGTGTGTCTGTGTGTGTGTGTGTGTGTGTGTGTGTGTGTGTCGCCTCTCATTTGCCGGGGCTCGGAGGCACAGTGGTGTGCGATCGAAACACGGTGGGTTTGTCTGGTACTTAATTGTGTAGCATCTACAGTAGCTGCTATCATTGCTTTACACGGGGAATGGGTTAGCCTAGCGATTGTAGTACTTGCACTTGGTTCTATGAACATCTTTACTGTACCGACAGCGATATATTGTTTCACTTCTTATGACAAATGTACTTATTGTAACAAATGCACTTATTGTAAGTCGCTTTGGATAAAAGCGTCTGCTAAATGCCCTAAATGTAAATGTAAATGTCTGTTCTTCCAGGCGTACCTGTGGGCTGCTGGGACACAGTTGTCCTCGTAGGGGGAATACAGGGCTCAGCAATGGCCTGTACAATGGTTCATCATGCTGCACTCTGTCATATTTAATATTCATAAGCAAATAACTACCTTACTTAGGCTTTGCTCTCCACACAGATTATGTGTGTTTTCTCCACACATAGAAGGGTTCACCCTAAGCAATATGTTTTTGTCCCGAAAACAGAAAGATGTGTTAACGGTAGGGGTTATGATCATAGTGGTAATAATTCACAATCGTGCGTCAATGTATCAATATGGGCCCGTTACAACGACACAGTGTAGCGTTTCAAAAGTGTGCATAAATGGTTCAGCATGTCCTTGTTTTTGTAAATCACTTTGAAAGCAGAGTCTCAGGATGGTAGGGGGACGCAGCAAGAAGCTCAAAGAAAGAAAGATTAGTTTGAGAAAAAAAGAAACTGATGTGGTTGTTGATCATCGACGACTCTGACGAGGAAGGATTCTGATTTCCTGAACTGTGATCATCAAAGTAAATGAGGACGACTGTTGATCAGTTGGTTAGCGGTTTCATAAAGATTCAACCAGTCAGACTTATGACTGAAAGATTGAGGGATTCAGGGTTGAAGTAAAAGGAGGTATTTCGTGGTGAGAGCATGTTTTTTATTCTAGATGAGGTTTTGAGTTACTTCAATATGTATAAATACCAAGTGATGGTCTATTTCTACAGACTCAAATGTAGGCTAGGTTGAGCAGATCCCATGCTTATCCTTGTGGAGTTGCACCTTCATCAAAACCTGTGGTCAGCAGCTGCAGGTATAGACTCACCTGGCCTCCGTTCCTTATAGTAGCTTAACCTGCGTTGCTGTGCAGCATAGTTTTCTGCATGAAGTAATTTCATCTGCTTAGTCTCTGAAGAATGAAAGCCAGCCCCTGACGGCAGAATTCACCCAGGGCTTCCTTTTCCCTATAACATAATTTTTATCTGGTGAAATTACTTCAGTTGAAACCCGCACTTCCAAATTTATATTATCTGTACATTGTGTACGCACACTTTTGAATTCACTTGCAAGTTCTACCCACTCCTCTTCTATTCACTTTTACAGCCGTGCCTAACTGACAAGTGTGTGTCTGTTCCAATGCTACGCTCCTAATGACATTGAAAGCAGCTGTAATGGGTGACGGCACAGATCTTCTGCCTTCCGTCGCCCGTTTCTAACAGAAGGCATGAATTAGGAATAGAGATTTGGTCAACCCCCTGTAGTGAGAAATAGTGGTTTGACTTCACACGTTACCAGCTAGGGCTTTGCCCCCTCTCTGTCTCTCTCTCTGTCTCTTGCTCTCTTTCTATCTGTGTCTCTCCTTCAAGTGCGTTCAGGAGACATGTTTTTAGCATTATGCGTGATTAGGATGTGTGACAGTATAATACCTACCCATGTGTGTGAGAAACAGAATACAGAGTTCACACATGATTGATGCTCCTGGGGCCACGTGTGGGTGTGTGTGTGTGTGTGTGTGTGTGTGTGTGTGCTTGTGCGTGCGTGCGTGCGTGTGTGAGTGTGTGTGTGTATGTGTGTACAAATTACCAACGGGCATCTGTTCAAATGAAACTCTTTGCTTTATTACATTACATACTTTTCCAATTGCGAATCTGATTCTACCCCTAAGAGCAGGATTCTGGGCTGTGTGTGTGGGTCTGGGTGTGTCTGGTTGTATGTGTGTGTGTGTGTTTGTGTGTGTGTGTGTGTGTTTGTATTGGGGGCAGGGGGGTTCTAATGCATATTAGACCAATGTGTGTGTGTAATTTATAATGACAAGATATTTATGGCTTGCGTGTTCAACGGGGTTTTTGCTTGGCGTTTTTGTGCTTGGCTCTGCAGTCATGCTGGAAGGCGGTAATTTAGCTCTGAGGGAAAATGAGGTCAAGAGAGAAAGAGAGAGCTATTGAGGGGAGGGAGGGAGGGAGGCCACACCAGAAATGAAGTCATGGGGAAATCGGTCTTTGTCTTCGACAACGGCACACGTATGGATTCAAAATCCATACACATCATGTTGACGGCTATCGGCCCTATAGAATATACCACCGTCCACGGAGCAATGGCCGTCTCTCAGTAAACGGCCACGTCCCCCCCCGGTATGGATCTACTCTGTTCGGCTATGACACAGACAGGTCGTTCTTTATTTAGTCGTTTCCTTCCATGCTTGTCGTTTCAATGATTTAAAACTCTATTTAGTCAGATGTTAGCAGTGTGTAGTGTAGTCGTGTGAAGCATGCCTGTATGTATGTATGTGTGCGTGCGTGCGTCCTTGCTTGTATGTATGCATTTAATATGTATGTTTGCCTTTATCTATGTTTGTAAGCCCGTATGTAGTGAGGCGTAAGGTATATATGTAAGGTATATGTTGTGTAGGACAGACACACGCTGTGCTGCACACACACTGCACGACGGGAAGGCTGGAGATGGCTCGTCGTCAGTTATTGGAGTTTCACGGTGAATCGAACACGGGGAAACGCACTCCAGAGCAGAGTGTTTAACAGAGTCTATAAAGCAACAATCGAGAGTGGTGTCCACTGATCCGGCTATTTGCTTGTCGCTATGTGACAGGAAAAGAAGGGGGTTCGGGGTAGGGTGTTGGGGTCAGCAGATGAGACATCTCTCTCTGGCGCAACTCTACTTCATCTTTTAACGAGTGTGTGTGTGTGTCTTTATGTGTGTGTGTGTGTGTGTTTATGTGTGTATTTGTGTGTCTTTATGTGTGTGAGTGTATGTGCGTGTGTTACCTCACAGTCAAAGCCTCCTAGCAAAATGCTGGCAAAACGGTACACAGCTTCTAAAGACAAGATAAAGAAGAAAAAAGTTGTTTGACTTAGCAAATACTTTATACTTATACCGTATAAGTTCTTCATCTGGCAATGCAAGCCAGAGGGGCTCGATGTGAGTGTGACTGGTGGTAATTAGGTCCCTCGAGGCCAGGTAGTTACTTAACTACACAATAGGTCAGAGCCTGCGTACCTGGCGGGCAGTACAAGGAGAGAGAGAGAGAGAGTGAGGGAACAGAGAGAGAGAGAGAGAGACCGAAGAAGAGTGATACAGAGTCAGAGAAAGAGAGTGAGACAGAGAGAGAGAGAGTTAGACAGAGAGAGGAAGAGAGAAAGAGAGAGGTTTACCGATAAGAATTGGGTGGAATACTGTAGAGAGGTGTATGTAGGGGTGGCAAAGTGGCCCCTGTAGAGCCAATTACACCATCTTCAGAGCCCCAGGATAACATGGCGAGAGGGAGAGAGAGAGAGAGAGAAAGAGACACGGTGAGGGAATAGAGAGACTCCCGCAAGAAAAACACGAAGGAGGTGAGAGACAAGAAAGGAACAAGGGAGAGAGATGGGTGGGAGGAGAAAACGAACGAAGGGTTTATCTGAGAGCGCATGGGGAGTGTGCGGGATAAGCAGAGTATAAGATGGGGAGGAGGGGGTGGTCTATAAACAAAGAAAGTGAGGAAAGACTAACGCTCGCAAGAGAGAGGAAGACGATAGCGGGGCCAGCGCATAAGAGAAGAAAGATAGACGAGAGACAGAGTGGGTGGGACGAGGAAAGTGAGGGGAAGATGGAAGAAGAGGCGATTCCACGAAAGGCATGTTGACAAGAGAGGGAAGGAGAGAGAGAGAGAAAGGGTGGATGAACCCGAAGCATCGGCACAGCGTTCAGCGCAGTGTGGAGCGCAGTGACCCCAGTCAAGCCACAATATCTATCTGTCTACCTTTTATCAGCTCAACTGGATACAGCCCCAGGGGCCCTGGGGGCGGTCATGTACGACTTCTAAGGGCCTGACGTGTCTCTCCCCTAAAGCAGACAGGGGCCTCCTTTAATGTGTAGGATCAGTCCGTCATGTCAGCCATCACTTTGTTCACTCCCTCTCTCCTTCCCTCTCTTCTCTCTCTCCTTCTCACCTTCTCTCTCTCTCTCCTTCTCTCCTTCTTTCTCTCTCTCGCTCTCGCTCTCTTTTCAGCTCTCTTTGCCCATATTTGTCTGTCCATCACTGGTTTCGCTCTTGTCTGTCTCTCTGTCCCTGTGTCTTTGCTCCTCTTTTTCTTTTGCTCTTGGCCTATTTTGCCTGTGCTGTCTATCACTCCTATTTGGCATCGACCTACCGGTTCCATCCTTTATTTTTCTTTACTAATAGCCCCCCACACTCTCATTAATAGCCTTACAGCTTGGTAATATTCACCACACAAACTACAGGGAGGGCTTAACAGAGCAGGGGGGAAGAGTTTGTGTGTGTGTGTGTGTGTGTGTGTGTGTGTGTGTGTGTGTGTGTGTGTGTGTGTGTGTGTGTGTGTGTGTATGTGTGTGTGTGCATCATCATCATCTGTGGCCTGGGTCGCACAAACACGAGCTGCTGTCCCAAATGCCCACACACACACATTAACACACTAACACACACACGGACACACATATTTCAAAACACTTTGCTGCATACACACACACATACAGATTTGTCCCCTCCTCCTGATGGCAAGGTGAAGGAATTACGCTCATCAAAGGGCCAGCGGTGCCTGGAGCTTTCCATTAACCTTCTACAACACTGCTTAATGGTGCAGAGACACTGACAACAGCCCACACACACAGAAACACACCTACACACAGACCGCACAGCCATACACCCCAGCTTGCTCTGTTAGCTGGGAAACCAAAACCCCCCATACGCACACACGCACATGCGAAGATTGACTCAAATACAGACGAATACAGACACACACACACCGCATTTGAGAATGGGATTACAAACAGGCATGGCCAATGATTATCGCAGTGGGATATGAGGCACATACACACACACACACACTATCACACAATCATATTTAGACACACATACTTAAACACACGTACACACCCACCCACCCACACACACACACACACACACACACACGCTCAAACACATACTGAAACACACCGTTGCATGATAAAAAACACACGCACACACACACGATACCAAATTACTGTTTCTTTCATTGGCTGACAGCTGAGCACATGCGACGGGTGACATTAAAGAAAATTAAATCTCTGTGTGGAACGGGCCGGCCCATCTCACCCGCTGTCATGATACTCCCATTTGCACACCTCCCCTCACCTCTCCAGTTGGAAATTGAGGGCTTTGTGGTGCAGAACGTCATCAAAGAGATGGGCAGAATCACCGCCCCATCCCCCAACCAGCCCACCACCCCTTATGATAATCCCTCTGCAAACCAAGGCTTTCCTCTATTAGCCCATGCAAAAAGCTAATACAGTCCCACACAAGCACATAGCATTCATGTGGGGCACTTGCGGTGCGCGTTCACCAAACATACTTTGAGGAGCACGCTCGGTTGGAACACGTTGCGTTTCTTGCAAGCAATGTACTGCACAACCTAAATCTTTAATTTAAACATTGTCTTTGACTGTGATATTCGTACGACATAATCCTTAACAAAATTCCCCCCAAAATGATTGAGGAATCAAGTAAAGAAAATGAGAAATGATGGATGGTTTTTTCATGCAGTAAAAGACTTTCAAACGGCAAAAATATGTGCGCAGTGAAAACAAGAATCCCCACCCTGCCCCCATTCAGTTGAATTAATTAAGTCTCATTCATCGGCGAAATCCGGTTGCTGGAAAACCCCAAAGAAAGAGCTGTTGTGTAGTTGCACTGCAGGCTGATAATTGACTTCCTGGTAAAAGGAGAGAAAGAGAGCGCCACTCTTTTCCCCTGTTTTGACGTCGGAAGCAGGGCCTTTCTCCCGCAGGCTTTAATCAGATCAAACATGTCCTGTCAGATAAAGACGGCTAATTAATCAGGGGAGGTAACCAGCCCAGCCCCCCCCCGCCCCCGCCTCCTCTGACAGACGGCAAGCAGATCAGTTTGGTTGAGGCTCTTCCTCCTCGTCTTCCTGTCTGTCTTCCAAGCGCTAAACAAGACGGGTGTGGCCTCTGGCAAGCCAAAGTCATTTTTTACATTTCTCTAACTCCTTGGCTTACAGGCGGGCAGAGGCTGGGAGTGTCTCTACAGCCTCGCACAGGGAGCCAAGAAGACATGTTTGTTTAAATCTCTATCTTGTAGGGAGAGAAACGAAACCCCACTGACACTGGCTAATGCTTTTGTAGATGCCTCATTCGAAATGTGGCAATGTGACGAAGGTGATTTAAATGAAGGCAAATTAAACATATAAATGAGTGCTGTTTGCTGCAACGGCATGTAAACCAAAGTCAATTGGCTTATTGATCATGTGGTTAGCTTTAGCCTCTGTACCTGCTCAGGTGTTATATTGCCAATGTTTGTTGCTTGTAAGGCTACCCTCTAAAGCTTAGACACAATACGGCATCACGTTGTCACGCTTTTATAAAGAGAGTCTTCTGTCCTGCTCCGTCCTCACGGCTGTTTGAGTTGGCGGGAGGACTCCGGGCGGACCCAGCGCTTGATGACGGGAGCCTCCCCAAAGCATCCGTCAGCGACCGCGTGATGGATTGTCCTTGATAATGGACCACAGATCCGGTTAAACTCTCTCCACACAGATTGTTAATGTTGATCTTAGGGACCACTCCCTAAGGCCGTCTCAATCAGACAAATAATTGAACTGAGCTCACTGTGATCGTTTCCCGGCCCTGGGGGTTCCTTCTCCTTCATGGATTATCGATCGGAAGGTGATAACGAAACACTCTGCTGAGTCCTTGACTGTCTTGATACGTGTCAGCTTCTGGTATCCAGGAGAATCCAGTTTTGGGACCGAGACAGATTGCATCACACCTTCTCATCACACATCAACTTGCTTCCAAATCTTTGATGCCTGGATGTTACTTCTCTTGTCGATTTGCACAAATATTACAACAACAGCAGACAACAGTGATGAAAGCAGACACCCGTTTCACAGTGATTCCATAACACCTGGTTTCAATCAAAACACTGGCGTCCTTTTTGGTTTGCCCTAGTAAAAAATGGATGGTGCACTATGGTATGGCAATGCAGTAGACGCACATTGCTGTCCATGTTCGAATGGAGTGATTCATTTGAGCAATTTGGAGTAATTTGAGTTAAGTGGAGACAGCAGTGAAAGGAACCGTCAGGGAAGCATATGCAATGCACCTGAATACATACATCACCTTGGTCATGCAGCGATGAAATCCTTTAAGTTATTGGGATACTAAAGCACTGTGAAAATACCTTTAAACTGGGCTTGTATTTTCAGCTGGCTGCAATTGCACAAGCCATTTAAATGCCATGGCTGAACAGTGTAGGTTTTATCATTAGTGAGAATATAGGTGGGAGCACGCCTCTTAAGTTTAGGGTGAGTTCAAGTCCGAGGCAGGGAAGGAAGCACATTGAAATTAGTTTTGTGGTTCCTAGGAACCGACCACTCTTTGGCTGTTGTCTATGCTCTCTGGTGTTATTGTAGAAGACGGCTCGGCGTTGGACACACTGCTCCATAGTGAGTAGCACCTAGCGAGGAACAGAACACTGTGCTGCGCTATCGACTTTCCTGAAAGCAAGCCTGAGTTACAAGGTCAGCCAGAGGTACAGTAGCCCTGCAGGGTGTATGCGTTTCGTTTGTAGCGATCAAGTGTCCTGCTGAAGGACACCTTATAAGGGCAGACACTCAGGCCAGATAAGGGCGAACAGCAGAGCTCTGCTTGAAGGATTGCGGCACTAGTCAACTCCCTCGGCTGCTCTGCCTCCAAAACCAATAACTGGTAATTAGTTCACTTGATTTACTTTAAAAGGACCATGCTAGACTGCAAATATATAAATTCCCGGAACTGATTCGCTTGATTTAGGACTCTTGAAAACGGAAAAAAACATTTAACTGAGTTGCATTGCTTGGCTAGATGTATATGTATATGTAATAGTTTATTTCGCCCCCGGGTGATCCCCCAGCTCTCATAGGTTAGGCTGTGGCTGGTGAGTTGTACTGCAGTACACAGTCCCAAGTGGAGGCAGTGAACAGTTGGGAGGAAATGTGATGGATGGGAGCTGGTGGCTTGCCAGTCCCTGGCTGGTGGTCTGACTCAATAGTTAACTTGGTGACTCGCGTGCAGCTTTGAATGATGGATGGATCAATGAATGGCTGCTGTGATGGATGGGGCATAGGTCTGATGGCTTGATTTGATGGATGGATGAATGGATGGACGGATGGATTGATGGACGGATGATTGGATGGTCTGCGATGGATTCATGCACGGAACAATTAATCAGTGGCTGGGTAACTTGCTGGCCACCCACATCGCCTGGCTGTAATGCCTCTTCAGTTGGCTGGCTGGCTGCATGGGCTGGCTGCTCTGCTTACCCGGCGAGCTGGTGCACTTTAAAGTTCACCGGGCCCCCTGCCTTCCTCTGGCCAGCCCCAGCAACAGCTGCCCTGTCTCAGCTTGCTTGCAGCAGGCCCCTAGGCGCAACACAGAGGACTTCTGTCACATGCTGTCCAATGTACTGTCCCCTGGTGCCTACAACCGTACAACACACACACCCACGAACACAGCTCCACAACCCCCCTGAGGTTGGCAGGAAGTATACACCCAGGGAATAGCCTCAAACTCCAAATCAGGCATGACACAAATGCTACCATTCAGACACGGAACAATGGAGTGAGTGCATAATCATGTGCATGTAGATGTACTCATAGTGTAGCAGTTGGACTTCCACTTTGACATCCATGGCTGGCAAGTCAGGACATCATGGTCATTCCCGCACCTCACCACAATCTCTCCCCTTTATGACCCACAGCAACAGGAGCAGGACCCCACCAACCTGTACATCTCCAACCTGCCCGTGTCCATGGATGAGCAGGAGCTGGAGAACATGCTGAAGCCCCTGGGCCACGTCATCTCCACGCGGATCCTGAGGGACGCCAACGGGGTCAGCCGGGGCGTGGGCTTCGCCAGGTACGGATAACGCCGACATGTAGCCGGTGGTGGTGGTGGTGGTGGTGGAGACGGAGGCTTTAGGGGTTGGATTCTGTGATCCTGTCGACTGAAAGAGTCTGCTGTGGTATCAGGATCCCTTACCGCCTGGTATTGTGGTGCCATGCACTGCTCAAGGGGCCTAGGGGTGTGTGGGTGTTTGGTCATTCATTTGATGTCTCCCGACATAAAACATTTGTGCATAAAAAAGCGTAGCATTTGTTGTTAGGAATGAGAATGAGAAGTACCACTGTCTGGACTGGACAATACAACACGCAAATAACCCTGCATGCACATGCTCTGTGCTCATGGATGAACACAATAACACACACACACACAAGTCATCGTATCGGTGCGCACACGCCGACAGCGTCGCACTCTCCTCACCCCCTCAACCTCCTATCAGCGCACCGTTCACTCCTTCCCTTGGAAAAGTTTTTGCCGGAACCCCGTTAATCCTGTAAAGTCATGAGATGTCCTTGTCTGCGACAGCAGGCTCTGCCCTGGCTCCCATCCGTCCTGCAACCCACCCGGAGGACTGCACTGACCGCCACCGTGGCGCCATCTTGCCGCCTTTCTTATTTATTTCCCCGCTCCCTTAATCACCTGATTCTGGCTCCGCGCCGGAACAAAACAAGCTCATATTCCCTGGTCTATTACTGGAGGTTAGAACAAAACTGATGAGCAGCTTAAACAAGGAACACACATATTCATCGCAAGGGGTCTTGGGCTGATACACAGACGCACATGCACACACACACACAGGCACACAGGCAAGCCCTGCACACACATAGAGGAAGACTAATGTGTCAGGTGTCTATGTGAATATACACCTAGCCATGCGTCTGTCCGGGCTTGTCCAACTGAAGCACAATGCACATCTCTAATGGTTCCCTACTTTGGTTGACATTGGACACACACACAGATGCACACAAACACACACATGCACACACACACACGCAGGGGCCACCTGCTCAGGCTGCCCACAGCGGGAGGAATAGAAGCCAAGATGTGACGAAGAAGAGAGAAACGTTCAGGGACATGGGGAACGGCAGTGTGAAACAATGACTGGTAGAAACTGGTAGAACTAATCATAGAGGTCATTAGCGGGGGGGGGGGGGGGGGGGGACATACTGTGATCTGTCTAGCCGTGAGCACGTACATATGCGGGAGGGGTGCGGAAAATTGAGGCAGGGTGAGGGTGTGAAGATTTTTGACAATGGAAAGAGACCGGTTTAGGGAAAGAAACCGCACGAGAGAGACACAAAGAAGAGAAGACAAAGAAAAGAATGGACGGAAATACTCGGTTTGTCGCACCGCGACAGGCCGAGAGAGAGACAGGGTGAGGGAGAGACGGGAGTGGGAGCAAGAGACAAACAGCTGCTGAGGGCTGGGCCATGAGGGGCATTAGAGAGAGTAAACTAAGCTAAGTGTTTGTGGACTGATCCATTACTGTTATCAGAGCCCATTACTCCAGCCCCAGCACTAATCACTGCAGACAGCTGCACCTGATGCCATTAACTAGCAACACCCAGAGACAGGCCCGCACGGATTACTGACTACCTGGCTGGCTTACAAGCTGGCTGTCTCTAAGGCGGCGTTGGTGGCTCGCTGGCTGGGTGGCATACTGGCTGGCTTTGTGGCTGGGTGGCATACTGGCTGGCTGACTGGGGGACTGGCTTACAGGCTGGTTATCTGGCAGGCTGAGGGACTAACTGGTTGACCAGCTGGCTCATTGCCTGGCTGTCTATCTGACTGGCTGGCAGATTGCCTGGCTGGCTGGATGACAAGCTGAATGATTGACAGGTTGGCAGTTCTGACTGAAAGACTCAATACTTAACCATGTGACAAACAATTTGCATAATGATTGGCTGATATATGAAGTTGCATATAGCAGACTATAGTGAATTGTGAGGCGTCTAAATCAAAGACTGTCTACCTTATTAATCGCTGGCCGTGTGTCATCTGTCTATCTGAGGCATGCCTGAAGAAAACATGATTAGTGTGAGGGAGAGTGTGTGGCGAGACGGATCTCTCCGTAGATGTCTTTTGATTTCTTTGTTTTTTCCTGGAGAAATGTGCTGGTCTGGAGCTCTGCCAATTAGGCCTTTACTGTGTGTGCCGCTTTGATGTAAATGTGCACGCAGATCTCGTCCCCCCCTCATCAATTCAACCAACAATTCAATCCGGGAAAGGGACTTTTATTGTACAGGGTGCAGCGGGGGGGCATAAGACATAGAGTTGTTTTTCTTTATTACGCATAACGCTAGGACTACTACTCATAGAGTTATGTGTGATAGTCATAGTCTAATGGTTCCCAAAAACAAGACATCACATAAAAAGAAACACAGCTGGACTAGTGGGCTTTCTTTTTATGCAATGTATTGTACCTAGCTTCCTAATAGCCTTGGGCTTTATTATAACCTGACTGCTTGTGCTCGCTCTTCTGGTGAAAACCTGAGCAGGTCGGATTCTAGTTTCAGAGATGAACCATCTCCTACCAGCTGGCAGTAGCTTAGGGGGTACAGAAGGTCTTGAATGTTGACTGAGTGGCAGGTTGGCAGGTCTGACGCAAGCACTATGACTGAATCGTGTGACAGATGTCTGCTTTCTGTTGGCTGATGTATAACGCTGTATCTAACTAGCTATATTGAGTAGTGAAACATCCCGACCAAAGGCTGTCCGACTGACTGAACGGATCAAAAAGTGCTTGAAGGTTGCTGGTTCTATCACAGACTCCCTCCTCATCTTTTGCTAGGGTATTCCTGAGTCCAATTCTTGACTTCCAAACGGCTTATGTCTAGGTGGGCGGTAACTTGCAGTCTTAACACCGCAGTCAGTGCTTTCCATAGTGGTTTGAAAAGTACATTTATTAGTACGCAGACCCATCTGCCTTTTCTTGTACGTCTTCCATCCTAGCGAATATATTGTGTATAAACATGTTTTAATTTCAACTTGACCCCCATGAAGTGGAGCAGGCACTTGGGTTGAAACTTTAACCCTTGTGGCAAACAATCGCGCCTGCGCTAGCTTATTACCACTGAGAGAAAGATGTTCTCTGCGCAAGGAGCAACTCTGAGGGAAACGTGGGAGGGAGGAGCAGAGGGGAAACCCAGCCACGAAGTGTTGGAATGAAACTATTCCCCGCGCGACACGCCGATATCCGAGGCCTTGGTCCACATCGGAAAAACGGCATTGTTTTCGACCACCGCAGCAGCACATTAACGTCTTAACATTTCTTTCCGTCCTCCTCATGCTTTGGAGAGGCGTTTCGACGTAGGTTTTGTGGCCATGTTTGTTCTGGATGTGACACTAGGCTACAGAGAGCGTTCATTGCCGTTAGTAGTTCTGCTCTGGCCGCCGGCTCCAGCGCTATTATTGGAGCACAAGCAACGGAGAACATTCACATTGTGTGTGTGTGTGTGTGTGTGTGTGTGTGTGTGTATGTGTGTGTGTGTGTGTGTTTGTGTAATTGCACGCACGCATGCTTGCACGCATGCGTGCGTGCAAGCATTTGTGGAAATGTATTTGAATTCATGGATGGGTGTGGCAATGTGAAAGTATGCCTAGGTATGTTCTCATTTGAAAGTGTTCAGTAATGCTCTGCATGTATGTGTGTGTTAGTCAAAACTTTTTTGAGCGTTTTTTATAAACACTATTAATGCTTGGGCGTGGCTATGTGTGTGTAGATATGCTTGCATTTGTGTGTGTGTGTGTGTGTGTTTATGCTTTTGTGTGTTTGTGTTAGTAAGTTTGAATCTGTGCGTGCGTAGGTGGGTGCATTTGTGTGAGTGTGTGTGTGTGTGTGTGTGTGTGTGTGTGTGTGTGTGACAGAATGGGGGGGGTGCAGCCAGGGGAGGGATAGCAGGCGTAGGAAGGCTGATGCAGCCTGGCTCAACAGCACTCAGGCAGGCAGGGCGGGCCGTTTAGGGGCCGGAAGCGACGGTCGAAACAGGATGAGTGAAGTCGGCGCTGGCACAATGTGAGACAGAGAGAGCTGACCCACATAGCGCTCTGCCTAAGCCCTCCCCCTGATGCGGGAGACAGAGAGGGATGGCCTGGGAGGTGGAGAGGGGCTGGATACAGGGGTCGGGGGGGAGAGGAGAAGGACGACATGGGAAATGGGTGAGAGACCGCGTTTTTTCCGGAGCTAAAGAAAGTGTGGAACGCCACCACCGGGGCGGGGTGGAGCAGGGCCGGAACGTCACGCTAAAGGATGGATGGATAGCGGCAGCGGGAGGAAGAGGCAGGGGGAAGGGGAGAGGAAATATAAATGGGAAGGGGCCATCAGCGAAGAGTAGAGAGGGGAAGAGGGGGTTGACGCAGGTGTTATAGGTGAAGGATCGGGGGACTGATGGCGGGGGGGGGGGGGGGGGGGGGGGGGTTAAAAGACGGGAAAGGAATGAGCAAGACATCAAAAGAAGAGGTGCAGCAGCGGGCCGGGAGAAAGATGGATGAGAGGGATGGAGCGATAAAGAAGGAGCTGACAGAAAGAGAAATGCGATGGGAAAGATAGGGAGCAGGGGTGGGGGGCTGGAGGGGAGACACGGGGGCAGCAAAGGAGGGCTGGGAGAATGGCTTTTATTTTTTTTCACCACGTGAGAATGACTGAAGCGTGAAAAATCGTTATTGCAATGAGGCCTGCACAAGCCAGCCGCCGATTACAATAAAGGCCTTTATGAACAATAGCTCAGGCAGGCATTCAGAAGTTGACACACCTTCATATCGGCCCTTTTGTGTTTATTTCTTAGATGTTCAGCGTGGAGTGTTGTGCGTGTGTGCGTCTTTGTGTGTGTGTGTGTGTGTTTGTGTGCGCATGTGTGTTAGGCTGATGTAGATTCAGATGAGCCACGTGAGATACCTGATCAGTATGCAGTAGGCACACAAACAGCAGCATTCAAGCATGTGTGTGCATGTTTGTATTTGTGTGTATGTGTGTGTGTGTGTGTGTCTGAATCTATTTATGTATTTTCCCTGTCCTTTTGAATTTGGTTAGGGGTGAATCGCACAAATATTCCCACAAGCATAGGAAAAGAATAGTGCATGTGTATATGAATATGACCGTTCTTGTGCATGTGTGTGTGTGTGTGTGTTTTTATGTGCATGCGTGTGTGTAGCTATAGGGCACCACTCCAACCTGTGTGTGTGGTGTGTGTGTTTGTGTGGGATTTTGGAGGAATGTTTGTGTCTGTGTTGTATGTTTTCATGTGTGCATGTGTCTTATTTATAAGTAGTAGATTCTGTGTGTGTGTGTGTGTGTGTGTGTGTGTGTGTTTTACTTATCCATGTGTGCATGCGTCTTGTTTATAAGTAAGTATTAGCTTTGACGCGTGTGAAGTTAGATCTGAGACCCCCACTGCACGGCCCCCCCGAAACGATGTGTCATCTCAGTGCTCCAAATTCAGAGATAATTCACTTCCACTAACATTTGACATGCTACTCTCTATCTCTCTCCCTCTCTCTCTCTATCTCTCCCTTTATAGTATCTGTGTCTCTCTCTCAAACTTTCAGTCACATTGCGTCATAAAACCCAACCTCTGACTCTAATCTGGTGCTTTGTCTCCTGTCCCCGGTAGGCAGACGGAGACAGAACAGATGCTGTTACTGGACTGAGTTTAATGTTTGGTATCTCTTTATAGAATAACAACAACATTGGGAAGATTAGAGGCAGGAACCGTTCATAGAGTCGCATCGCCTCGTGTTCCCGCTCTCGTAACATGTGACAGTTTATTTCAAAGTTCTCTGGACCTGAAGCAAACTGTTGAAATGTCTCCCCTCATGCGATAAACGTATGACAGATAATTGTAACTTTGTTTCATTTAAAATAGAAAATGTAATAAACAAATATTGTTTTTTTAAATGATGAAGTGAACAAAAAATCGATAGAGAGGAGGATAGAAAGTAGAAGAAAAGAGCCAGAATTTAAAAAAAGAGAGAAAGAGAAAGAAGGAACAAACTAGAAAACAGAAAGATCAATCCCCAAATAGAGGTGGGAGGGAACAAGAAAACGAGAGGAAGGAGTGAGAGAAAAATTGAAAGGAACAAGGAAATCAAAAAAATTGAATGTACACTTGAATCCCTTTTGAATCCCATCCTATTTCTTCCCACAGGATGGAGTCTACAGAGAAGTGTGAGGTCGTTATCCAGCATTTCAATGGAAAGTACCTGAAAACCCCGCCAGGCATTCCAGGTAGGTCCTGTCGCCATGCCTCCCTAGAACTGCGCTCTTCCCATATGTCTGTCTTTCTATCTATCCTTCGTCCCCTCTTTCTTTCTTTCTTTCCTCTTTTCATTTGTGTTCTATCTCTTGTATCTTTGTCCATCTTATTTTCGCTCCTCCCCTTACAAGCATCGCTTCTGATTGGATTATGGAGCTGCCCATCTCAGATTGGCTGAACACTGTGATGTATTGTGTGCAAAGTTGTTTCCGACACTTGAAGCACACAGACTTGGCAATACACCAATAGCTGATGTGTACCTTGCTCTCTCCTGGTTGCTGCTCCTCCCAGCGCCGTGCTCATCCTCCTGAGCGCACACACACACACACACACACACACACACACACACACACACACACACACACACACACACACACACACAAACACACATGCTCCCTAATGGGGGGGAAGGCTGTAAAGTTATTGGGCCTTTTTAATATTCACCCTCAGACCTCTTGCCGTTCCTAGCAATCTACCTGAGAGCCTTTTTACCCCCTCTATTTTCAGATGTCCCTCTCTTTCTATCTTTCTCTCTCTCTCCCTCCTCTCCCTCTCTCTTTCTTACTCTCTATCTATCTCTCCCTCTCTCACTCCCTTTGTGGTGTCTTCTTATCCTCTGGAACTGAAGTATAACTGAGCTAAAGCATACAGACAAGCCGGCAGTCGAATGCATGTTTGCTTCGAGACACAAGACCAAAGAATACCTAAATAAGAGGAGCAAAACAAAGAACTAGGGAGAGGAAGAGAGAGAGAGAGATGGAGAGAGATGAAGAGAGAAAGAGAGATAAAGACAGATAGAAGGGATAGAGAGAGATAGAGGGAGATAGAGTGATATAGGGAAAAAGAGCGATAGAGAGAGACAGAGAGTGATGAAGGGATAGAGACGGACAAAGAGAGAGAGAGTGATAGAGAGAGACAGAGAGATAGAGGCAGGGAAGGAAAGCACGTTAGGCTGAGGGAACTAAAGCGCTTAGCCCTGCAGTTTCGGGGGCCAGCCCCAGCCCCCATGTCCCTGCAGGCCCCACAGAGTAGAGCACCATGGCTGAGAACCCCCCCACCCTCCCTCCTCCCTCCTCGCTCCATTCTCCCACTGCCGGCTGCTTCGATGAACACCACAAACACTCAAACCCCTGTCCACCGGGGAAGGGGAACGGCCGTATAAATCCCTCTCTCTACCGCCCTGCAATATTCCAGGTTTATGTTTCTCACGTTTTTTTCATCTTCGCCAAATCTCCATATTGGCTCAGTGGAGCGAGTAGCCGGCAGCGCTTTTAAGAGGCGAGGTGGGGCCAAGAGGGCGGAGAGGGCTGGGGGGGTTAGGGGGAGGCTGAGGCTGTAATGGGAAACCTTCAGAGTGGGTAATATCTCAACTGACCTTCCCCCTTTAAGGGCTCCATCTGCCAGCCGCGCAGGACTTATTATTGTTAATGGGTCAGCGAGAGCAGTGCCAAGTGTGGAACATTTAACGGACCTATGTAAACCAGGTCCTCAGTGTTTGAGGGACTCGGGTTTACAAGGTCTGTCTGTGTGCTCGGGTACTCCTGGCCTCTCTCCCTCTGGCTCTCTCTCTTTCTATGTTTTCCCCCTTCTGCCTCTCTACGGGCCTCTCTACCTATCTCTCGCTCCCTATTCTCTCTCTCTTTCTCCCCTTTCTCTCTCTCTCTCTCTCTCTCTCTCTGTCTCTCTCTTTCTCTCTCCCCATTCTCTTTCTCTTTCTCCCCTTTCTCTCTCTCTCTCTCTTTCTCTCTCTCTATCTCTCTCTCCCCATTCTCTCTCTCTCTCTCTTTCTCTCCCTATCTCTCTCTCCCCACTCTCTCTCTCTCTCTCTCTCTCCCTCTCCCTTTCTCCCTCTCTCCTGGTCTCTCTCTCTGCGTCTCTAAGTGTCTGGCGCGCTGTGTGACCGTGCCCACGGGGTTCGCCAGCTGCCCCCGTGCCCACTTGTGTTGTTAGGGTTGCCATGGCGACGGGTTGTTGTGGGAGCCGTGTGGCGGCAGTAAGGTCCTCCCTTCCTGCCGGGCCCCGGAGCATGCGTGGCTCAATCAGGATCGGCTACTATTATTTCAGTCCCAGATGTAGAGGGGCACTCGCTCCTTCAACTCTCTATCTTAAGTCCTCATTATTAATATTATTACAGTCTTTGCCTTAAAGTTGCGTGGGAAAGGTTTCATCCCACAGAGCGATTGAGCCCAGCCAAGAGCGGTTCTGTGCTGCCCCGGAGTCTCTGTTGTGGTCCGCGTTGATTTGCTATCTGCTAAACAGCGATGTCTGGACATTCCTCCGTCATCAACCTCAGATGTGGGGCGCAGATGTTCTGCACTGCACGCGCAAGTGTGTGTGCGCGCGTCTGTGTTAGTGTTTGTTTGCATGCAGGTTTTCTGGTTTGTTTGTAGTTTTGCGTGCTAAGTTCCGTGTGTGAGTAAGTATGTGTTGTTTCTTTCTTCTTCTTGGTGTGTGTGTGCGTGTGTGTGTGTGTGTGTCCTGTTGGTGGTACTTCCCTAGAGCCCGTTGCTATGCAGGGCAGCCTCTTCATCTATCCTGGTTTGACAGCTCTGCACCCCCCAGGGTCTCCTCCACACACAGCTCCGCAGGACCCCCTGGGGTGTCTGTGTGTGCGTGTGTGTGTGTGTGAGTTCCTGTATCTGTGTGTGTGATGCTTGTTGTGTGTGTGTGTGTGTGTGTGTGTGTGCGTGCGTGCCTCATGCCTGCGTGTGTGTGCAGCAACTACGTGTTCTTGACGGGGTGCCATCGATGGCTACACCGTGTGAGTCTTGACAAGTGTGCTCAATCCGCACACGCACTCATGCAAATGCACACGCACGCGCGCACACTTGTAAACAGAAACACACAAGCAGGAAAACCAGTCATGCTCTGCTTGCCTTGACCTGAAAGCGATGTCAACATCCGGCCGATGTTAATGAGACCTCTTTCCTGTTTAGTTTTTTTTTCCCCTACTGTTCTTACTCTCATTCTTCCTCGGAGCCATTTAGCAGTTGCAGCACTCCGCGCTGACAGCTGCGACCCCACCCCATCCCTCAACCCCTCCCACACAAACGCACACACGCGCACACATACACACTCACTCACAAATTTGACAGAAATGTATGTTCATGCACTCATGAGAGGCTTGCCATTGTAACCAGTCTTCCCTGCCATCCCCTCAAGCCCCCCCCCCCCCCCCCGACAGGCATCGCCCACTCAGCCTCTCCATCACCGAGACGGGGAGAGAGAGAGGAAGTGGCCATATGGCGACTAGGCTTACTTATAGTTACAGTTACAGGTAGCCTACGCTAGATGGGGGGAGTGAAACAAGGATAGAGTGACATGAGACGAGTTAGCAGATGGCTGCTAATGACGACGTAGGCCGTCACTTTTAGATCCGTTACCTTTCTTGAAGACAGAGCTATAGACAGAGCCGTATAAAACTCACCCCTGTCACAACATGATACAATGAGGAGAGGAGGACAGATGGAGCGTGCATTGATTACATCATCATCATCTACTGCGTCAAACCAACATGAGATTAATCCCAATATCACATGGATGTCACTTGGCACAGGTTACCCTAAAATGCAGTACTCACGCCCACATCTCACTGTTCAATATTCTTCTAAACATTCTGCTTTTTGACCTGTCAGTCGTAGAGTTGTTTCTAGCACCTCAATAATCACACCAAAAGTTATCGGTAGAATGTTTTCTAATTAACGAAACTGTGCAACACAACAGCTCCGGTGTCAACGCTGTTGTGTGAGGCCATGAAAGGCCTGTCATGCCGCCTCTCATACTAATATATTGTTATTTACACACAATGCACACAGATCGATCTGAGGCAGTCCAGCCCTAAAGAAGTCCACAAATTCACAGCAACTTCCTCAGTCAAACTGGTCAGGTGTGTGTGTGTGTGTTAAGGGTGGGGGTGGTGGAGGCAACACGTGCTTCTGATCCCGGTCCTGAGACAGGCACTTGATGGATGGACCTGATGGAGCGCTGGGCCTGTTTAGCTATTCTGTGCAATGCGGCAGCCAGCATTCCCCAGCGCTCTCATGCCATGTGCGGTGGTGTGTGTGCACAATCACACGGTCACGCACGTCCAGGCGTACACCTGAACTATGGAGAGATGCACACAAAGGCCTGCATGCGCTGGAATGCTAATGCGACATGCAGGTGAGAACATATATAGACACATACACACACAAGAACGGACGCATAGAAATGTGCGTGCGAGTCTTCTGTGAGAAATAATATTAAGAGGTGTCCAAGCCCGGGTTAGTGTGCTTAGGAAAACAGTCACATCGGTTTGGATCCACCCAATGCATACACAATAATACAATCTTGCAACTGGGGCCGTAAACCGTACTGAGCCCCACAGGCACACATGGTGATTTGCAGCGCGACCCTGGACTATGGGAGAAGTCAAAGGCGGTCCGGATAAAATGTGATTTAATCCAAGCTGGGCGGTCACCAGCTGATTATGTTTCATGTCTCCTGCCATGCATTTAAACAGCTTAACGGATAACTTCAGCATTTTCAACCTGGACCCTATTTTCCCATCATTTTGGTTTTAAGTTACTAATGCGGGCAACAATTTTAGAAATTGTTCCCATATTGAGCTAGAGCACTTCAGCCAATGTAGCCCTATGCAGCAGTGGCTCTGATACCGCTCATGTACATCCAATAAATGTGTTTGTTTTAGCCACTGACTGGCTCAGATTGTTATTATAAGTGTCAACATATTGAAAGGATCCCTACAGAGACTTCTTGGCCTTCTGCTTGATCAAGTCTGTTTTGTGTCCAACCGAGTCTCTCCCAGGGAGAAGTCTCATTCTGAAATCTCGCAAGACTTGAGTTGTTGAACGAAGAAAACAGAGGAAACGTGAGTTGGAGAGTGGAGTGCCAGGAATGGGTTTGTTGTGTTGGACGGCAGAAAGCGCAACTTGTGTAACTAGTGTTATCGAAAAAATTTGGGTGAAGGAGGGCTGAGATTGCATTGACAACAGGGAGATTTCCTGCAGCAACACAATTCTTGCGATATTTCGAGCAAGACTAGGTTAGACACAATTAAAAACAGACCGTAACAAGCATTTTTTATTTCTCTGTGGGGATCCTTCCCATAATCTTGTCAGGCCCTCATAATAACTATCCGAGCCTGTCAGTGGACAAACAAGCACTTTCAGAGAACATTCATTGTCTGGGCTCTATTGCCCCATAGGGTTACGCCGCAACTCAAAGGCTGAAACGCTCTCGCTCAATACTGGACCATCACTCACTTGGACGCAAAATGATGGGAAAACTAGGGTCCAGGTTGAAAAAAACACCCTATTTATATTGTAATACAGAGCCACGGATACACAAGCAATTGTTAGATGATGACAGGGAGTGTCAGGGCTATGGTATGGGCTCTATTGTGTTTCTCCAGCGGCAGGAAGGGAGTCACACAGGAAGCGAGTCGACGGCTGTGTACATCGCTCCTTCGTTACTCGGTGCCATCAAAGAGATGACGGGTACGCATGTATGCATGTATGTATGTTGCTGTGTTTTTGCGTGTGTGTGTGTACGTAGAGGTATGAAGGGGTGGATGGTGAGTGTGCTTGTAGGTTTGTGTTCTGATAAACTTCTAAGCTAGAGGGACTTTTAATAGGATCCTACATCAACTGCAGGAACTTTTGCTCTCTCTCTCTCTCTCCCTCTCTTCTTCTCTCCTTCTCTTTCTCTGTCTCTTTCTCTCTCTCTCTATGGAATCGTTCCATGCCCTTTTTGTCACAAGAAAAGGAGGGCCTGCTCTTCCTCCTGTGAGACCCGATGCACAGCCGGCAGTGTTTTGATTCCAGTCCTATACAGACTACACACCGTGGCAGCAGGCTGTGTTCAGTGCAGTCGTCCACAGAGGTTCAGAGCGGATCTCGTTGTGTGTTCATTGTGTCCGCGGCTCCTCTCGGCGGGTCCCTCCTGCGCTGTCCACTCGCCATCCCCCTGCCTGTGCCAATATGGCAGCAGAGCTGAAAGTCGGCTCCAATTGTCCAATAGATGGGAGATAAATAATGAAAACCACATCAGGAAGCAGCCTCAGTGGCCCAGGGAGATGGAACCAAACGGAAACATGCAATATGTACAATCTCCCCCCGCTTCATTCGCTTTCACTCCGCTCTGCTCTGCCTCTCCATCTCTCCCGTGCTCTCTCTCTCTCTCTCTCTCTCTCTCTCTCTCTCTCTCTCTCTCTCTCTCTGCCTCCCTCTTGATGCTCTCTGTCTCTGGGTCTCTCGCCCTTCTTGTCGCCTGTCTTTTATCCAGCTTTGAATTTTTTATGTTTTTGCAAACCGCAACCCCTCTGCCAGTATCCACCCTGTCTCACCCTCGTCCTCTCCCTCTCCCCGCTCCATCTCTCTCGTCCTTTATCTCACACTATTTGTAAGAGACCGATCCATTCATGCTGTTTTTAGAGTGAGGGGGCTGGGGTTAGGGGGGTTAAGACAGCTGATGCATAGAGGACCAAAAGCGATGTTCACGGTTAGGGGTGTAACGATACATGTATTCGTATTGAACCAATTCGGTACGGACGTCATGGTTCGGTGCATGGATTCACACGGAGAATACACGGTATAATATTAAATAAAACTGGCGTGTGAATTAATTAATGTAATGCCGAAAGAATGTTAGATCCGCGATCTTCAGGGACAACTGAGACGTCTGAAAGGGTGACGGCAAGTTCGAGCTACACACGCAGTCCGTTGATTGGTCGACAGAATCGCACTTCCGTGAGACAGGGGGATGATAAGGTATGTAAGCTATAGACAATAGTCTCGTGTTAACGTCCACTTAGTCGTAACTCGCAAACGTGACGAGCTCCGGCCCCGGCCTCTGGTTGGGGTAATTCTGTGATGGCGAGGTGGGCCAGCGGTCCAGATGACATCCAGGAACATCTCGGCCAGACTGATCCCAGATAGGGCAGTGGGATTAGCACCTACCAAAACAAAGCACGGCCAAGCGAACCGAGAGGGCCAAGAGAAAACTATGAAAGGCAGAACTCTGGAGAAAGCTATTCCCTCCATCCCTCACTCCCCCCCCCCCCCCCCACCAAAGAAGACGGCACCGAGATAGGCCGGCCGAGACAGCCTACACCGTTAGAGCATCCCTCGGCAAATCAAAGCGGGTTCCAAATCTCCTGGTAAGTCTCCGGAAAGCCTCTCAGAAAGTGTCAGTCATACTTCAGTAATCCCTGTTAATTTCAACAATCCCGCCCACACTCGCCTGCTTAATAAGCACCCTGTCAGTGGCTGTGTTTTTTTCTTTTCCTCTTTTTTCCCTTTTTTTCCCGTTGAGATGTGACACGCGCAGCCAAACGTGACTGCTGTGACTCGGCTGGCGTCGCGCTACCTCTTTGCGAAGGACAACGGTGACACTTTTTCTTCCTTGTTGTTTAGGTGGGTTTTTGTGGGGGGCTTGCGCGTGGTCACGACACACCTCATGTTTTAGCGCTGACGCGGGTCCTGTTGCTTCTTCACGTCGCAAGAAAAAAAACAAAACGGTCAGCCTGGTCGCGTATCGGGATTTAATTTACCGCCCTTCGTCTCTTGCAGAACCCGAGAGCTTTGGCCGAGGCTGAGTCAGCCCAACTTTCTGTGACGCATTATTTCTGGGGTGACACGGTCTGACAGCGCTTCAATAAACATCGGCCGCAGATGAGAATTAACCGAGGGACAAAAAAAAACATCACGTCAAACTCACTTTGTCCCGACGCCCGTCTCTCAATAAAAGGTGGGAACGCACAGGAAGTTATTATCGGCAACCCCCGAGTCAATCAGACCGCTTCCTCTCGCTCTATCTCTCCCCCTCTCTCTCTTTCTCTCCCCCTCCCTCTCTCTCTCTCTCTCTCTCACTTGGAAAAGAAAAAGACGGGGATCCATTTCCCCTGATGCGCTTTCTCATTATAAGCTCATCTCGCCCACAGACAATAATCTGGATTTGTCACGCTGTGTTTGTTTTGCCACTGAACCGTATCCATCACAGCCGGAAAGCCACCACGGTGACAGCCGGTGTTGGGGAAGAACGAGAGAGAGAGAGAGAGAGAGAGAGACAGAGAGAAGGAGGGGAGGGGGTGCCACTTCTGTCACTTAAAGGAAACATGTAAAGATATTTAAGTATTCACCTGCAACCCCATCTCTCGGTAGGACGCAGACATAAGCTCTTCTGATTGGCTGTAAATTGAGAGTTTGTGTGCAGTTGAGCACATCTGACTCCTGGAGAGGGGTTGAGGAGAGGAATGACAGACTCCCTCCGCTCAAAACCTCTCCTATAGAGAGACGTAGGGATTGAAGAGAGAGGAAGAAAGAGAGAGAGAGTGTGTGTGTGTGTTTGTGCGTGTGCATGTGTATGAATGCTTGCATTCACGCGCTGAGGACGTGTTGAGACACACGGCAAGAGAGGCATTTCAAAGGCCTTGAGGAAAAGTAGCAATGAAACACGCTACTCAGATTACCGAAGGGCACCGAAAAAGACCAACCCAGAAAAGTCGGCACGGTGCGGTGAACACACCAGGGAAGGGGAAGATCAACTCTTGGCCAAGCCGCTGGTTCTCTGGAAGGTTAACCCGCAGTAAAGTTTCACTTCACTTTGTTGTCTGGTTTTTTTCCCGGAGATGAAAGGCCGACGCTGGCGACGCAACCGGTTCTCTCTCTGAACGCCACCTCTCTGCCCCGCGCCCAGCTGTCCGCCCATTTTGATCATCCCCCGCTCTCTCCCTCCCTCTCACCCGCACACACGCACACACTCATCCTTTCCTTTTGTCCTCCCCCGTTTGTTGTCCCTCGCTCCCTCCCTCATATTTCTGCCCGCACCCTCCTGTCTTTTATCCTTAACCTTCTCCTGATGCTCCCTTTGTTCATTTCCCTCCCCCCTCTCTCTCTCTCTCTCTCTCTCTCTCTCTCTCTCTCTCTCTCCCTCTCTTTCTCCCTCTTGTCCCATCCCTTCATCCTCCTTAATTCCTCCTCAACTCTCTGTGTAGTTTCCAGTAACATCTCTGTCGCTCTGCACTTCATTACAGCAATCCCTCGGTCACCTAATAGGTGCTATCAGCTTGTATTCTTCGAAACCGTGTGATCGTTCCATAAAATCTTTATTGGTTTGACATTATGGGGCTATAGAATAATTTATCAACGATGAAGTGAGTCCTATGCCCGATTGGATTGCCTGCCTCATGCAGGTTGACTGCATGAATGAATTGGTTTCAAACACCAACACAAAGGGCAATATTTTACTTCGCACTGGTTCTTATCTGGCCTATATCGACGCTAATGACCACACTATTGCTATCAGTAAGATTTCAGCATTCACCAGTTATTCGTTATGGGTGATCTGCACACAAGCATCTGACCATCTCATCGTCCTTCAGATGTTAAGAGAGAAACGTCTTATGAAAGGAAAGCCATGAAGTGTTCATCATTGATCGTGGGAATAATCTTTATGGAATGGATTTTTGTAAATGCAGAGATGCCGTGTCAGTTTCTGTTGGAAGAATCCAATGATGAATAGCTTATTTTTCCCCCGTATTTGCTTGCCTTATCTCCAATAGAAGGCAGTGAGCTTCTGCAACATGTTACTAAAATGGATGCAGTTTAGTCTAAATTGACAATGGCCCTGAATATTATATGAATATGAATAGGTAGAAATGTGACTAATTTGAATTATACTTGATAGTAAATAAGATCATTAACATTAAATTACCCTATCAAAGCCTTATGTAAAATCTCATTGCCTGCCATCAATTGAGTTGGTGTTATTTCAGAGGTGGGGTTTCAATGTTGGGCTCTTCGATAAGCTCAGGTAGTCCAGTTTAGCATTTATGTTTGCATAAATCCCATTCTTCAGATACACCACATTAACTGACTGTATTTTGCAGAGTTAACCAAGCTAGAGGCAACAGTATACTCAATTCAACATCGATGGCAAGCTAGGACTGCTAAATATTAGTTTGCCACGCAAAAGTTTAGCTTGTTGTAATTGCAAAACTTATAACTAAGTTTTGCAATTGTGTGCAGAAAAAAATAAAAGTGTGTCTCTCTGTCCATAGGTTTCTTCTCCCAAAAGTAATGAACAGCAAAGTATAAAAAAAGTTTTTCATAATGCAGGGAGATTGCAGGGGGGGAGGGGGGAGCTCTCCCTCCCCCCTCCCCCACCCTACCCCCCACCACCAGCCTGTCTTCCAGATTGAAGATTAAGTTTGCTAAACGGCCTCGCCGTGCTCCGAAGCACCCGAGGTATGGGAGCAATTCACCAGATGTGCATTCTGTGGTTCAACAGTCGGACTCATTAGGTTAAGGAGTATCAGAAACAAGTACACATACATGCACGTAGTAACACACACGCACACACCCACAGACACACACACGCGCACACCCGTGCCAGTGAAAAGAACAGTGTTGGTGTTTGTTATGCTACATTTACAGGAGAGGACAGATATAGTTTAGCAAACCCTGCTGACGCACCAGCACTCACCTCAAGGTTGTTTGTTTGTATCCTCTTGTGTGCACTGTGTGTGTTTGTGCAGTGTGTGTGTGGGGGTGTGTGCGTGCGTGTGCCAGGAAAGCAGTACACCACAAAAAAAACAAACAGAAAATCAACATCGGGTATCTGTTACGCCCCATAGACGTCATTGTCACGGCGTCCCGGGACACAGAGGGCAGGGAGATAAATCCGGTGGTTCTGCCCCCGAAATAGCTGCAGCGGGCATCTGTTAGAGTGAGCTGTGTGGGAACAGGCGGGGGTCACCGGGGTCAGCCAACTTATTTCTGTCCCCTTACCAGACCTCCAACAGTGAACGCCCATTCATTCATCCCATCTCCTGCCAGCCACACAGGGCGCGCACGCGCACACACACACACACACACACACACACACACATAAGAACAGACACAAACACACATACACGCACACACACACACACACACACACACACACACATATACACACACATATATACAGAAACACACGCGCACACACACAGGTACATACACACACACACATATATACAGAAACACCCGCGCACAAACACAGGTACATACACACACACAAAGAGAACAGACACATACACACACCTATGTACACACTCAAACTCACAGCCCCCCCACCTCCGACAAACACACACATACACACACACACACATGTACACACAGACACAGACATATATACAGAAACACACACCGGTACATACACACACACACAAAGAGAACAGACACATACACAGACCTATGTACACACTCAAACTCACAGCCCCCCCAACTCCGACAAACGCATACACACACACACTTACCCAACAGCAAATACACAACCATAGAAAGAGTCCTTGATGGATACAAAAGCACATTCATGCAAAGAGGAGCAAGGACACATTGATACATGTCTGTTTATAAATACTCCCTCGCACACACACACATACGCACACACACACATTTATTTAAACACACATACACACACATGCATATTTGCACACACTCAAATGAACTCGTAAACCCCTCAACCACATCCCATGTGTATCCTGAAAACTGGTCCTGAAACCACCCCTGCAATTTGGTGGTGCTTCCCGTACACCTGGGTGTTGTCCCTGCTCTGTTGCCATGGAGATAAGCGTGTTTGGTGTGACAAACTTCCACTGCTGCCCTTCTAGCCGTAACGAAGGACACTGGATGAAGGGATTGGATGTCATTGCTCTCTCCCTGAACTCTCTCTCTCTCTCTCTCTCTCTCTCTCTCTCTCTCTCTCTCTCTCAGTGTCCGCACTAGCCCACAGGTGGAGCCCTTCCACACACCCCACAGGTTAGCTGACCGCTAGCATGCAAGCGGTGGCGCAGAGTTTTTTGCTGATTCTAACTTGGAACAGTACATCGGTTAATGTAGAATTTTGTGCCCTTTTTTGTGACATTTTGCTGAAGTGCTGACTGTGTAGCCAAAGGCTTGATGTGTGCACTGCCTAAATCATTGTGCCCTCTAGCAGGCCGTGGCTTGCAGTGAGATGCGGTAGGTTTGTAGTGGGCTTGTAGTAGACTTGTAGTGGGCTTCTGTTAGGCTTGTAGTAGGGTGGTAGTGGATTTTAAGTGGGCTTATAGTTGGCTTGTATTAGGCTGGTAGTTGGCTTGTAGTAGGCTTGTTGTAGAGTTGTAGCAGGGATGTAATGGGCTTGTAGTAGGGTTTTAGTATGTTTGTAGTTGGCTTTTGGCAGGCATGTAGTAGGGTTGCAGTTAGCTTGGACTAGGGTTGTAGTGGGCTTGCAGTTGACTTGTGGTAGTGTTTTAGTGGGATTGTTGGGAGCTTGAAGTTGACTTATAGTGGGCTTGTAGTAGGGTTGGGGTAGGCTTTATCAAGGCTCCATCTAGCATGTGTACAGGTGCTGACTTATTGCCGTTGTTGATGCCGCACACTCAGCACAGAGTCACTTATGATAATAACAGCACAAACACACACACACACATAAACACACACGCACACAACCACTCAATGAGTGGCCCTGACCTGATCCCCAACCCCCCATCATGTATGCAATCACACACACACACACACACACACACACACACACACACACACACACACTCATGAACTGCCTTGAACAAGTCATATATCTCTCTCCCTCTCCAGATGTAATCTTGCCATTGATACACTCAGATCTATTTTTCACGATGTCTCATTTTCACCCTTGGCAAAACCAGGTGGAGTATTTGCGAGCATATCTGTGTGTGCATGCGTATGTGCATGTGTATGTGTCTATGTGTGTGTGTTTGTTTACTCAGCGGTGTATCCAATTCCGGGTTGCAGAGCAAGCAGCCTTGGAGATCAGGGATTATACAGCAGATTTCTAAATGGAGCTGATATCGATTACTGGCGAGGACAAACACCACGCCACATGGTTTTCATGCAGGCTCTTAAAGCTAGAGGCCCGTTAACTGCCTTTCTTGGCCCTCTCCTTCTTCACAATAAAAGCACCGCTTGACCCTCATAAAGACCGACCCTCCTATGAGACAATCTCACCGTTTAACACATGGATCTTAAGAAAACGCCCGTGGTTGACTTATAATGACGAATATTTATCCTCATGAATAACGGTTTTAGTACGTGTAGTATGTTTAGTTCTGCAGATGGCTCTTTATTAAAGTATGTGCTATAGTTCAAAGCTGAGCTTAAATTATTACATTGTTACCATGAATCTGTGGTTTCAGGTTGACATTATAACTATGCTTATTTTACTTCATTTAAGATTGCGAAAACAGAAATGTAGAAAATACATTTCAGGTAATTTTTTGCGAAATGTTTTTTGTTCAGTTTTTATTAACGTTAATTCATACAAAATGCCATTTTGCTGGCCTTCATACCAAGAAGATGGAAAACTACCTTAAATCACCATATATATATATATGTGGGTATATATATATATACATATATATATATACGACAGTAGTTACAGTATACATGTACACACACACACACAAACACACACACACACACACACATACTCAGGATGCAGGAGAAAACTCGCTCATTATGGCTCTAAGTCATCTTGGCACAGTGAACTTCCATGGTCGGCCATACCGCCAGAGCCCCTTCAGCCTACAGCTGTTGCTAATGAACCCTCTACACACACACACACAAACACACACACACACACACACACACACACACACACACACACACACACACACATATGTTCACACTCACACGCCCACAAACACATCCGCGCTCACACACCTGCAAACCACACACACACAATGTTGAACGTGAAACTTTTTTTTTTTTTGCGTGAACTATCAACATGTTAGAAATTCGCACCACGCGCAACGCTGCCGTAGTGAGGCCCTGGATCACGGCTCTTTCCACGGGTTCCGAGGCGGTCTCACTGATAACGGGCACCGCAGCGTCTCCCTCCCTATCTCCTCCCTCGCAGCGTCAGCTCCTCTGTCGACTCCCCCGTCTCTCCGTTGTCTCCGTCGTGAGAGTGAGACAGGCGGGGGTTGGGAGTCGGTCTCCCTGCGGCGCAGCCATCTGTTCTGTAGAGCGTTCCCGTTCACGTCTCCCTAACCCTCACTCGCCGGCGACCTTCCTGTCAGTCACATGCACTCTCTCTCTCTCGCTGCGACTTCTCTATCTCGCTCACTCTCTTTTTTGTTGTTTTCTTTTACTCTCTCTCTCTATCTCTCTGTCTCTCTCCCTCTCAATGTCTCTCTTGCTCCCCCTTTCTTTGCTTCTCTCTGTCTCTCTCTCTATATCTGTCTCTCTCCCTCTCTCTCTCTTCCTCTCTTCTGCACTCTCTATCTCTGTCTCTCTTGCTCTCTCTCTTCTATCTCTCTTTCTTTTTCTCTCACACGCACGCTCTCGCCTTTTTCTATATCTCTTTCCCTCTCTCTATCTCTTAGTCTGTCAAGCTCTACTCTCTCACTTCTACCAAACACACACTCACACACGCACACAAAATACCCCCCCACACACACACACATGCGTACAATCCGCACCCACATTACAGAAGCAGCCCAATATTTCGCCACAGATTTCGTCTTTAGTAATTGCCTCTGAAGACGTTTAGAAAACAGGAAAAGCATATTAGTGTAGTGGCTCATCGTTTGACAGAGGCACCCCCCCCCCCACCTAATCACCCATCTCCCAAAAACAACACGTGAGTGGGAGAGACGAGGGCAATAAGTGAGCAATAAGTGGCCATTGTGGTGGGGATTGGAGAGAGGCAGCACTGGTGTTGAGATCCGGTTAACTTGTCAGCTAGGCTCATTATGGGCTAAAACAAACTGTGTGTGTGTGTGTGTGTGTGTGTGTGGGGGTGATAGTGGGTGCGGGGGGTTGGCGGTGGCAGGGTGTAGCTGAGCACCAGTCCAAATCACTTGGGATCACACAGCCATTATAAACCAGAGTGGATTAGCCAGCCACCTCCCCTGTTGTGGCTCAGAAGAGGAGGAAGAGGGGAGTTTGGGTGTGTGATGGGGGGGGGAGGGGGGTTGTGGGGGGCTCCTTGTTCCGGCATTATCCAAATAACAGGACGGGGAATTCAATAAGCACCAGCCTCATCAGACCTCATCAGCGCTCCCAATTAGGCGCCGCATCACGGCGGGCTGGCTGGCAGGCGGGCCGGTTGCCGTTGGTGACAGACGACACGGCAGTTGCCGTGGCGACTCTCGCCTGCTCCACCGCAGAAGCGGCCCCTTATGCATTCCAGGTATTGTAGATGGATGAGTGTGTGGAGGACGCGCCATGGTGCGTTTCTATGTGTGTGTGTGTGTGTGTGTGTGTTTTTGTTTCTGTGTGTGGGTGCGCGGGTGTGCATGTGTGTGTGTGTGTCTGTGTGGTTGTGTACATGCCTTGTGATGAAACCCAAAAGAATGCTATTTTGTGGTATTCCCAATGAGGGACACTCATGCACGCACACACACACTCACACACTCACACTCCTACACCCCTATCTAAATAGCTTTATCGGTTTGCCGCTGCAGGAAAACTGGCGTTCCCATCTGCATCGATACGGGGCTTCCATTTCCCTTCTATTTCGCTTCTCCTTTATTCTCACCACTTCATTTTCCCTTAGGGTCAGAACATGTGGAGCAGGAGAGAGAGAGAGAGAGAGAGAGAGAGGGCGAGAGGGAGAGAGAGAAATGCCACTCTACCCCACACACACATTGATCTGGCTCCATTAACGCTGGACGAGAACAACAAAGTCTTTCATCACAGAGGAGCTGATTGGTGGAGGACCTGCTTGCTTACTTTGTGTTTTGTGTGTTGTTGTTTTTTATCTCGCTGCCGGTCAGGCGTTCACTGTTTATCTGCCTTTCAAACGTTCTCAGAGGGCGCCTTTCTCAGCAGAGCTAATTATGCTAATCATCTACATGATAAACAGGAATATCTTACTTATATTTCATTTTTGTTGTTTGCTCGTGTGCTGCAGGTCAACTGAGGAGGTGTGTTTAGCTGAGATTCTAGCGAGGATATGGTTAGACCTTTGTTATTCGCCTTATTTGTCTTGTTATTTCTCTGTAGTTGAAGCCACCAGAGATTTTTGCCTTTCCAGAGAGCAGAGATAAATCCTGAGATGTGCAGTATCTTTTGCCCCTATTACCACGTCAATATCCATCAAATTAAAGCAATGTACTAATAACTAATACTCATGTTCATGTTCTAAATCTGCCTGGTGCTTAACAATCCTATTCTCTGCTATTTCATTGAGACAAAGGGAGAAGGAGAGAGAGAGAAATAGCGAGTGAGAGACAATGGAGTGCTTATGATCCCGCTCATTCACGGCTATGAGAGGTGGAGTTTGGCAGGAAAGGGACGACGGTACATCCCTGTGATCCATACCGTGGCTTAATATCCAGGATCCGCCCTAGTAAACAATAGGGCTGTGAATTGACGTGCCATGCGATTTGTGTGTAACGTGCACCTGCATGTGCGTGTGTGTGTGTATGTGCATGTGTGGGACCGTGTGTGTGTGTGTGCTTCACACCCAGGGCGCGTGCACGTGCCGGCTCATTGGAGGAGAAAAAAGCAGCACACCTGCTGCTGTTATCAACCGGTGGAGAGCCACCTTTCAGCAGACTGTTAATTAATGGTGTGTGCGGCACTAGGCTTGGTTCTGGCAGGCTGGCTCTCTGTGCAGCCAACCAAGGACTTTTTACCCCCGCAAACAGCTGCCTTCGTCTGCCTCAGACCTGGGCCCCGTCCCTAATGAGCATCGCTGCCACTCTCCATCGACCCGCACTCTAGCTACAGTGGAAGGGACGCCTGTGCACGCACACACACACACACACAGGCATGCACACACACACACACACACACACACACACACACACACACACATATATATACACTCAGACACAAACACACACACACATTTACCCACACAGACACGCAATCATACAATCACACACACACACGCACACACAGGTATGCACACACACACAGACACACACATATACTCACACAGGCATGCATACATACACACACAAACATATATGCACACACACAGGCATGCACAAACACACACCCACACACACACACACACATATAACACACACACATACATAAACACTCGCAGCCCCTCGCCTTCCCTCTCCTCCCCCTCATTAGTCGGCCGCCCTGCTCTTCATTGATCATGAATCAACATCACTGGCGGCATTGATCGTCAATCAACCCCACTGACGTTATCGACTGGCCGGTCCCAGGGCTATGGGCCCGCCCTCCACTCTCTCAACCCACATCCCGAGCAGTGGCATGGCAGCATCGACCCCGCCGCCCTCTCAGATACAGTATCGTCGGCTCTCTATTGATAATTCATTTATTGCGCTGTAATTTCATTTTCTCCCCTGTCCATACTGTTGTTACTGGAAGCCCCTACAGGGGGAACCTAGTTAACGCCAGCGCAGTCGGCCGGAGAGATGCCCCGCTGATTGCATTGTGGAGGTTGTATTTGCAGCGGGACGAAACATGTGCACCGCCTTTGTTCACGGAGCGTAATTATCGCAGTCGAAAAAAGGAAGCGGGCGTAGTCTCGATGTTAAGATCAGATGCCCCACCGAACACAACTTTTGTTCAAGCGGTCCTAGCGAAACTAGCCATACTGGGTGAGTTACGAATGAAACGAGATGAGTTGGCACAGATTCATATCCGTCATAGAAATCGTTTTCCGTTTTCGCAACTAAATGGACAGCTTGACGTGCATATACCCTTCTGTATCTTTCCCTGTAGGCATTGAGATGAATCGGTAACACTTTACACCAAGGCAAAATTATTGAATCCTCAATTAACATTAATTCAGCAGTAAGGATTATTATTTAGCATTTACACAGGGGTAAGGGATAGATAGATAGATAGAAGATAGATAGATAGATACTGTAATCGTCCCCAGAGGGAGATTCGGGAAAAGGTTAGTAGGTAGGGTAAGGAGTAGGGGAAATTGGTTTTAACCCTATTCAACAATGTATAAATTAAGACCTTACTTAACATGAATATCATAACCATAGTTAACATGAACATCATTAGTAGACATTTACTCCCTTCGTCAATTTTTACTATACCATTAGTAAACTGCTTATTACTGCATTAAGTAGTGATATTAAAGTACCCTTATTGTAAAGTGTGAGGGTTGAATCACTTGTTTACTCCAGTGGGGTGCAGAGTTGACGCCATGGCCGTGACCAGCCCACCACAGGTCTGGTGGAGCTCTGCTTCTGCTTCTTCTACGCCATGATTCATCTCTCTTAGATCAGGGGAGGGGTGTCGGGGGAGGGAGGGGAGGGTACTCAGGGGTCCCGCGGAGGCGTTGGAGCGCTCTAATACCACTCTGCTAACAGGGACGCGGGGCTATATAGCATCGCTCTCTGCCCACACACACACACACACACACACACACACACATGCACACCTCCACCCACGGGTGCTGCTCGGCTCAGCACATCACAGTTTTGAAAAGCATTCGCCCTGAAGAAGGAAAACGGAAAAATGGTTCGGCGCTGGAAGAGAACCGAGCCAGACAGGAAGCTGTTTCCTTTATTATTCTAGAGAGAGCCGTCCTCCTGAGTTTGTG
The DNA here is from genome assembly GCF_949987615.1 of Pollachius pollachius. NCBI lineage: Eukaryota > Metazoa > Chordata > Actinopteri > Gadiformes > Gadidae > Pollachius > Pollachius pollachius. Next base: position 9,710,894 of record NC_136946.1, on the reverse strand, counting down.
TCATGGACCTGAAAAAAAAAGTTGCGTTTGAATGTTCGTTTGAATAGAACAAATTGTTGAACCGTGTGGAAAGAAATGTGACATTATTCGTGCTCACTTGAACTGACATGGGGAAATGAATATACATCAGTGAGAAAATATACTTTTAAGTGTCACCTGAATCCTTGTGTTCCTTATTCGCTCAGAGCCCAATCAAAAACTACATTTAGTTTCGGGGTATTTTATAAAACGCCCAAAGTTGGGAACACACTCAAGAAGAATTGAGGAGGTAATAATACTGTTGTCCATGGGGGAGGGGGGGCTTCACTTAAGATGGCCTCTATAGCTCTCTGATAGGCTCATATCTCTCTCGGTACAGTCCTGGTAGCCCTTTGAGACGGCAACAGACCTAGCACTGCCTCTCCCACCGCCCTGCCGATGCCAATGGCTCTGTAAATCTCAGCACACCGGAGCCCTGTGTAACAAGCTAGACACTGGCAGGGTTAGCCCCCATACACACACACACACACACACACACCCCATTAGAAACATCTGTCTCAGCCTCTTTTTAAGAAAAAGGAGCATCTGGTTTTGCCGAGGCGGGGGGGGGGGGGGGGGTGTCAGGGGTGTTGGGGTTGGGGGGACCGGCGTCGATGAACCGCAAGGCTTGGAAATGAATGTGGTAAGGTCTGTCTGCTTGTATAAATGTTATTGGAGGGCATACTGGGGGGACATGGAGAGCCTTCCATTAGACGCTGGCACCCCCACACTGTCACCCAGGAGCGGGAGGGAAAAAACTGACAACACACTCAGACATGTAAGCACGCACGCACGCACGCACGCACGCACACACACACACACACACACACACACACACTATAACACACAGCCGTGCATTCGCCCTCATTTGCACCTTTCCCTCTCCCCCGACGTCTGGTCCGTCACGTGTGTTTACTTGTTTATTCGCCATGGCAACCTCTTCTGTCTGCCATGGTAAGTGGCATTAGCCCATCGGGCTAAACCGAGGGTCTGCTGCATGAAGTGTTTTTACTGCTAGCTCGGAGCCTGTCTCCGCGCAGCTCTAAAGCCTCAGCCGGTTAGCCGATAGCGTTTAAACGGCACACCAATCAGTCACGGCTTAAAACCCCTGTCAGAACAGAAAGGAAAAAAAAATAGCAAAGTATCGCTTTGCCCGTATTTATTTTACCTGCCAAAAAATGGATCGCGGCGGTGTGTTTCTGTAGAGCGAAGGATAACGCCGCGTGCATCCTTAATTAAAAGCATATTTGCATTTTCTGAATCGAATTAGCGTTTGGGTAATGCATCAGGTGCTTTGTCTAATTCAATTGGTTAGTAAATAGTGCTTGGTTTTGTACACGCCAACGTGTATGAGTGCACCCTAATACATGCACACGCATGCACACACACACACACACACACACACACACTGCAAACAACCATAGACACACACACACACACACTGCACTAACACACACACACACGCCTGCATTAAAACGGTTGTCATTATACCAAGTGTATTCTTGATTATGTACAGATGTAATCTGGTCCATGGAATAACATACAGGCCTAAACCGAATTCTCCCTTTTTCTTTCAATGTGGGACATGATATGGATGACTTGGGCTGCATCGGTGGATGGATAAATAGATAGATGAATCGATGGATAGATCGATTGATTGATTTATAGAGAGTCATAATGAGAGAGAGATAGTGAGGGTGAGAGAGAGAGAGAGATTGCTGCCTAACTAGTGGACGTTTGGGTGGAAGATAAGAATGCACAGATAGAAAGGAAGTAAGGGAGCGGTTTTTGGAAGGATACAGAGACATAGGAGCCAACAGGGGAATGTGAAGAGAAGCGACAACAAGGAGGGAACGAGCAATAGACAGAGACAGAGAGAGAGAGAGGGAGAGAGAGAGAATGAGCGAGGGAACGAGAGAGCGATAGAGAGATGGATTAGCATGGCAGAGACTCCCTACATAACATTACTCTTGTTAAGTGTGCAATAGCTCATCGATCAGCCTTCTCCTGCCCGCGCCAAGCAACCCTCTACACACACACACACACACACACACACACACACACACACACACACACACACACACACACACACACACACACACACACACACACACACACACACACACACACACACACACACACACACACACGCACACACACACACACACACCGTACGCTCTTCCCCTTCCTGGAATCCATAACATTATCCCTGCCACAGACCGCCCGGGTAGCCCCTTGCCGGTGTGGGGGGGGGGTCTGTGGGGTTAGCTAAGCGAGGCCTGATCAATAGCCTTACGACGTGTGTAACGGCGTATTGCCTCAATACATAGCAGCAGCACTGGAGACAGCTCCTGACCTCCATCACGGCTGCAGCCCTCCTCCAACCTGCCTCACCCCTCTCCCCCCCTCCCACATCCATCCGGCTTCAACTCCTCATCTCCACGTCCATACGCTATGGATTCCTCCATCTCCGTCTGCGTCTCATCTTTTTCTTTTTTCCCCTACCCTTGTCACTCCATCCCTCCTTAATCTTTGCTCTCTCTCTCTCTCTCTCTCTCTCTCTCTCTCTCGCCAGCTCTCTGTCTATCCTTTGCTGAGGATCGTTTCCCTCTCTTCCATCGCCTGGCTCTCTGTCTGTCTCTCACCCGATCTCTCCATCCTGCTCTCTGTGTCAGACGGTTGTGTGTGGAGAGGGCCTTAGTGCCTCGGCCTTGGTTCGCCTGCACACCCGCCTTCATCAACAGCCGACCTTCCCTAATGGGAATTTCCCTGCTCTAAATGACAACAGCACCGTGTTTGACCTCAATTACAGTGAGTGAAAAGTATCGTTCGGTCGAACCAGATGAGTATGTTTAGTAACAACTCGTCTCTCTCCTGTGTATATCTTGTTTTTGCTCTGTCTCTCCATCACTGGTTTTCTGTCTCTCTCCACCAACTCAGTTTGGGGTCAAAAAGTTGTTGTTCTCATTACGATGTCCCCTCCAGTGAGTTTCTAATAAAAATAACATTTGTATTACTATCATCATCACTCCTGTCCCCCTGAACCACCCTAGTTGCTTGGGAAAATGACTGCTGGGTAATAACTGACCCTGGCTTGATTTTGGGCGCTTTCCTGAGAAATGCTTAGATCGTGCTTGTCAAGACGGACTGCTCCCCAAAAGTGAAAATCTCCCCACAGTAATTACTCATCTGACTCACAGCCGAATCACTCAATCAAAATGGCCAGACTTTTACTTTCTTTACCAGGAATATTCCACTCTTGTGATTAACCGACGTTGTAAAGATGTAAAGTGCTACCTCGCATTCAATCCAAATGGTATTTCCTTTGCTCCCCTTGCAGTTTGTTCAGGCTGTGTGTGTCCTAAGGGCCCCAGCCTTTCGACACAAGGCTTTTGACACAACACTCGCCAATGGCTGGCTGACCGTGGAAGTCGTTCGTGCTTTACTCTCCGTTTCTCTCACATTATCGGTCAAACTAAACTGGGGCCGTGCTCTTTCGGGCGAGAGAAGATTCTGCGATCTAGGCGTCTTTGGTTCCCAGGCAGATATTCTTTGAGAGACAAAGGAGGGGTGACCCTCTGGAGACTGAGAGGAGGACAGAGATGGCCTTTATGCACTTGAGCGTTATCAAAAGAGGACACACCAAAGCCACTGACGGGCCTGGGCTTAATTACCATTGTAATTGGCTCCTTCCTACTTCGCTAGCCTTGCCCGTCCCTCGTGTCGCTCCGCTTGCTCGAGTCGTGTAGGAGTGCTTGTAACGACGGCTAGGTAGACAGACACGACTGTTTGCTAACATTGCTCTGTTGTGTCCTGTGCGGGCGTCGTACCACGTTTCGGTCTGTCATGTCGCTGTGTGTGTTGCGCCGTAGTGTCATGGTGTTGGGTCGTGTTGTAGTGTGTGTTGTGTTTGCTTTTGTTTTATCTTGCAGCCTGCAGGGAATTAGTTGGTATTGCCAGGCACTTTGTAACTTTTTGGTTTGAAAAGGTGCAAGATGTTTATAGATTAGTCTGGATTTTGTTTTGCTGTGTAGGGTAATGGTTTGTATTTTAGTGCTGTGTTTTAGTGTGCGTTTTGTTTTGATGTGTATAATAATAGCATGTATTTTAGGGAGGTGTTTTTTTTTGTGTATCGTGTTGTAGTGTATTACTGTGTGCGTTCCATTGTAATGTGTTACTGTGAAGTGAGATTGAGCCAATACTGAAGCCAGCAGCAAAAGCCATATGGTCTATAGATGGAAAATAACAAGCAACACGCATGTGTTTATGTGGGTCATTTGCTTGTTTGTGCATAATTAGTTACAGCTAGCTCACATATACTGTGCATATGGGTGTTTGTGCTGTTTGTTTGTTTGCCTGTGTGTGTGTGTGTGTGTGTGTGTGTGTGTGTAAGCATGAACGTGTGTTGATGACATGTTTACCTGTTCCCACGGAAACTCACTTAAAACACAGTGAGAGTTAACCCCATGCATCCTGTCAGTGTTTTATGTTGTTGTTGACCTCCTTCAAACGCTCTCTGTATTTTCCCCGTCATTAGACATCATTATAAGACAGCAAAGTGCTGCGTTTTTTAATTTCTATTTTGCAAGAACTCACAACACAATGTGTGTATGTCCATGAGTGTTAGTGCGTTTGTGTGTGTGTGTGTGTGTGTGTGTGTGTATGCATCCATGCATGTTTGTGTGTGTGTGTGTGTGTGTGTGTGTGTGTGTAAATCAAGCCTATTGAGGTAGTGCATGTGGGCAAGGGATCTGTGTGAGGCTGTTGTTTTGGGGTGTTGCATCCTGAACACATTGACGCAGGGAGAGCTGGGAGATGTAGTGACGAGCCAGGCGTCGGTGTGCTTCTTGTCAGATTCCACACATTTCTCCCAACCAGCCAATCAGGAACCAGGAGTGGTAAAGTAGAGCTTTTTCTCTCTCTACCTCTCTCTCTCTCTCTCTCTCTACTGCCTATTTCTCAAACTCTCCCTCTCTCCCCACACACACTTATAGATACAGACACGCCTCAGGGGATTCTGTGTACTTCCGTTCGGTACTTTCAGATGCCCCTTAACTCTCCACAAGAGCCGGGGGAATCCATTAAAAGTATGAATGCATCATCAGAGACACTTCAAGTACACACTGTAGTAGGTAACATACATTCATACATTCATCATTTGAATAGGCTTCATGGTGTGTGCTTGACCATGGCAAAATGCTCCCCAGGTGTACAGTGTGTGTTTATCTGAGCGTGCACGGTTGAATCCAGGCTGCCATTATGTGTGTGTGTGTGTGTGTGTGTGTGTGTGTGTGTGTGCTTCTCGTGTACCTGCACGACAGATCCTTGTGCCGGTGTGGTTGTGTGCACGTTCACGCAGCCGTATGCTTGTGTGTGCGTGCTAGTGTGTACGTGTGCGCGTGTGTGTGTGACCACCTGCGATTGCCTGTAATGTATGTGTGCACAAATTGAGAAACATTTAAGTGTGTGTGAGTGTGTGTGTGTGTGTGTATGTGCGTATGTGTGCGTGCACGTGTACAAAGCGAGGAGATGAAAGCCTGTGGTCCTCTCTCCTCCTCCCACGTCCTAGTCAGCGCTGCTTTTGTTTGACCACAGACCGGGGCGCCGTCCCACCATGCACCGGGGCGCTGTAATGCGAACGCGATGACAGGGCGGCTGTCAGCCCCCACCCGACCAGCTGCAGCTGCTGCAGGTGTGAGGGGCGTGGCACACTGACCCCTGACCCCCCTCCACCCGTCCTCACCCACTCTCTCTCTGTGCTCATCCGCCAAGAACGGATGTTTGCCTCAGAAGGAGCCGGGATAGGGTGGGATAGGGTGGGATAGGGTGGGATAGGTGGGATGGAGTTGGGGTTGGTTGGGGAGGCGGGCCTTTGGTGGAGGGGAGGACTCTCTTTTGCTCTTTTTCTCTCTCTCTCTCCTCTTCTCTCATTCTCTCTCGCTCTCTATATCTTGCCATTGCTCTATCTCACTCTGCTGCTCACACACACACACACACACACACACACACACACACACACACACACACACACACATACAGCACATGCAGATAGTGATCTGGCTGACTCAGGCCGAGGAGGGGATCGTCCCTGAAAGACCCCCGAGAGCCAGCCAGTTCGCACCAGAAATCTGCACCGGGGTGCTTTTTTTTGAGTCGTTTTTTTTTTCCTCTGGTCCTTTCATCTGCTCGTCATTCTTCATTCTCTCCCGTTATCTCGCGCCGGAGCTCACCTGGAGACAGAGAAGCAGAATGTGCCCTTTGAGAAAGTTTCTTAATATTTAAACCGGACCCATTTAAGTGACCTTTTCCTTGTCAATCACGAACCAAGGCCCAGACAGCCAAGATTAAAGTTAACGCTTCATAAAGACTATCATCACAGCTATTGTGTGTATTGTTTTCCAGTTGGCGCAAGGTTGCTGAAAAAAAACCTCTATCGTAAAGTCTCTATCGTAAATACATTTTGGTACCTTCAAATTTCACACATGATTACACTGCCCCTAGTGGCCACTAAGAATAGTATTCCTTTAATAACGAATCGAAAGCCCAGAGAGAGCATGTTCTCTTATGGTTGCAAAAAAAGTGTGCGAAAACATTTTTTTTAACAAAAAACAAGGGGAGGGGGGTTGTTAAATTAAAACACACGGGCATTATTCATTTTGGAGGAGAGTACGCCTACTCGAAATAAGCTTTGGCTGACACAGCGGGCCAGCATTTTACCGTCTCGGAGCTATTTACGAGAACGATTACTCTGATTATTATTTCAACAATGCCGCGCTATACTCTTTCATTTGCTGCCAGCGTGGGCCAGTGCTGGGGGAATGGCCCCCGCCAACAGGAATGCTCTGGGAATTTCTCTAGGAGCTCCATCATAGGGGAGTCGAGTCAAGAGAGGTGGGAGGAGGAAGAGATGGGGCAGAGAGGATGAGTAGGGGAGGTAGGGAGGCAGGGGGATGGGGTAGAGAGGAGGAGGAGGAGATGGGGTAGAGAGGAGAAGTTGGGGAGGCAGGGGGATGGGGTCGAGAGGAGTGGGAAAATGTGGGGGAGGCAGAGAAAAGACAACACACTTCAAAGGAGCTTCAATGTCCTTCCCCTCTGAAGGGTCACTCACAACCCCGTGGTTGTTCCTCTCCCCTCTACGCACCACTCCTCTCCTCTCCTCTCCTCCTCTCATTTCCTCTCCTCTTCTCTGCTCACCTCTCCTCTGCTCTCCTCTCCTTTCCTCTCCTCTTCTCTCCTCTCCTGTCTTCCCTTCTCCTCTCATTTCCTCTCCTCGGCTCTCCTCCCCTCTCATTTCCTCTCCTCTCCTTTCCTCTCCTCCCCTCTCCTTTGCTCTCCTCTCCTCTCCTCTTCTCTCCTCTCCTCTCCTCTTCTCTGCACTCCTCTCCTTCCCTCTCCTCTCCTCTGTACTTCTCTCCTCTCCTCTCCTCTCTCCTCTCCTCTCTCCTTCCCTCTCCTCTCCTCGCCTTTCCTCTCCTCTCCTCTTCTCTCCTCTCCTCTCTCTCCTCTCTACTTCTCTCCTCTCTCTCCTCTCCTCTCTCTCCTCTCCTCTCCTCTCTACTTCTCTTCTCTCTCTCCTCTCCTCTCTCTCCTCTCCTCTCCCCTGTCCTCTCTCCTTCCCTGCCCCCTTACCTTTAATCTCGTATTAGTGCTCTCTCTATGCAAGCCAACCGGCCGCGGCAGCGCTCTTGCTCACAATTCTTCGGCTAATCGTCAGGTAATGACTCTCTCCCCGTCGCTCGGGCACTAACTCTCTCTACCACTCTCTCTCCCTCTCTCTCTCCCCCCTAGCCCCCAATGAGCCTTTGCTGTGCAAATTTGCTGACGGAGGGCAGAAGAAGCGCCAGAGCCAGAGCAAGTATCCCCAGAACGGACGGCCGTGGCACCGGGACGGCGAGGTAGGACACAGCGCCATCTGCCCGCACACACACACACGCACACACACACACACACACACACACACACACACACACACACACACACACACACACACACACACGCATGCATACGTACACACTTACATACACAAGGACACATACACACATACATACATACATGCATACATACACACTTACATACACACGGACACACACACATACGTACACACATACATACACACAGACACACATGCATACACACGGACACACATGTATACATTCACACACACACAAACACACACACACATGCAAACACACACACAAACATAAACACACACACGTATACAAACACACACACACACGCACTTACGTACACAAGACACAGGCAAACACGCAATTACACTCACACAAACACGTGCCCATGCAAACAAACACACACACACACGCACACACACTAACCCCCACACACACACATATATATCCTCACCTTAAGTGTCCCGCGTCATATAGCGTCACAGAGCTAGTGAGTCACTCTGAGTACTTACTTCAAAGTACTCCCTAATAGGCTGATTTGGCTTCCATTAACACTTGTTCAGCACGCGCGCATACACACACACACCAAATTTCAAATGTGGGTGGATGACTTCGTTCAACCCCTTGATTCAGTTGAGGCTTGAATAACTGAACACATTTCAGAATTCAGGACAGCATTGTCAGATTTTTCGTAGCGACTGATAATAAGCACAATTACCAGCAACATTAGGGGCACTACCAGCATTAATCAGGAACAACCAGGCACTCATCACACAAAGTGTCCACCCCCTGTTATTTTGAAGAAAATGACCTGTTTTGTAATCTTTGCCTTAATGCGCTGTTAACATAAAAGGTTCACACACACACACACACACACACACACACACACACACACACGCTCTGTCTTTATGTAAATGATTACCCCCCCACCCCCCTCCACAACACACGACACGTCTTAAAGACAAAGATAAAATCAAAAGAGGCTCATCCAATACCCATCTCTATCTATACCTAGCTATCGATTTGTATCTAATGTATATGCATCGATCACGCCAGACCCTGTGGATGTATAGGCGCGGTCGGGTAAATTGCATCTCAAGGCAAACGCCTCGCTGAGCGCCGTGCCTGTTTTCCCACCATTCATCAAAAACGCTGGGAACGCTGAAATTGGATACAGCGGCGGCGGCCGTGGTGCTAACATATTCATCAGCAACATGTTGAGACAAGGTTAAAGTCGGGGCTTTGAGGCGGGCCGCACGGCAGCGTTTGGCTTTTTTTTCCTCTTACGTGTAGACTCCATGGACTGCAGAGTGCAAGCAGGAATTCCACTCTCACACACGCACACACACACACACAGACACACACACACACACACACACAAACACACACACAGACACACACAAACACAATCACACACACACACGGACGCACACACAAACACACAACCACACACACACACACATATACACACACGCACACAGCAGGCATGACAGTTTTGCTGAAGAGGCAAGGTAAAGGAGACCATGAGCTGCCCTTGAGGCAACACACAAACACTTTGTCTCCATAGCGATGGTCAGTGTATGTATGTGCATATATATTGTGTGTGCGTGTGTGTGTGTGTGTGTGCCTGTCCGTCTCCTGTTCAGCAGCCCTTGCACCTATAAACCAGTGAAGCCTGCTCCACCTAAATCTCATGGCTGTATCAACTTCACCCCAGCGTACCGCTAGACTAGCAAAATACGTTCAGACACTCAACACGCGTGTGTTTCATTGCACACAGCCTATTGCTCTGGGTGGTAATGTGCTTTAGAAACATGTTCATGTCTATCTCTGAGAAGATGGAAGCACCCCACAATGCATGGCACGTTCAAAAGCACACATAGACACGTCATGAAGATACGAGTCGAGGAAGCAACGTACCAGATTATAGGTTTAAGATAATTATAATCTGTAGCAATGTGTATGGGCCTGTGTGTGCCTGGGCATAATACATTGATGCACACATGTGTGTATTAATTTACATTTACAATGTGCATAGTACCTGTGCACGTGTCTGTGTGTGCGTGCCTGCGTGCGTGCGTGTGTGTGTGTGTGTGTGTGTGTGTTTGTGTGTGTGTGTGTGTCAGTGTGT
>NC_136946.1:9678338-9690838 GCF_949987615.1 Pollachius pollachius | reverse complement strand
TTTTCGTCTTGATCGCTGTGTGCCGCTTGGCTATCTCCCTGCCCCTCCACCCCTCCTCCCCCTCCACCCCTCGTGCTCCCACTCCCTGTCCCCGCTCCCAGCCAGCGTAATGGTCGGCTGCCATGTGGAGCTGGTGTAGTCCGGATGTGTGTGTGTGTGTGTGCGTGTGCGTTTTAAATGGAAGCACAAGCTCTGTTTTTCTCTGGTTCAGCCAGAGGTAGAGAGCTCCCTTCAGGCGTTGCACATTACATGGCTTCCCATTGAGTTTCTCTCTCTCGCTCTCTCTTGCTCTCTCTCTCTCTTTTTCTCTCCAGGCCTAACTATCATTAGCTTGAAAGCATTCTCTCTCTGTATCTCTCCCTCTCTCTCTCTCTCTCTGTATCTCTCTCTCTGTATCTCCCTCTCTCTCTGTATCTCCCCCACTCTCCCTCCCTCCCTTTCTCTCTCTCGCTCTCTCACACTCTCCCATTCTCTCGAGGCTTAGCTATCATTAGCTTGAAAAGCATTATCTCTCTCTCTCTCTCTCTCTCTCTCTCTCTCTCTCTCTCTCTCTCTCTCTCTCTCTCTCTGTCTCTCTCTCTAACTCTCTCTTTCCCCCTCCCTCTCTCTCTCTAGAGTGGGCAGCATTAAAAGCAGAGCGCCTCTGTTGGACAGGATAAGCCTGAAGCCTCCATGTCAAAACAAAAACAAAGCATAGGTATATAACAAGATAGGCTCCGTTTAGCTCCCCGCCCCTCCCTTCTTGTTAACCATCTCCTAGCGACGGCCTTCCCCAGTGGGGGGGGTGGGGGGGGGGGGGGGGGGGGGGGGGGGGGGGGGGGGATGTATCCGCGCCGCGTGTACCGACGGTGGAGGACAAGCACCAGTGATGCGTAAACAAGCACACTTGGCACGGTGGGGCCGGATGCATCGGGCCCCGCCACGTCCAAATCACGGGGCTTGGGGCCCCGTCGAGAGGATTGGTGGCGGCTATTGCCGAAGATTATGCTCTGTTTGTTTGTGTTTAATCTAATCATTTTACAGGGGGAGGGGATCAATGGCCGGGGTTTGTGTGTGTGTGTGTGTGTGTCTGTGTGTGCATGCGTGTGTGTGTGCGTGTGTGTTTGTGCGTGCCTGGGTGTTGTGGTTGTCTACTACAGGCTCTCTAATTCCCCCCCTTCCTACTTCTCCCCCCCCCCTCCCTTCAGCTCTGTTTGTTCATTTAGTCTGACCAATTTCTTGATCATCCTTAGCTTGTCACTGTTTCTTTACCTTGTTCGCTATTCGATTCTCTCTCTCTCTTTCTCTCTCTGTCTCTCTCTGTCTCTCTCTCTCTCTCTCTCTCTCTCTCTCTCTCTCTCTCTCTCTCTCTCCCCCCGTCTGGTTTGCTCTCTCTTGCTTATATTAACTTGGTGTCTTTGTTGATCATTTGTGTGCCTTTATTTGTGTTGTCTCTGGGCTAATTGTCTCCGGCTGCCATTTGTGCAAAATACGATTCCAAAAAGTATAAATAAGCTACCAGCAGGGTTTTCTTCCCCTCCTTTGTTTACTCATTCATTTATTTATTTATTTTTTCTTTTGCAGTCATACTGCTGCCACTAATGGGTGACTGGGATTAGAATGGGCCGACCGACTCCCATTTTTACTTTTCAAAGTTCCTTGTTTGAATAACGAGGCGGGGGTGGACGTACCACGGTTTGAGCAAAAGGAGAAGCTCCCCTCTTTGCCACCGCCATCCATGAGGGTCATTACACGGGGGGGAATATATTCAAAATACATCCTCATATTCTAAATCCATATATAACGTTGAATCCTTCTCGACAGCTGCGATGGCTTCAACATACCCGCTGACGTAGATTGAGTTCAATCAAAGCGCGGCAGACAGCAGCTCAAAATGTGACCATTTCCAACTTTTCTTCCCACCGACAGGTCCAGAGTACATCATGGATGCCTCACCAACAGTACGTTATGCAACCCACAGTAAGTGATCTACCTTCCTTCCTCCGTCCTCTGTCATAAACTACGCTCTAGTCTCTGCTACCGCTCAGACAGGCCTGTCCAGATGCTGTGCCGGGGAGCTGCCATATAAAGCTTGTTGTTCTCAAGTAGTTTGCCACAGCCAGACACGTTTGCCCCTCACACATGCCGGCGGAATGAAATGGAAACTATTGAAAAAAGATATATACACGTAATGAGGCTTAATAGAAAAAAAACACAAAGATCTGTCTAAGCTGTCTGGGTGATAATTTTAGACGTCTGTGGCAAATCGATTTCATTTTGGCTGACGGAACAACACACATTTATAAAACATGAGCAACCGCCACGCACACACACACACACACACACACACACACAGCGCGCACACACACGTACACACACACACACACACACACACGTACACACATACACACACACTCACCCTAACCGGCGTCTAATAGCTGAATGATTAAACCTCCTCCGGTCTGTATATAGACCTTTATTGCCATGAGGTCTAACAATATAAAAGCCTCATTGGTGGGAAGGTCTGAGCGTTTGGCCCGGTGGTGACTCAGCCCCCTGGGCACCACTGGGGCGCAGCGGGGCCACCGGAGGGCAGGCCGTTGCTGGCTCCCTGCTGCTGTAGACAGGGAGGACCCCGCCGCTATGGAGCTGTGATACAGCAGCTGGGCCCAGACATGAGGCGAGCTACCGGCACTGCTGCTGGTGTGGCCCTGCAGTCCCTGCACACACACACACACACACACACGTGCACACACATGCATGCACTCTCTCACATGCACACACAAGCAAACACGTACACCCAAGAACCCAGACGGACACATGCACACACAGGCACGCACGCACACAGACACATGCACACACACACGTGCACGCACCCACACGTAAAACACCCACACACACATGCACAAACTTGCATGCATGCACGCACACGCACAAACACGCACACACATGCACACAAGCAGGCTCACACACACACATGCACAAACAAACACACAAACGTGTGTGCGTATGTGTATTGGTGTGTGTGAATGGAGTGTGCGTTCTTGTGTTTGCAGACACGGTTTCCCTTCGATAAAACACTTACTATAAACGTTTCCATAGCAATTGATCTGTCTAGTAATCTTGTCTGGTTTATTTTGGGCTTTATTGTAATGCACATGTAAAGAGATAATTAAGCGTGCTCAACTAAATTTAGACGCTTATGATCCAGGCAGCCATTGGAAAAAAGACAGGGTTTTCTTTATGTGTCTGTGTGTCTGTGTTTAACTCCAAACAACTCGGTCTCCTGCATGCTGCTCACGCTTACAAACTCCATTGTGTGTTTTTATAAAAGTCTCTCTTGTCGCCTTGGAGCCACTCTATCCAGCCTATCGTCACCAACGTGTTCTCTGTGCAGTCGGCCCTTTGTGTGTCCCCTTCTCAAAGGTCTTTGCTGTGTCGAGAGAGAGAGATAACGGTTACCGCTACTTAAGTATATCAAAGGCCTCAGGCTCTTTAATTGAGCATTACCTGCAGGTGCGGCTCGTCTTGTCATTTAAAGGTGCCTTGGGCTGTGATATTTGCCTGAGGGTGTGTGTGTGTGTGTGTGTGTGTGTGTGTGTGTGTGTGTGTTCAGTGTCACTGAACCTGTTCTGCTGTGTGCGCCCAGGAAAGCCATTAAAGTTGCCCGCCTAATCCTTTACAAAAGTTTACATAAAATGATAAGCAGGGTTCTCCAAAGCTGTTCTACACTTCAGGAAAAGAAATTGCAGTGTACACTGCAGTCGGAGGAGTACTCCCCTTTACTACTACTCGTAAAACCGTTGAACTGTAGGAGAATGAATGCATATTCACCAGCCTGCACTGCAAATAATCGCCTATATATACCATTATATTATACACAATTATATAAAATTTGAAAATACCTACTTAACACGCCTTGCCCATTTAACTATCTGTACCGCCACAATTGGTAAAAACAGATAATGTGCACCACGTTATCAAAAAACAAAGTTTGTTGCCCCAAAGTGACAAAGCATTACAAAGCCTAATAAAGGATTGTTTTGTCCAACGCTTGTAATTTGCCAATAAAACATAACAACAATAACAATAAACAATAAAACATTCATGATTTGGGAGGGGACGATCACAACTGTTCGTGTTATGTTTGCTCACAATTCGTTTTGATGAAAACATAACGAAATATGCATATGATTGAGCGTTCTCGCAGGCCTACACAGAGGTGGATTCACTTGCCAAAGGTCGGATGTGTTCACCCTGATTGGGTTAAATAGCTTAAACAACCCACAACAATCACCTACGCACCAAACAACGCCAGCGTCAGCCCACTTCCTCCTGGTTGATGAGACTCGGGAGCTGAACTTGATTTTAATCATAGCTGGGTTCACTCATGAATAATAAAAACAAACTAAAACAAATGTAGAATTATTAGACCTTTAGCTGGTAGCTGCAGTCAGCACGGTTGCTAGCGACTAGGGCGCTTATTAGCTGGTGGAGGAGCAGACACCACCCATCTCAGCTCAGACCTGCTCAGCACACCCGACACCCCCCCCTCTCTCCCACCCACCACCCCCTCTCTCTCCCACCCAACACCCCCTCTCTCTCTCCCACTCACCACCCCCTCTCTCTCCCACCCAACACCCCCTCTCTCTCTCCCACTCACCACCCCCTCTCTCTCCCACCCGACACCCCCCCTCTCTCTCCCACCCACCACCCCCTCTCTCTCCCACCCACCACCCCCTCTCTCTCTCCCACCCACCACCCCCTCTCTCTCCCACCCACCACCCCCTCTCTCTCCCACCCACCACCCCCTCTCTCTCCCACCCAACACCCCTTCTCTCTCTCCCACCCACCACCCCCTCTCTCTCCCACCCAACACCCCCTCTCTCTCTCCCACCCACCCCCCCCTCTCTCTCCCACCCACCACCCCCTCTCTCTCCCACCCAACACCCCCCCTCTCTCTCCCACCCACCACCCCCTCTCTCTCCCACCCAACACCCCTTCTCTCTCTCCCACCCACCACCCCCTCTCTCTCCCACCCAACACCCCTTCTCTCTCTCCCACCCACCACCCCCTCTCTCTCCCACCCACCACCCCCTCTCTCTCTCCCACCCAACACCCCTTCTCTCTCTCCCACCCACCACCCCCTCTCTCTCCCACCCAACACCCCCTCTCTCTCCCACCCAACACCCCCCCTCTCTCTCCCACCCACCACCCCCTCTCTCTCTCCCACCCACCACCCCCTCTCTCTCCCACCCAACACCCCCCCTCTCCCATCGCAGCTCACTTCCACTCCTGCTGGGCGAGAGTGAACGTGTTATGTGGTCACAGTTGATCACGCACACGCACGCACGCACGCACGCACACACACACACACACACACGGCTATATGCTCACACCTCTCCCTGACAGCATCTCAGCTCATCATCAGATTAGTCTCTCGGGCTGACCATTTGGCCCCCCCATAACTACTAGGCTGAGTCCGAGAGCTTCTCAGGTTCGATCAAAGCCCAGCCCAGCGCCTGGCCAGCCATCGTTCTGCTGCGCCCAGCCTGTCAGGGCCGTTACCGCTGTGTGTGCCCGCAGCCCGACCGAAGCTGCTGGGGCCGGCTGACAGCAGGTGTAAAGTGGTTTGTATTGAGTGGCAGGGCTTTTTTCAACAGCAAACAACTGTGAGAAAATTTGCTACTTCTGCTGCTACTGCTGTTTTTTTGTGGATTGTCTGTGTGTGTGCGTGCGTGCGTGTGTGTGTGCAGGTGCGTGTGTAAATGTGTTAAAGTATTATGCTTGATTTGAGGATTGTGTGGATTGTCTGTGTGTGTGCGCCTGTGCGCGCAGGTGTGTGTGCAGGTGCATGTGTAGATGTGTTAAAGTATTATGCTTGATTTGACCCTTTGTAACTGGTTGGGTGAACAGCTGGTTGTTGATGATTATAAGTAACTCACAGTGTGTTGTACAACGCTGATCATGTGGTCTAGAGAGGCGAGCGATTGAGTTATTTTAGTTGTGAGATCTGGGATCCTGGGTTAAAACCCACTCTGGGTGATTTGCTCTCAGCCGTTTGGCTCTGTTAAGATGTCTCTGTTCAGGCTTCCAGACGGGGGTGGTTCTGACAACCTACCACGATAGAGCATGCAGAAGTTGCTCTGAGAGAAGAGTGAGCCATGAGAAGCTGTCCACACTTATCCCAGCCAATAGGGTCATGAGATCATGTGCTGGCCTTTCCTCCCTGCTCCCTCTCGGTGAATGATTCCCGTGGAATCACTTTTGACATGAATGCTGTTCACTGTAATGAAAATGAATACAAATCTAGAATTGTTCAATTCAATCGGGAAATAGAGGGAAAGCGATGAACGTTTTCAGGGCCAATAGCACAATGACAACACAGACTGTTCTCCGACTGTGTGGGTACACACTGCGCCATGAGCCATGTATTTAACATGTACGAGTGCTCCATGCACTGGTCATGCCCAGTTGGAGCTCAAGACAGTGCCATCCTTAGCCCTTGTGTGATGAGCATTCTTGGAGCACAAATGGCCGTCAAGCGCCGTGGACACATTGTTCCGTGGCACACATCTTATTAGCCATGTCCTGCCAGTGCTCACAGGCCATGTGGCTATCGCTGTTCCCCACGGCCCTGGCCCCATTGTTTCCCAATCCTTCCTCTTTGTTAGCAGAGTGGCTGCTAGGCTAACTCCAGCTGTCATGGTCAGTCAGTGGATCACACAGCGAGCAATCTGTCTTTATGACCCCCGCTCAGACCCATAACCAGCCAGGGCAACACACACACACACTCAAACACACTCACGCACACACAAAAAAACATTGCCAGCACGCCCGACGCGACACATAAAATTAGCCGAGCATGCTAGCACGCAACGCTCCGGGGGCTACCCGGGGCACTTAGCCAATTGATTGCAGCTCCACGTTTTTTGGCAAGGGTTCTCCGTGTGTTCTCGTGTGTAAGATCAACGGAGCGTCGCGCAATGGGTCTCCATGTGCCCGGGCAATATGGAGGCAGCCATGCAAGGGAGGTGAAGGGGTCATCGTCTGCCGTTGAGACTTGTAATCTGCTGTGTAGAAACAAGTCGTAGAAAAAAGGAATTGGAAGCCAATGAGACGTACCCAGGGCCATGCGATCACCGGCGGGTCGCTCCTCTGTGACCTCCGCGTTACCCAGCCAACGCTTCACACCAGACCGCTTTCACAGAGTTATCGTCGTAGGACACAGGCGGGGCATACGCCCATAACGCTAACTGTGGGGCCGCTCCTTTTTCGTTTGCCTCATAGCATATTTGCCTAAGGGTCAAAAATGTAAAAAAAACGCCAAAAATGGAAAAAAGCGTCAAAAATGGAAAATGCGTCAAAAATGGAAAAAGCTATGTGATTGGCTTAGGATATAGCCAATGAGTCACAGTGATCAGCAGCGTTAGTAGAGTTTTAGTAGAGTACGGTTACTTACGACTTTTATGCAATTATGCTATGAGGCTAACATTATGTAAGAAAAAAGGAGGGTCTGCACCAGTGTTTGTAATAACGCCGTTTAAAATAACGCTGTTAGGTAACTCTGTTATTTTTTCAGTAACGGGGTAATCTAACTAATTACTGTTTCCGTCGTACGCCGTTACCGTTACTGTACGTTAAATCCGGTGCGTTACTATGAATTGATTGAATAAACTGCGTAATCCGAACGCACCCCTGGCTCCAAACACAAACTGCTAGTGAGGAGACCGGGTGGGTTAACAACGAGATAAGCGGTTATGATTGGCTAAGGCAGAGTCATGTTTCATGGTAGCCAATCGGAGCCAGTGTTTTTACACACAAGCCAGGACACGCGCGCCATACACACACACACGCAAACGCACACACCAAGCAGATTCGATGAAACAGCAGAAATGGCGAGTCCGGAGCAATCCGATGAAAAGTTGGCATTTTTTGTAGTATTCTGCAGATGTTCCACAGCCTTTGCAACTAAGCAAATTAAAATTCAGTTGGAAGTATATCAGGGCCTTGAATGGGCAGTTCAACCATTTAACACATTAAGGCCAAGTGAAAACTGCTCAGAAAAATCCAAATTCTTTGACATAAAGCAACTTTCTTTTTTTACAGTAACGCAAATAGTTACTTTCCCTGGTAACTAGTTACTTTTATTATAGAGTAATTCAGTTACTAACTCAGTTACTTTTTGGAACAAGTAGTGAGTAACTATAACTAATTACTTTTTTAAAGTAACGTTCCCAACACTGGTCTGCACACTGTTTGAATGCTCCAGAAATGGATTTATTAACAGGCAACATTTCGATCTCTAGGGATCTTCATCAGGCATTGAAAACAATGGGTGAGATGACGTATGTCACATGACCCAAATGGGGACACCTGTCTAATCAACAGGGCGTACCCAAAAAAGCGACAAATGGCAAAACATGCACCCGAAGGTACTGGCTCACATGCATTGCATAAAAGCATAACGTTATGTAACACACTAGTAACCGATAATCCTATCCGTACCACCCGCGGATCTATAGAACAGCGGAGCTTGTATACCATAGAAAGGAATAGAATAGAATCTAAAAGAATAATAAAAATGGAACAGAGCAGACTAGAGCGTGGCAGTGAGCGAGCGGTGGTGTTGTTGCCCGTGCGCGCTCGGCGGCACACCCAGAGATTGCGTTGCTCATTACACAGCAGATACCGAGCGTCTCCTCCTCGCCGCGCAGGCTGAGCCGCTCCTGTTTATCGCGCCAGATTGAGTCTGACGTGCCCACCCATACGAAGCCGGCGCCACGCCGCCATCCCTCCGAGGCGGACGCTTCTTTGTTAGCGGGGGAGAGACGGGGGGGAGACAGGTGTAGCATAAAGAACAAAAATAAAGGCGCGCGTGTGTACGCTCGGTGCCCGCGTGAGAAGCGCTTGTTCTTTCTAAACGTCTCGGAAAAGGCGACGGTTGCTTTTGAGATGGAGTGAGGGCTGAGGCTGTGGTTGTCTTCGAGGCACGTCTGACTTCATCTCTCGATGCTGTCTCGTTGAAAAGTAAAATATATATATATAAAACGTCCCTGTTCTACCCGGAGAATCTGATGAATACCTTCCCATCATGGAGCAGACCTCTGGAGAAGCTGACCAGTGAGAGGATCGGCCTGCTTTCCGTCATCGGTATCCTTAGTTACCCGTCCCTTCCCGGTCCCGTAGTTCATGTTTATGCATTCTTAAAAAAAAAAAGAAAGATGTAGCCAATGTTGATGCGTTTTTGTTGTCGTTGTCGTTGATGTCATTTCAGGTAGCGGCGTGTGTACTCGCAGCGCCGCGTGTCAGGTAGCGGCGTGTGTGTCGTCGCCTTTCCAGTTGTAAGCGTACCTGAGTCTTACAATAACAATTTGCATTACAAACAGCGGCACTCCCCCACACTGTGTCTGCTCGGGCCGCCAGCCAGGTGTAGGATGCCAGTAGGCATTGTGTTGTGGCTGCGTTGCGCTGTGTTAAGCAGCCAACAGCACATTATCAGTAAGCTTGTGCCCCCCCCCACACACACACACACACACACACACACAAACACACAAACACAGAATTAAGGAGAGGAGGAGAGGGAAGCTAATGCTGGCAACAAACCCCACAGACGGCTGTACAATATACCTACAAGCATGACATGACACTAACAGGGAGCTGTTTGGTGTCAGATAAAGGAAGGAAAATTATCCTTTTCTTTTAAGTTACAACGTCTATAGATGTACTCTGTAGGTCAGGAATATCATTAACACTTTTAAACGTGTTGTCGCCTATTTCGCATACATGGAAAGATAAGCCTTATTATCTCGTGATAATCCCCCAGCATATTAGTGTGTTGCGTCAGCACCACTGGTTGTTGTTGTGACTCTGACGAGACTCTCCTTCCTCGGGCCTCCCGGGCTTGGCCATGAGCCGTGTCTTGCGTGGTCAGCGGAGGAGGGGCGCGCTGCTTGATACTCATCCCCCCCCCCCCCCCCCCCCACTTGACATTAAGAACGCTCCATACACTCACACGCAGCGGGAACGTTACGCTGGGTCCACAAATTCGACCGGAGAGGCACAATTTGAGCCGGTGGACGCCCTTCAGTTTGCTCTCTCTCTCTCTCTCTCTCTCTCTCCTTCTCTTTCTTTCCCGTCCTCCCCCCCTCCCTTTCGCTCACCCCAATGTGTCCCGTGTCTCTCTCTCTCTGTCGCTCTCTTTCTCTCCCTCTTCATTACCCTCTGACGCCTCTTCATATTCTTTCTCATTTTCCCATCGCCAGTATTTTCTGTTCTATAAATATGAATGCGTCTGTCTCCATCTCTCTGGGCTCCGTCTCTGTCCATTGTCCGTTCTCTCTGCAGTTCACATTACTGCTCTGCCTTTCCCCTCGTCTCATTCTCGCTCTGTCACTTTCTCTGTGGCACTCATGCCCTCTTTCACCCTTTTATTTCGCCTTCCCTCTGTCTCACTCTCTCCGTCTCTCTCCCTGTCTCCCTGTCTCTCTCTCTCACTCTCGCTCTAGCTCTCTCTCTCTCTCTGTCTCTCTCTCTCTTTCTCTCTCTCTCTCTCCCTCTATGTCTCTTGTCTCTATCTCTCTCTCCCTCTCTCTCTGTCTCTCTTTGACATTGTGTGTCCACTAGCAAACATCCGTCCCCTCTAATTCACACAGTACAACGGCATTCGCCACTAAAGCAGAAATGATGTGCTCAGGGGAGGATATATTTTGGTTGTTTTGTTGCTTATATGGGACAGTTATGGTGGGTGCACACTTCAGCGACTGAAAGAAATATTAACTGTTTACACTTGTACACAAACGTTTCAGGCGAGTCTGCAAAAAAACCTGTAGAAAATAGTTAGACGAAACTTGAGTTTTCAGTATGCCTCCGCCTCGATGAGGATTCCTCCGTTTGCAGTGAGGAGGAGGAGGATTCTGCTGTGGTGGTCTGCTGGAGGAAGGGCGAATAAATAAGCCCTGGTGTGAGTTTAGAGAGCAGCAGACCCCCCACCAAGACATGACAAATACTGTTATATGCTTCATCTGGCACCCTTCATGTCTCCTTAACACGTAGACACACAGGCCCACATGCACGCACACACACACACACATACACACACACACCTACACACACTCACGTCTCACACACACACAAACTCAGCCTACACAAACACACCGATGATTAACACCCCGCACAGATCTGAAGGCCTCGTCCATGACGCCGTTGACGAGTTGTTTGGATAACCTTGTTGCCATGACAGCGGCAGGATTGTTTATTAGTTCCGTACTGACAACCATCATTAGCGTCTCTAATATTCAGAAAACTGACACCACTTACACAAACAAAAACAAGTACACACTAAAATTGATTTCAAACATTATTAGGTCGCAAGCTGCAAGAATTATTATCCGTTGAATATTTAAACCCGGGACTTTCTAAACCCCCACGCACGATTGTAGTTGCGAAAAAAAAAGTTATTTTTTAATTAAACTGCTAATGCTTACGCTCACACCATGGCGTCAACCAATGGCGTTGATCGCCATGTGGCATTACCGCCCGCTTAAGTCTATCCTCTGGGCAAACACCGGCGCTCCACCACCCGGTTAAGTCACCGGCACGCTAGGTCTGGTTAGACAAGAGAGCCACGGTAATTTGGGAGGCCTAACCCCCTGGAAGTCTGTCGGCCCTCGGGGGAGGGATCAGGTAAGATAGGCCCAGGATGTTGACTCCTTCTCTGGGCTTAGTGTGCAGGGAACGGGCCCCGGGGCAGGAGTAGTAGGAGCAGGAAGAAAGCGCGGCGCTTAAGGAGTTTGGAGCACGCCAAGCTAAACGCCGCGGTGCTGCTGCCGCTGCCGTGGGTGGCTCTGACGAGATTTGAAGTGACTTACCCGAAAAGCAGGCGTAAAAGAATAGTTTTACAATGTGAACAGGCACACACAAAAATGCGAACACACGCGATATACTTAAATTATCAGGGAAAACAGCATTTTCACGAGTTGTCATTCGCTACATTCCTTTGTTAACATCGTCGCTTGCTGTCAATTAATATACATGGGACAGAGGATTGGAAAAAGGGTCAAAACTCAACTTCACATGAAATGATGTATGTTCTCGTATTTTGATGCTTTGATGTGATTTGTGGGGCCTTTGTACGGACACGTTCAAACAATTCATGCAAAAAATAACATTGCAAACACACACTGAACACGAGTCACACGGGCACAATGTGTTCAATTAAAAAACGATTCTGTGGAGAATCCATGGTGTTGGAATGGAACACCTGTTAATGATTGACTTGTAATTGAATCCGGTACCGAAGACGATAGAATCAAAGGGAACTGGCCTGCCACGCTTTAGGGTATACACGGTTGATAATGGAACGGTATCCATAGAAACCCCCCTGGAAACACATTGCAGTTTTTCTCGGGTTTACGTAACGAAGAACAAGTTGATGCTGTGTGTGAAGTGCTCGACATGGTGTTTATGTGTGAAGCCCCGCTCCAGATGAAGACATTGAGTGTGTTTGTAAAAACATCGGT
>NC_136946.1:9453338-9673338 GCF_949987615.1 Pollachius pollachius | reverse complement strand
GGGTTAAGGCGCTCATTGTAGCAGATATCCTTTACTTTTTTCTCTTCATGTCTCCCTCTCTCCACCTCTCTCTCTCTCTCTCTCTCCCTCTCCCTCTCCCTCTCTCTCTCTCCCTCTCCCTCTCTCTCTCTCTCTCCTCTCCCTCTGCCTGCTGTACCTGCTTAGCGTGTCCTGGGGCGATGATGCCGTGGGGAGGGTTAAGAATCACCCCGGTGCAACAATCGTTCCCTTCACCGCTCTTGATTCTCAAGCCAGATGCCAGGGCTCCTCCCCTCAGCCCGCCCCAGCCCACGATGAAACCCAGGGGTTTGAACCCCCCCTTTCAGATCAATATCCCCTTCCTTGCGGCCGCCAGCGCGCTTTGATCCCCGCCACACACATACACACACTTTTTTCATCCTTCCCGTGGGAAGGAAGTGACGAGATTTGTGGAGCGAAGAAACGGAGCAACGTTAGCGGTGTCAAGAGACCTTTACAGGAAGTCCCTTTAAGAGGACAGTATACCACACCTCAGAATACCAGCGGCTGCTCCGGAACTTTCTGCGGCGGTGGTCTGTGTGTGTGTGTGTGTGTGGGTGTTTGGGTGTGTGTGTCTGTGTTTGGGTGTGGGTGTTTGGGTGTGTGTGTGTGTATGTGTGTTTGTCTGTGTGTGTATGTGTTTCTGTGTGTGTGTCTGTATGTGTGTTCCCATGCACTGGTCTGGCCTTTTCATTCCTCCCCAAAACCCAAATGTTCCCTTCCTGTCCTCTGAGCGATGGCCCTGCTCTCCATTGGCTTTCCCAGAATTCCGTGCTATTTTGTGTTGCGTAAGGGTGCGGTTGCGGGCCAGAAGGCGTGGCAGGAAGTGTGTGTGTGTGTGTGTGTGTGTGTGTGTGTGTGTGTGTGTGTGTGTGTGTGTGTGTGTGTGTATGTGTGTGTGTGTGACCCTATGCGGCACGCTGCTGGTCATGTGCTGGACTGAAAAAAAGCAAAGAAACTTCACAACACAGTTACTTCCTGCCCAACTAATCCTGTCCCTGGATTCCATAAATCACATGTTTAATTCCATGTGCGATACAGACTGGAAGTGTCGCATTTGATTGCGTGCTGCACGGTTGGTCTATAAATACATATATATAAATATATATATTTAGGTCTGACTTGACATGGGGTCACCTTCCCGCCGGTCCCTGCCCTCCTCTCCCCTCGTCAGCGGGACTTAGAGGTGGCACTCTGTCGTCATGACAACACAGGTGATGGACAGCCCCTTCGGTCCCAGGAAGGGAGGCAGATGTGTGCGAGACACAGTGCTCCATTACCCCGGTGAACAATCTATGTGTGCTGTTTTTGGCGAGGCGCGCTGCTGGGCTCTGATCGCCTCTCCCCCCTGTTGTACTCTGAGCGAAGGAAATGAAAAAGCACCGCTCTTTTCAATGCAAGTGTAATATCTCATCGTTAATCGGTATACATACATCATCCGTTTTCATCAGGACTCATGTCCTTGGCTCGAGAAGGAATCTAGGATTAGTATATAGGAATATAGGCGGACACTGTTGTAAATTGTTATCTTGACTCTGTACCTCACGCTGCGCACTCTATTTTCCCGGCCCTTAGTTCTCTTCTGTGCTGTGCTACGCCAACGCTATCCCTAGCTCAGCCCAGAACGCTACAACACAAACACGTCCATTAAAACCAGGGGACCAGGCAGACCTGCAGGGAGTATGGGAGCTGCAGCACCCTCTGGAGTTTGAGGAGGAACTGCTTTTTTTATTTAATAAATTACATAATTTTGTCATTTATAAATATTATATATATATATATATATATATATATATATATATATATATATATATATCATTGATCATTTTGAATAATTTATAATTTATGTGCCAATATTGAATAAGAGAAACAAATTACGTTTCCTTAACTTTCATAATGCCTGTCAAGTTTAATGAAACCTTGTTTATGGCATTGCTATTGCTAGTAGCTATCTATTTGTCAATCGTAAAAGATATTTAGATTATTTTCAGCAGCCGCACGAGGTGTAAAAAGATTGCAGTCGCTAAGAAATTGTGTTGAAAATTTGAGGAGCGGGCTATTGCGATCCATGCGTTTAAACGTAGGGATCCTTTATTTGTTCCGTTTTTGAATTGCGTGTAGGCTGCTTGGTTTGGTTTAATAGGGCCTAGCCCGCTCCACTGCGACCTTGAACCACCTTTAACCAGTTCCCTTGGCCACGGTGAACAGAACCCAGGGATTACTGTTCTAGTTCACCTCCAGGAAGAACGAGCAGCAGAACGCGACCGCTCAACAGTATGTCACGCCACCGCTCCATTTACTATTTCCTGTCGGCTCGACACTATTTCCTGTCCACCCCGAAGCACCCTACAGCCCCGTTCGGCCCCCCGATCAATACTCATCAGCACCCAACGGCGGGGCTACCGGACCATTAATAACATGCATTGAGTGGCCTGTCCATCCCTCACCTCCCAGACCCCACTGTCATCCCCCAAATAGATGAGGGACGGACGGATGGACGGACAGATAGATGGTTTAATGATGAATGGATGGCCGCCGTAGTTGGGTTAGGTTTCGCCAGTACGGTTCGATAGGAATCATAAAAAATCATACTGGAGATGGATCGAAAGGACAGCTGGTCTGGATTGGTATTCTCCACAGCCGTTTCTAATGCGCAACTCCTCTGGCGTGTATTGAGCTGTGCAAAACCACTAATCTAATTCCACGAAGATGTACGGTGTGTGCAAGTGTGAACACGGTACAGATAGTAGATATGTATGTTAATGTGAACTCGTAGTGAAAGTAGTGCGGATACTGTATATGTAAATAGGAATGCATGGAGGTGTACTCAGTAAACATGTTAATGTGGAGCTGAGGGTTCTGGGAGAGATGGAGGACCACACACACACACCTTTTTCTCATTAAACACACATGCACCATCTGCTTATAGCTCAGCTTATTTGTCAACGTGCGTGCGTATGAGTGAACGGGTGCATGTCTGTGGGTGTCCTTGAGTGTGTGCATGTGGGCACGTTTGCTGGTTCACGCGCGTGCGTGTGTTTTGTATGTGTGTGTGTGTGTGTGTTTGTTTGTTGTTGTATGCCCCTGAGTGTATGTGCAAGCAAGCGGGTGAAATGCAAAACAACCATTAATGTCTAACAAGGGACCTGTTCTATTACACACGCGCACAAAGACACACACACACAAACACACAGAGATGCACTCGCACACCAACACACACACACAAACACACACAGACAAATTGATGGACAGAGTAATCCTTAAAGATTTCCGCACCCGACAAAAGTGATGCTGATCACCACAGCAACCCAATACACAGAAGCCGCTCTCGGCTCCCCCGGACAACTTACCGTAGCTCCGCTGGCTGGGGGAATATGTCTGGCTCAACCTGTCACGTTAAATAGTAACAATACATGTTAAGGGGACGTGAGGGAGGGGAGGAGGAGAAAGAGGGCGAGCCGTGTGCATTATTAAATTTTCCTCATGAAATCTCATTGAGATTCCTCTCCGGTCCCCGTGAGGAGCATGTGATTTGGAACGGACACCCTCCCTTTGACCCAGGTGGTTTTGATAACGCTAATTATGCCCCTGGCCCCTCTTCATCTGCCCTCTGAGCCGCGCTCACACACGGGGTTGGGGGGAACCAGCTAATTGAGAGGAAGGAGATCAAGGAAGGAAGGAAGGAGGGAGGGATTGGAGGGAAGGAAGGAAGAGAAAAAAAAGGAGGGAAAGTAAGAGGGAAAAAGGGAGGGAAAAATTGAAAGAAAAAAAATGGAAAATTAAATTGCTATGCATGGATTGGAGTCTCCATGGGGAAGAAGGTCACTTCTCTAATCTAATAGGCCCTTTTAGACAATAACAGTTAGATAGAGGGACATGGAAAGCCAGAGAGAGAGGGGGCGGTGGGGAGTATGACATGAGGGTGGAAAAATGGAAAAGACACACAGTGAGTGTGTGTGTGGGGGGGGGGGGGGGGGGGGGGGGGTGCCTAGAGTCAGGAAAACATCACCTCATTGTGAGTGTGACAGCTTTAAAGGTGCCTCACTCCATACACACTCACTCACACACACTCACACACACATGACAGACATGTGTGCCACAGACACGACTATGTCCCACAAAAGTTGCACACGCGAGCACACAAACTATTTACTTAGATACACACACACCCTCATGTGCAGAGCGGCTCTCTTTCGGTGGGTGTGCCTGCGTGCGTGTGTGTGTGTTTGTGTGTGCGCGCGTGTGTGTGTGTGTGTCGTCAGTGGAGGGAGTTAATCACCCTTGTCCGTGGCCTTTAGCTCTTCTCATTAGCGGTGAGCGCCGCAGCCGTGGCGGATCCATTAGCTGCGGCGCCGGTAATGACACTTCACCGGCTCCGCCATCACCATCCCCACCACCCCACCACCCGGGCCCCGGGCCCAACCCCACCCGCCTGACACTCCTGCTGCTGGAGCCACCACGCTGCTGAGAGAGAGGGGGAGGAGAGAGAGAGAGAGAGAGGGAGGGAGAACGTTAGAGGAGGGGGGAGAGGCAGGGAAAGAGGGAGAGAATGAGAGAGGAGGGGAGAGAGTTCGAGGAGGGGGGGCGGAGGGAGAGGAGGGGAGACAGGGGGAGAGAGATAGAGGAGGGGGGGAGGAGGGGAGACCGAGGGGAGAGAGATAGAGGAGGGGGGGAGGAGGGGAGACAGAGGGGAGAGAGATAGAGGAGGGGGGGAGGAGGGAGAGGAGGGGAGAGAGATAGAGGAGGGGGGAGGAGGGGAGACGGGGAGAGAGATAGAGGAGGGGAGACGGGGAGAGAGATAGAGGAGGGGGAGAGGAGGGGAGACAGGGGGAGAGAGATAGAGGAGGGGGGGAGGAGGGGAGACAGGGGGAGAGAGATAGAGGGGGAGGAGAGGGAGGGAAAGAGTGAGAGAATGAGGCTCCTTCCATCTCTCTTTGTGTGGACAGCCTGCAGGAAGTGGAAGGAAAGGAGCAGGAGGGATGGAAGGGAGGACTTTCGTTTAGGGATCACATCGGTTGGCACTGCGACGATGCCCCCATATTTCTCTCATACACGAAAACACACGGATGCACACATACACAAACACATACACACACAACAATGTTCATATTTCCTTGTGGCATACTGTATGCCACAAGGACACACAAAGACAGAAACACAATAATTTTAGAGACACATGCACACACCCTCACACACAAACACGCACACCCACAGACACATACACATACACACATGCACACACACACACACACGCACACGCACGCACTCTTCCCAGAAAACGGTCTTGAGGGGACACTATCTCATTTGTCTTCAGAATAGTGTGCTATGTGAGTAAAAAAAACACACACACATAACAGCAAATCCAATGTGTATTTCGGGGCTGGATCTTAATCCGCACGCACACACGCACAGGAAATAAAAAGAGAAGAAAAACAAATCTATATCCACACTGTCTCCCAATGCCCCGTGCCCTCATTCATACTGCATGTAAAAGCCCCGGGGCTGTGGTGTAACCGCGGCTCTGTCACATCTGTAAAATGGCCTTCACAGGGCGAGCAAGCTCTGGCTTAAAAGCCAGGCCAGGCATGACTAAAGGAATATAGGCCACAGGCAATACACTTCCTGCTCCCTCGCTCTCTGCCATTCGGTGTCTCTCCTCTCCTTTTTTTTGCTGTTTTACCGCCTCTCCCCTTCCCCTCGCCTTTCAATTGCTCTATTCTCCCCCTCGGCCCCCCTAAACGTATTCTCTTAGCGCCCCCTGAAGGCGGCTGAGGGGGGCGTCCGTGTCGGTGGACGACGGTGGCTCCGCTGCCTTCCAAGAGGATCCCAGGGGGGCGGGATGCAGCCTGAACCACGCCGCGTCCTCATCGGCCCTTGTGGTCATAACAATGGGGCACGTGCGTCAGGTGGACTTGACCCACACCGTACCGTACCACACGCACGCCAATGGAAAGCAGATGGAAAACAAAGAGCGAACACCACACGTGTCAGTCCTGCAATAACTGGCTTCCGACGGATCAATCAAATAATCATCCACCCTTATTCAGCGTGTCCCAGCACGTCCCGATCGCAGAGCGGGCGGGCGGGCGTGTGTGTTCAGTGTTTTGGCGGTGCATCGATTTCATGACAGGTCCGGCCGA
This sequence comes from Pollachius pollachius, assembly GCF_949987615.1. NCBI lineage: Eukaryota > Metazoa > Chordata > Actinopteri > Gadiformes > Gadidae > Pollachius > Pollachius pollachius. The sequence continues at coordinate 9,667,180 of NC_136946.1, read as the reverse complement.
AGTGGGAGATTAAACAAGACGTAATGGGAGGTGCGGAAGGAGGGACGATAATCTATAATTGTGTTGTGGTTGTGTGTGTCTGTGTTCCCTCTCCAGTACATGACTGCTTCAGCTGCCGCTGCTCCTATGCAAGGGACCTACATCCCCCAGTACACTGCTGTGCCTCCCGCGGCCGTCCCAGTCGAAGTAAGAGCTGCACGCACCTACACGGTACTTACCCAGCATGCACCACACCACAACGTCACTCACCAGCGATCCACCTCACCACCACGCTTACTCCCACACAACGTAGGACACTGCTACGACCCTACGACAATATACACGTTACTTTCCCACAATGTACCACACTGCAGCACCGCTTACCCACGATGCACCACGCCACAACGCTACTCTATGGTGAGAGAGGGGGAAAAATTCCAAAATGCCTGACTCACAACAAGTAAGGAATCACAAGCAAGCCGGGCATGGATTCATTAGCACTACAGAAGAAAGAGACATTAATTTACCCTTGACAACCACACATACACACACATATACACACACACACACAACACAATAGACTTCAGAAGTATACTGCAAGCAGCCGTTCCATTTAAAACAAAAAGCTTCCCCTGACGCTCCCCTGGGGGGGGGGAGGGAGGGAGGGAGGGAGGGAGGGAGGGAGAGAGAGAGAGAGAGAGAGAGCGAGAGAGAGAGAGAGAGAGAGAGAGAGAGAGAGAGAGAGAGAGAGGAGCGCAGCGGCAGCAGCATTCAGGACTCAGAAGTTTTAACCAGACTCTGCCTCAGAAAGACATTTGAAGTGCAGCACAGACTTCCCGGCCCGCCGTTCTTACGGGATCCTGCGGCAGGTGAGGAGGCAGTCCATCCTCAGAAATGATGAGCGTGGAAAGTTACCAGGCATCCAGGCAGCCAGCCAGCGGAGCTGAGCTGAGCATGGTGGGTGGGTGGGTGGGTATGGAGAGGGGAGCAGACTGCTGTCTCGCGGTTGACAGTAGGGCGGTATTCAGATGGACTATCAGTCGTGTACGGGCTGACAGGAGCTGAAGTGAGACATACTGCCAGGCAGAGCTGCCTCTCCCATCTCTCTCTCTCACAGCCTCTCCCTCCCATCTCTCTTTCTCTCCCATCTCTCTCTCTCTCACAGCCTCTCCCTCCCATCTCTCTTTCTCTCCCATCTCTTTCTCTCTCCCATCTCTCTTAATCTCCCATCACACTCTCTGTCTCTCTCTCTTTCACTCTCTTTCTCTCTCTCTTCCTTTGCTTCATCCAGAAGGAAACACAAGTTCAGTCAGTCATATGATTGCACACACACACACAGACACACACACACTAGAATCTCTCTCTCTCTCTCTCTCTCTCTCTCTCTCTCTCTCTCTCATCATCCTAGATGAGACAGCAGTCCAGTTTCTATGGACACACACACACCCCTCTTAGCTGAAGAAAGAAAGAGGAGGGGGGGTGCGGCAGATCACGTTTCCCCCGACTAAGCCATCAGTCTCCCTCTCACTCCTCTTCTCCTCTCTCCTGCTCCTCCTGTATCTCCCTCCTCCCTTCCTCTCTCGTCCTTCCCTCTTTCTATCTCTTAAAGTAACTGGCTGAGTGAGGAGGGAATGGTGGGAGGGAGGGTGTGTTGCTATGTGTGTTTGTGTGGGGGCTTGTGTGGTTTTGTGCGGCCGTGTGTGTATTATGTCTTTCGGTGTTGTTTGTCTGTGTGTGTGTGTGTGTGCGTGCGTACTTGCGTTGGTGGCGTTTTTCTGTGTGTGTGGCACATCTGTGGGGGGTGTTTGTCTGTGTGTATGTGTATGTTTGTGTGTGTGTGCGTGTGTGTGGGTGAGGGTGTTGAGGAACACAGACTTATTCGTAGTCCAGCCCGAGGGGGGCACGTTACTTATTTCATAGTGCTGCCCGGTGTCTCCCGGCTGGGCGAGATGGATGAGAGCGTCTGTGTGTGTCCATGGGGCTGACACATGGACAGAGGCATCCTTGAGAGCTTGTTAGAGGTGATGGAGATGGCTGCGACACTGAGGCCATCCGTAAAGGCCAGCCAGGATAAGGAAAAAAAGTAGAAAGCAACTGCTGTAAAGGATTAGGACTCTGTACCCCATTTCGGAGGACTTTCGGAGGACCTTCTCTCTCCGGATCAGGGAGGTGTGTTCGGAATACAAATAATTACAGTACAGTGCAAGGAGGAGTCACCTCTCCTGTGATTCCACGCGGCCGTACATGTGTAGGTGTATGCGGATCTACCCGTCGTAGGTCGTGATGTCCGGGCGTACCCACAGCAAACAGCGAGCGGGAACTTTAATGCATTCCACTTGTGTTACGCTGAGCCACCGCAGCAGATCATTTCTCTCTATTACCCTTTGGCTTGAAGGTAGCAGCGACACATCAATCCTGGAGAGAGTGAAAAAAGGAACTCCTGAAGGGAAAATATCACTCAAAGTCCCAATGGAGGCGCACCCTGGTGGCTCATGTTTGTTTGTATGTTTACATCTTGCCCCTCCCCCCTGCCCACCCAGGGCGTGGTGACTGACTCCTCCCCCCAGTCCGTGGCTCCGTCGTCACAGGAAGTGGTGGCGCAGCAGCAACAGATCCAGGTGGACGGCACCAACGACCACGTCACCGCCTACTCCTACCAGTCTAAGTGAGTGTCTCTCTCTCTCTCTCACTCTCTCTCTCTCTCTCTCTCTCTCTCTCTCTCTCTCTCTCTCTCCTCGCCTCAGCAGTCCAGTTGCCTCTATGAAAACACACAAATGTTGTTGATGTGTTTGTCTGCTAATAATATGCATGGTGGAAAATATTGGGTCAACTTTTTTAAGAAAATTGTATTGTACTTTTATCGTGTCTTTCTTCTCAAAATATTTGATAGATTTATTTACAGTGGCTGTATTAACCATATAACTATGCTCTTAAAGCTTACAAATTTTGTATTTTCGTTTTTAATTATCAATGTAGCTTGCCTAAGAGTGTTGAAGTCGCGAAAATAGGGGAGAGTATATATTCAAATATGCATAAATAAAACACCTCCCTGTGACTAACTACCCAGCACAGTATTAAATATTAATATTGTGAAGTAGTTACAAAGGCAATGCCAATCATAATTAAATTGTTACAATTCTTCTGGGTTGCTGCTTTCACTTACTCATCACTTTGTCAAAGCCCGCCCCCCCTTCGCTGTGAGCCAATCAGCAGCTTCAGTTGACCACTGGATATTTCTATTGTCGTTAAACACTTGCTGTCAGCTGTCCACTCTGTTGTTTTAGTGTACCTGTGGTGATATTGTGTTGTGATTGCAACTGCTCTCCCTCTTACTCCCTCTCTCTCTCTCCGTCTCTCTCTCTCTTTCTCCCTCTCTGTGTCTCTCTCTGTGTCTCTCTCTCTGTGTCCGTGTGTGCCTCTCTCTCTCTCTCTCTCTCTCTCTCTCTCTCTCTCTCTCTCTCTCGCTCTCTCTCTCATCAGATAACGGCAGCCTGTGAGAATATTCCTGCGACAGCGTTGCCTTGAGGCAGGAGGTGGGCTGCACTGAAAGTGAGCGAAGAAGATAAAAAAGGAAAGAGATTGCTTCCAGATTGCCCAGACACCAAAAAAAAAGAGACACTTTTTTTTCATTTCCTACCTGGTCTATGAGCGAAGAAGAAAAAAAAAGAAAAAGAGAAAGCGAGCAAAGGCAAGAGAGAGGAAGCGAGAAAGGGAGCGGTGGAAGATTACTGGGCACAGTGCAAAGGAGTGGAATGGTTTGGTCTGGGAACCAGCCCGAAGGGGCTGAGGCTTGAAAAGTTTCTCAAAGAAAATTCTCTGATGATTAAAAAAAAAAAAAAAAAGCTTAGAAAAAAAATACATTTAACACAAAAATCTCAAAAAAAATATGTTGACTGCGCAGGTAGGCGACAAGGTTTATTTTGTAATTAGAAAAAAAAGGGGAAGTCCTGTTTCCGATACACACAGAGATTGTCTTCCTCAGATATTAAGCTATTTCTTTTCACTCTTTTTATGTTGTAGTGTTACATTTAGTTTTTCTAGATAAAAACAAGTGTCGATTTTTTTTTCTTATGTATTCTTTGGTTTTTCAGTTTTCTCAAATCTTCATGGCCTTAATTTGAAGGGCGCCAGAAACTTTTTTACAGAGTTTGACGTCTTGGTTGGAAACAAATAAAAGAAAAAAAAAGCGAACAAACTCAGTCCCTTGTCAGCCCGATGGGTGCAAGGTGCTCGAGGTCCACAGTGGAGGTTGAAAAAACAAACAGAATCTATCACATAAGCTGTACAGATTTAATAGAGAAGAAGAGTTTTTTTCTTTCTTTGTTTCTTCGTTGGAAGAAAACTTTGATAATAATTATGTCAGAGTTAACTAAATGTCAGAAGAAAATCTAAATGTCTGTTGGGATGGGTGTTGGGGTGGGTATGTTGGGGGCCTGGGTGGGGGGGGTAAAGCTTTGAAGAGATTTTTCACAATGAGGGAAAAAAAAGAAAATATAGGAGTGCAAATGTGCTGCATTGTAGAGGATGCGGTTTGATCTGCAAACGCTGAATGCTTTTTTTAAATTGTCATCATTATTATTTTACATGGCAAGGTTCCTGTCATTGATATTAGCGCTTTTTATCTGCGACATTTTATCTTTTTTTATGAGCTTTAAGATGTTTTTAGTCCGCTTTGCTTGTCTCACTGCAAACAGAAAAAAAAGAGTTAAAGAATTAAAAAAAAAACGAACATACAAACAAATAAAAAAGCTATTGAAAAAAAGTCTGGCAGTAAAAAACAAAAACAAAACAAAAATAGTAGATACAGTAGGAGCTTACAGTTTAAAAACCAATCAGTGCAAAAGCAATAGAAAGAAATTGTTGACAATTTCTGTAGTCTTTCCTAGTTGTGGATCCAATGCAGCCCAAGGATGGCCATTTTTATACCAAAGATGAAGAGACACTCTGAACAGAGTTTAGTTTTTTCTTCCTTTCTTTCCTTTTAGTTTGATTTTGTTGTTGTTGATGTTGTTGATGTTGTTAATGTTAATGTTGATATTGTTGTTGCCGTTGCTATTGTTGTCGTTGTTGTTTTTGAGTTGACATTGATGGCCGGACCAGTCCTTACTATCCTCTTTAACATTTACATATTTTTCTTTGGTTTTTACAGTTTTCAAGCTAATTTTCGACAGTTTTCCGAACAATCACCTCACAAACACACACACACACACACACATACACACACACAAATACACACGCACACACACACACACACACATAACCTCAAACAGTATTTGAATGTGTGACTAACCAGTTGCAGTTAACCAAACGTCCTTTATTTTTTTCCCACGTCCATTTTGCATAGATTACGACACTTGCTACACACACCATGGGTGTTACTCCTCTACCTGTTAGAACCCGTCATTGTCTCAACATCGGGCTATCAACACACAAGAACACTGATTCATAAACGCTGATGGGCCGATGACCTGTGGCTCTGTGCTGGCGCCGTATGTCCTGTATCGCTCGTAGAATAAAACCGATCTAGCTAGCTTAGTCTACTCTGTCCTCCTGCTGCTGCTGTGCCACGTTAGCCTGTAGCGCGTCGTCATGGTTTCAACCTGTCGTTGAATGTACTGTCTTTCCCTTGGTGCGATGTTTTTTTACAAGTATCGTTAGCGAGCCCATCCGATTCACCTCTGTGGTCGCTGGTAGTTTCAGTTACAGTGAGCTGGTGTAATGCCAGAGAGGAACCACCAACTGTAGGGGATATGACAGTTGGTGTTTGGGGTTGAGGTGGGGTATGAGGGCAAGACCGAATGGCGACTTTTTTGCTCCCTTCCCAGCATTCCTGCAGCACGTCACTCCTCACTTGTCCTCCGGAGTTAGGTAGAGCAGCTCCACCATGGCCTCCTCTCGTCTCCCCCCTTCCCTGCCAGGAGACTCACTTCTTCTTCTTCTTCTTCTTCCTCTTCTTCTTCTTCTTCTTCTTCTTCTTCTTCTTCTGCGAAAATTACTTGTGGGACAGTTGCCATTCCACTTCATGACAACCGCCTGCGTCCATTTTCTTTCTCCATAAGTGTGTGTGTGTGTGTGTGTGTGTGTGTGTGTGTGTGTGTGTGTGTGTGTGTGTGTGTGTGTGTGTTGGTGGACGGTGTAGAGGCAGAACCGCAAACCAATTTCACTCACCCTCCAAATGAGGCTTGACGGGGCCCAAATTTGTCTCCCTCTGGGCCAATAGGATCCACTTGACTGTCCTTCAGAACCCCCCCCACCTCTCTTCCACACACACACACACACACACAGCTCTTTTATGTTCGGTGACAATTGCAATTGAGCGTTCACGGTTCAAGTTGCCCCCATCCCTAAAAGTGAGTTTGGAAGTGCATGTTGCATTATGGGAAACAAAGGGGGGGGGGGGGGGGTTTGGCGGTGGAAGTTGTTCTCGTTGATCTCGCAGAAAGGACAAACGCTTGTTAATAACAATCAACTGTACATCGAGTGCCTTTCACAAAGCTTCCAAATGATTCCATATATACTGTCGTAATGTTATAGCTGCAACAATGGTGAGCGTCAGAGATATCAAAAGCACACAGAGTCATCACACGTTGTGCTGCGGATTCACACCCGACACCGGAGCTACCAAAGGTGCTAAAGCGAGGAGACCAGCTCCTTTATGACGGCTGATGATTTGTTCAGATTTGGATTAACTAGTCTTGGAACTGACACACACACAGGCATACACACACATACACAATCAAGGCTAGCGCGGTCGTGAGAGATCCATGTATACTTGCCTCAACGGGGAGAGCGTGAGTGCATAAATGAAACCGTCTGTTTTTCACAGAGCTGAGCCAAATTTCCCTCCTCGCTGCTAGAGGAGGTCAAAGGTGAAATGCAGAAGTGAGCGCTGGAGAGCCAAATCCTGCTATCAATCGGCCGAGGACAATATATCTGTCAGGCTAATAGTGTAGCAGCCTGGCTCCATGACATTTGTGTTTGCTTTTTAAGAGACCTTGAAACTATCTTATCGTCCAATACCTGCCACACCACCATTTTTTATCAACCCCATTCAGCCCTGATATTGGCCCATAGATCACTTCTGCTCCAGGGGCCCATCGATGGCATTGGAAGAATTCCTCATGCTCTAAGATCTTGTTATTTCGCTGCTGCTTCACAACTGGTCCGCTTCTAAGCCAGTGGGTGTATCTGTCTCTCTGTGAGGATGCCTATATATGTAAACGTGTGTGCATGTTCGTGTGTGTGTGTGTGTGTGTTTCAAGAGCTGCTCTAGGCAGCTGTCAAACCTGAACTCGTAAAGGGTTATATTTCGCAGCGCCATCGCCAGGTTGACAACAGCTTCCCTGCTAACAGATGCTGATGATGGGGAAAACAGGATAAAGGGAAACAGAACGGTATGAAGAGACAGCAGTGGCAGCAGGTGGGAGCTAAGCAGCTAGCCCGACACCCCCCAGCCCCCCCCAGCCCCTGTGCAGTGGGGGGGGGCTCGTAGAACGCAGAGCCAGTGGGACCGCGGCCGATACATGCACAACAGACAACAAGCTATTTGATTACGCCGTTTGAGATTCCAGACAGAGTAGATGTTAAACCAAACGGTTCGGCTCTGTTTTGTCGTTTGGTAGCTAGAAGGTAGAGGTGTGTGGGGGGGGGGGCGTTAACCCAGCTAAAACACCTTCAAGAATAAGCACAATGAGAAACACCTTCACGGATACACAGCAGCACTGTGGCGGGGAGCGCAACAGAATGCGCGCCTGTCGCTTTAAAGAGTTCAGAGTCAGATCGTGGAGGAACAATGTGTGCCCCTCAGACAGCCCCATGTGTCAGCACAAAATGAAGAGCCAGCGAGAGAGAGCTGGAGAGAGGGAGGGAAAGTGAGGGAGAGGGAAGGAGGAGGGGTGTTAATTAGCTACTGTTGCCAGGGAGAGGTTGTCCAAGCAAGTACTCTGTCCTCTTGCAGAAATGTGTGTGGGTGCGATCGTATACACGCCCGTGTGTGTGTGTGTGCGTGTTTGGAAGAGAGACGCAGTGCAGTCACACAACCCCCTCCTCCACAGGTGACAAGGCAGGCCTCTTATTAATAAGCACCACACACACACTGTGTGCAGCCTGCATGATTTCTCAGTCTAAAACACCCCCTTACTAACAGTCATCGTGGCATCACATAAGTCAATGTCAACCTCTCTCTCTCTCTCTCTCTCTCTCTCTCTCTCGGCTGCTGCTTCCTGGGTTGTCGTGGAAGGGTTTTTAATATCCCCCCACATCCACAACATTTCAAGATGTTTGGTTTTAATGAAGCTGCTCACTCACTTTCAGCACTGTTTGAAAAAATCTTGGCTAGAGTAACTCAGCACTACCTTATTATAACCCCCCCCCCCCCCCCCCCCACCCACCCACCCCCTATCCCCTGGCTGATATTGCTTCATATTAAACCCAGAACAAGACCCCCTCTTCTCTGTGTGCTACGGCCATGTCTGTTCTGCTGACGCTACGCTTCCAGACAAGGCGCTCGCCATTCAAGACGACCTCACTGCCACGGCTTCAGACAAAAACAAATCAAAAACACCATTTATGTTTTCTTTCTCCATTCGGTTCATGGTTTCTCTGTCAGACCCCTGCACTGTCTCTCTCTCTATGGATCACTGCCACCGCCCACAATGACACCAGTATGATGCTATAGCTTCCGGAAGCATCTGTGAGGTACTCCCTGTGGTGTGTCTTTCTGAATATCAGAGGAACTACGGGAAAAAAGAGCAGTGTGCTCGTTTCACTCAAAGTATTCGGTGGAATGACTTGATGATTCACGTGTATTTTTTAAGATTGATTGATGTTTGTGTTTGTGCGTGTGTGTGTGTATGTGTGTGTGAGTGTATGTGTGTTAGCCGGTGAAAACACTGTCATCAATCCATTCTCCTTGTCTGTATATTAGGAGAGCTGTTGCTTAATAGCTCTCTCTCACACACACACACACACACACGTCTGTCTCACTAAAACACACAATGCAGTAATGAATCCATCTGGAGTTGCCCATTACCAATATAAGAGCCCATGCTTTTGAATTAATGCTTTGGTCCACCTTGTAACCAGAGACCTATTGGTTTGTTACATGTCCCTTGCCAGCCAGCAAGCAAGCTAGACAATACAGCTCATTACAGACTTTAAACAGCTCCAAGAGAAAACACACACCTACACACACGTACTGGGCATCAATCGCTTGTGAAATGGCCCACCAAATTGTAAAGAAATGTATCATTAGGCGAGCGTTTAGGCATGATGGGATTTGTCGATTTTTCAAAATATAAATAAATAAATATTTATTAGGACAGCAGAGCGGTTTTTTAAATTGTGGGTTTGTGTTTGATTTATCCCTTTTTTCCTTTTTGTGGTTGGTTTTGTTGCTGTTTTGTTTTGTTGCGCTTTTATTTTGAAATTTCAGCGCAGACAAGGACATGGTCACGCCTCACGCACGCTGCTCAGTGTGTGTGATATTTGAGAACTATCTGTACATCTGTGGATGTTAGGAGTTAACTTTGGTTTTAAGAGTTGTTTTTCTCTCTCTCTCTCTGATGAAGCTTTCAATAAAAAAAATGTGTAAAAAAGCAACAAACGGACACCTGCAATTTTATTTATATATTATTACACCTTCACAGTTGGTCATTGAAGACAGTGTGAAAAAAACACACACTAAGCTCCTTGCAGACACTGGCAGATACCACCGGGACCCGGAACCAAATTGCAGTGGGAAGCATTGGATACTTTAATTATCACCCAGCCTCATCGCACCTGCCACGCTAACCTTGGGCCCCCCCATCCCCCCACGAGCTCCGCCGCTCATCTCATAATTACAGCCTTCAACAAATGGAGCAAATATCTCTCGATGGGATTTCCACATACAGCCGGAGCTCAAACACGCCTGATTGGGCGTAAAGTGGTTATAATCAAAGACACAAGAGAGGCTTGCTCCGGAGGGGAGAAAGTGGATCGATGGGGGATCAATTGCGCTCTTCGCTCTCATTTAAGGAGCGATCGATGGCTGTCCTTGTCGCTTCACCGGGACACTGGTGTTGTCAATACCCTTGGCTGCCCACCTCCCCCCAGTAGCCGAGCGGCGTCTTCTGAGACACAACTCGACCAAGCACGCCCGCCCTCCAAGGTAACAGACGCTTTAATGTAGATAAATTGGTGTGTGTGTGTGTGTGTATGTGTGTGTGTGTGTGTGTGTGTGTGTGTGTGTGTGTGTGTGGATGCTAGTGGGTTGCGTGTCCACACGCGATCCAAATAGTATGGCTATAATAGGGAGGTTCACTAACCGCAACTTCCTGCTCGTGCATTCGCCCCTAGTAGGATCATCCGTCTAACTTAAAAAACACATGAGGCGTATAAATGTCAGCCACTATCCGCCACAGCCTCATTCAAAGAGAGGAACTGTGCACAGCCATAGAAAGGCCTACAGTTATCTTAACTCAAGTATTTACTTCCTTTGTGCTGTTCCAAATGTTTTTTGCCCGACTGCGCCAGAGCTCACGTTGTCAATTTGTGTGCAGGGAGAAATTCCGTGTGATGTGTATCTTTAATCGAATGAAATGCCACAGATGAAATCTCTTCTCTCCCCGTCTGCGAGGCGAGACACCGTCATAGTTTAGAGATTTGACGGCACAGCGCCACAAGGGCGCAGCATACCAACACAGATGTTATCGATGTTATCGTGTGTGTGTGTGTGTGTGTGTGTGTGTGTGTGTGTGTGTGTGTGTGTGTGTGTGTGTGTGTGTGTGTGTGTGTCACACAGGTTAAGGAGTGGGTTGGGTGGGGGGGGATGAATAATAAAAAAAAGTCTAAATGAAGACATTTACACAAAGAGCATACTTTGATGTCCAAGGCGTTTCGGGCCATTTACTATGAAGAGTGTCTGAGTGAGCCCAGATGTCAAAAGGCAATTTCTGTTAAGGGGGCATTTTAGTCATTTTAGTAGAGAGGAGTGCAACAACCCATCACCACAGCACAGGACAGGGAGGCGTTCAGAATTGAATTTAATATACTCGCCTGAACACTTGAAAACAGCAACCAAAAATCTATCCCACTCCTCGTCAGATCCACTTAAGCTTAGTTGTAGAACAATGGATTTCCACGGCGGGCCTTAATTGAACAAGGGGCACGGAGGAGGCGGCGGTGAAACCCGGATTGATTGCTGACAGAACTCAAACGGCCGCGAGGCTTCCCAGGTGCGGGCCGAGGAGCGACGCATCCAATCAGGGACCTCATCTGCCGTCGTCAGCAAAAACACACACCTGGCGCTGCCCTGTAATTAGCTGACGTTCAGTAAAAAGGTAGCGCTTGATGAGGGTGAATTTGGGTAGGGTGTGCTAAAATCTCAATTTGGCCCAGGAGGTTTCTGGTGGTACCCCCCCCCCACACACACACACACACACTCACACACACACACACACACACACACACACACACACACACGCGCGCGCGGCCTCGTGTTTGTTTAATCAAGAAATAACAAGTCAGCTAACCCATTTAAATATGGAAATGGCATTGTTCTACAGGCGACGACTACAACAAGCCAAATAAGTTTGATGACAATATCGGAAACCCGGCGAAACCTTGACGATCTCTTGCTTCGCCGCGCAAGACGAGGTAGTAACACAGGAACAGCTGCCCCCCCCCCCCCCCCCCCCCCCCCCCCCCCCCGAAGATGACGGAAACAGGGAGCGCTACACGGAAGTCTTGGCCCGCGTCGACAATGGAAACAAACAGCGGCGCGGTGTCAGCGGCAGAGAGGGACGCACACGCTCACTTTGCCTCCCAACAGCTGCTGCTCCTGTGTTCGCCGCGGCCCGTGATGAATTACTGTTATTGTATTACAGGAGTCGGGAGCGCCGCCAGGCCTATTGAAGCCCTGAAATGATATTAGCCCAACAATGGCGTCCCCTCGGAAAGGCCCGGGCCGCGGCGGAAAAGACAGCTCTGTCTCCAGATAACCCCCTCTGCTGCTGGGTGTGTGCCAGGTAGGCACAGAGCTATAGCCCCCCCCACCCCCCAACTAGGGGCCCAAAGCCTAAATGACACGTCTGAGCTCTGTTTTGTGATCGAAAAGCCAGACGGCAAGAGTGTAATGAATTCGACCGGCAACGTCAAAACGTCGTAGCTTCAGCTGGTAGCGAAGAAACGTCCATGTGTTTATTTTTTAAACACCTGCCGGATCAACAATCATTAAAGGTCAGGGGGGATCCATAGTCTCAGGCAGAAATCAACACCCTTTCCCCCAGTTAACCCTGTTAACCATTTGCCAATCTACTTTTAAAATAATAAGATGAACCATATATCAAGGGAAGTGTTCAGAATGATTTATCAGCTTCACAAGAAGAGTAGCTAGCACAGCTCAAGAGTGTCACGTTAAAGAGGTTAAATGTTTGCAGTAGCGTGTGTTTGAGCCCAGAGAGGGCGTAATGCAAAGCATTCTACAAGTGGTGTTTGGTTTGGGTTCTCCTCTCTCAAGTGTGCCGTGTACCAGCATTTACGCGCAAATACAATTCCCTTTAGAAAAAAAAGCAACACCAACTAAATTTGGATTGAAATCAATGATATCTCAATTTGCTGAAGTGAACCAATCGCTCGGGATTCCGCACTACCTCATCCATCAGCAGGAGGGTGCTGTTTTGCAGCACCCTCCAGGGACGAATTGTATATTAATGAAATGGAGCACACTTTTAACTTTGAACTACTTGTGTGTATTGCATATGATACACTTGCATCTACACAAGACAGCAGGAGATTTCCACATAAAACGGTATAGATAGTAAAAAAATTCGACGCCGTAAAATGCCTTTGCATTTACCCAAAACCACTTACACTGCACACTCTCAGTCCACGTTATGACTGAGAAAACAAAAAAATGTTGCATTCTGTGCAACCAGTTTCCACAGAGGACCATTTGAATCTGGTGAAACCCAGGGCAGCCTTTGATCCAAACAGTCCCGGGGTCTGCCTATAAAGCAGGCAGAGGAGAGAGGGCAGACTACAGCTGCAGATGGCACCAACACACAGAGAGCAGGATTAACCACCCATCGTACATGTCCAGAGGTAGGAGGATGGGAAGACGAGGAAGGACATGAGAACACTCAGGCCAAATGTATGGATGTCTGAGTGTGGATGTCTCCCTGTGTACCGAGTGTGTCAATAATGTCTTTGTGAGTGCGCAAGTGTGTGCATTTTGTGTTGGAGTGTGTGCACGTGTAGGTTACGTCTCTGACATGCAAAGGCATGCTCTGTTGACCAAAAATAATAAAGCATGCTTTCAAGAGAGAAGAGAGCGATGGGAGAGAGGTAAAGAGCAACAAGCAGAGTGAGAGAGAGGTTTAATCGGAAATAAGTGAAATGGTCAACAGTACGAAATGAGACGGAGTGGAAGAAAATTAGAGAGAGAGAGAGAGATTATGAAAAACAGAAGGAGGAAATAAACAGAGGGTTAAAGGAAGACGGATGTGGCAGAGATAAAACAGAAGTAACCGTTGGAGGTAGTGAGAGAGAACGGGATAATGAAATGAACACACTGAAACATTTGCATTTCACTTCCTCACTCCCTCTCTGACCTCGTGACCCCCAGACTCTGTGGGGTTAAGTGTTGGAAAGCCCCCTTGCATACACCCTTTACTAGCCAAGTACTTAAACCCTCCCTGTGGGTATTCAGCCGCTGCGTTACGTGAGTCACACCTAGGCCAAAGAGTCACTATGTTGCAGGTATATTGTTTGGTCTTTACCCTCCTCTACATGTGTAGCCTCTCTCTGAGTGTAAGGCAGTCATCATGGGTATATATATAGGTACTCCAGACACATCTTGAGCCCAATATTGCAGACATTTGAATGAAGCCTTGCTACCTTCTGTCTGATCAATCTTTTTATCGTCAATATATACACATATCATCACTGTTTATAAAGAGATAAATTACATCTCTATTCACTAAGCATTAGGAACACTACGATTTACCTTCCTAAAGTGTGTGTGTGTGTGTGTGTGTGTGTGTGTGTGTGTGTGTGTGTGTGTGTGTGTGTGTGTGTGTGTGTGTGTGTGTGAAACACCTACAGGGACCTACCGGGCTTCAGCTGGATCTGGGCAACATTGTGTGTTTAATCCACCAAAGCACTACGCCTGTATCTACAGGGCGACCTCAACGTCTCCCCCCCCCTCCTTCCTCCATGTGGTCCTTATCACCTGACCTGTGTCTCCGGCTCTGGTTGTTCACTTCATCTTGTCTGTATTCAGGGCATGCGTCTTCCCCAGCTGGAAAGGGGTGTTATACAAGCTATGGTGAATATGGTAACAAGCTTGTAGCTTGATATACGTCCACATCCTTTTCTTTAATGGAGCCAGTATGCTATATGTAGGTGTATTGGGACATGACATTTGTACAATTTTTTTTGTTATAGCAGTTTCTCAGTATTTACTGAGAGACATGACCCCTAGTGTGTGTGTGTGTGTGTGCGTGTGTGCGTGTGTTTGCGCGCGTGTGTAAGAGGCTTTCTGTGTCTGTCCGTGTGTTTGTGTGTGAGACTTTCCGTGTCTTTCCGTGTCTGTCCGTGTGTGTTTGTGTCCATGTGTGGGGACTCGTACGTCCTCTCCAGATGCTCGATTCCTTCAGTAGAGCATTGTTCATCCATCCCCTGTCCTCCTCCCGGTAAAGGCCCATGTTGTGGCTACAGCAGGCTACTCACCCTCTGGTGAACTATGCAGGAGAGAACAGACCAAGGTGAGCAAGGAGCTGAATACCACTAAGCACTCCCACATGTTGGTGTGTGTGTGTGTTTGTTTTAGTAGGACTAACTGTGTGTGTGTGTGTGTGTGTGTGTGTGTGTGTGTGTGTAGGTAAGGGAGAAGGTTTTGTGTGTTCGTAAAAAACACATGTGCGACAGAGTGCGTGTGCATGCCTGAGAGACTTCGAGGTCACTCATGTGCTCGTGTCATGTGTCAGACGGCCTTGCGTGTACATGCAGGGTTTTTTTTAGGGGGGAAAAGCCTGAGCAAACAACAAGGAACGCAGACGGCAGTAATGGAGCATGGCTTGGGCTTCACAGCGCTAATGTGTTTTACACACAGCGTAGTCCCCTGTGACGTAACCCTGCCCCAGTAACCGTGGTTTACGGGACGTTTTACACAGAGACACTAATAGGGCTGCAGGCCTTACCCTTGTACCACAGGATCACATGTTATGCTGAAAGACGGCAATCTATTAAGTACCCAACACTGGATATATGTGACTGTATGTCCCTGTTTACACTTTGGTAAACATGTTTTGTATGACTTGAAGAAAAACGTATGAAAACATCAGTCAGAATGAAGACTTTTATTTTGTACTGTTTATTTATTTGATGGATCCTTCAAAGAAGAAGCCTTTTCCTAAAGATACTTCATGAAGGCCCCTTTAAGCCAGACATCCATATGTAACCTAATCCCTGTGCAACATAACTGCTGGTATAGTCGTCGAGGCCCTGGTGTTAGTCAGCCCGTATATAAACAGGGCATGAGCTGTTGGGGCGTCGACGGGGAAAGCTGTGTAAACGTAACCTTGCCCGTTCCCTGGTCGTCGCTCAACGGGTAGGAGCCTGACCTATACATTCTCGCCTTGACGTTACACCTTGTATCGCTTACCATTGGAGGTTCGAGGCAGGAGTTCAGGGAAACCCGCTTGCCTTGTTATCCCGAACGATTGGGTTTGTTTGCTTTCTGAGGAGCTTGAGGGTGGTTGGGTGAGGTGAGGGGTGCATCTACTATATTAATGTGTCAGCCTCCCATTATAGCCTCTTACAGGCAGGGCCTTATTTTCTAAGGCATACATTTGTCAAGCACCCTGAAGTACTTATCTTTATATTGGAATACAAATGCAACAATTCAAATCGGCCCAATCAAATATAAAGGAATAAGGAAGTGTCTTGTGGGTTAAGTTGTTTTATACAGCTATTGCAGAAGGTGTTGAGTTATGTAACCATTTTTTACACCAAAATACTTCCTATGAAGGTTGACGGCCGTGTAACACGACCCTGATCAAATTAAAAACCATATGACCTGCGTGAGGCTTCAAGAGGCACACAGGCAGTATCCTCTGACTGCGATGGAAGTCGACGGTCAGGAATGTGAAACGCGTCACGCTTTAAGCTTCAACATCGGACCTGTGTGACGAACGCTAAGCAGATCACTCACGATGACCAATGCATGCACCTCACACTGCCAGAGTTAAATCCGCCAACGTCAACAATTCTCCCCCAAACTTCCTGGAACTCGACACTGTCAGTGTGCCGTGTCCCTGACCTCGGAAGCTGCCCTTAATGAGGCTGATGCTACTCAACTCTTACTTTTATTGCTATTCCTCCCGTGTGTCCCCTCCCTTCCTCCTTCCTCCCTCCTCCCTCCTCCGCTTCCAGATACTGAAGGCAGAGGGCAGGGCCTGGGAGAGGGGTGAGAGAGGGCCTGGGCGGAATAGTTGCCACCTGTTGCCATGATACCAGTGGTCAACACGTGTAGACAGGGGCGGGAAAACTTGGGCGCTCACCTTTTGGGATCGCTTCAAGCCACTGGCCCGGGATTCAGTGGTTCTCCGGCTGCTGTGTCTCACCTGGCCGTCCCCAGGATGTACTTGTACCCCGGCCAGTGGGAGGACTGTGAAGATTGGGGAGGAGAGAGGCAGGGAGACACGGATGGATGGCTTGAAGATGTAGAGACATGATGAGATAAGAGGAGGGGAGAGGGGAAGAGATGAGAGTAGTGGAGAAAGATGGGGGGGGGGTTCCTGGAATCGCTGTGGGAGGGGCACACATCTGCAGCTGCTGCTGTGGTTCAGGAACATCTGGAGAAATAGGGCTGGTAATATGGAGCCTCTGAGTGGATTAGTTGGGGGGGGGATTTAAAATTGGCCCTCTATAGATGTCCCCTCCATGCTGGAGTAGGTTTCCAGTCTTGGAACCGCAGCAGAGGGCAGGCTGATGTTGGTACTTGGCTGCTGTTAAAACTAATTGCAGTATCCATTCCGGATCTCCAACCTTCAGTTGCGCTCATTTCTTTTTGCAAGACATTTTACAGACGCTAATAATAACCATGTTCGAATGTATGCGTTGTGAAGTGAAAGTCTGCAACGCCTTCACCATAGTTTGGCTGTTAAGCCTCAGGGTTCAAGCGTTATTGCTCAAGAGCACCTTGACTTGTTTGCGACGCCTATATTTATTCATTTATATAGATGTGTCTGCATCCTCCAGGCACAACAGTCATCTGTCTGTGGCGCTAAGGAAAAGTGAACGGTGACTCGTAGCCAAGCAGATGGCCCCCATTGCCTTTCACAAACTGGGTGACCGCCCTGTTTTGGAAAACGAGAGCCCTGGTCGAGAGATGGTTTGGGGGGGGACCACCCCGCTTTCGCGGTGGCTTGCCTCAGTGGGCTTCCTGGTGGGTGGGAACGACGACCCGATCCGCCACCAGCAGCACAGCCTGGGATACCATCATGCGTTGTCCTGGTTACAACAGGGGACGGGGTGGTGTGGCCATGAGGCAATGTGCTGTCTGAAGAGTCGAGACTCCTAGAGTTATTGGCGAGGAAAACGTACACTGACATAGCCAAAGCACAAAAAGATACAACACTTAAATATGAAATTATATATTAAATAGAAAAAAAATCACTCACACACACACACACATATATCCTCATGCCAGAGTGTTCTAATGAGGCTGGCCTGGCGTAGGCCCGTGCCTGCCATGCTAATGGTGACACGCACGGTGTGACCCATATCCTCAGCAGATGTTCAGAACAGACAGGGCCCTCAGAAGTTACACGTCCACGTTGAAAGAATGTACTGATGCCGCTGGAAAAGGTTTGCCACATCATTGCAAGTGGAAATACGCAAAACAAACAGAACATTGATGAGTCCTCCTTGCCTAGCTGCAATGTGCTGTTTGTGTGAGGACGCGCCATGTCAGAGTGCGCTGTCCTGAAGTAGTGCCAACACTGTACTCTTGTGCTCACAGCAGCTGGGAAGTCTAATACAACATTGCTCAGTGAGAGTATGGTGCAAGGGAAGCCATGTTACTAATCTGTTATGGTTGAGACGCCGGTCAGCTTTTACTAAAATATAACCAATATGTAGAATTTCCAATCGCCCAAGTGAGTTAAACCAATAGATTGTGACAGCCGAGCGAGAGATGAGCTCTGAGCAGACTCTGAGACGTACACAAAGGCTACCACATAACTGACAGTGTTGGTATTGTACGGGGACTCTAGCTGATTGTGCTGTCAGACCCGGGAGTTACAATGCGATAGAGTCGAGCTTGAGCACAACCCGTTCACACACAGAGAGTGAGAGAGAGAGAGAGAGAGAGAGAGAGAGAGAGAGATGTCCACATACAACGACACGCAAAACCCAGAAGATGAAACTTTAAACCCAGAATAATAACCGGCACACAGCATGCGTTGCATCGCAGGTAGGAAAATATTTTGTTTCATGTTAAAAATCGGCCATGTCCCTGTCATTGTTGTTGTTCAGAGGGATTTCTGTGTCAAAGCAAACAGTGCATCGTGTTTCTTTAGAAACCCGACTTCCCTGGGAATGGAGCGAAGCAACCCAGTACTTTTTATGCTGTGCTTTTGTTTGCCTCAACTGATTCACTCGAGACACATACTAGCTTGAATTGAAATCAGCTGAAAAAGCAGCACCTCCCAGCACCTCCCCCGTCGTGGAACGTGTGTTGTGTTGGGATGTGAGATACTCAGAAGACTCTTCTAATTCCCCCCTAGTGTCAGGGGACAGGTTGAGAGAGCGAGGAAGTGACTCATGGCCCTAGGGCCGCGTTCCAACTCTGTTTGGTCGGCCGCTCTGGGAAAAGATTTAAATAATAGAGCCCGAGTTTACCCCACTCATTCATTCAACCAGCCTCAGCATTTCAATGAGTAATGGAACACGTCGATGACTATATGCCCTATAGACTTTATATGTATAGTATAAAGTTATATGCAGACCATGGTCTCTGTATTAAATAGAGTTAGTGTCTACTATATACTCACCCTGCATATGGTATAAAGTTAGGCTGTACAAAGGTATGATGACACTAATTTAATTCAAATTCTATAAAGTCTAGCTGACCTCAATATGTGCTTGGATGTTTGGGAGTATGCTGTTATGAAATATGTGTAAACATTAGAGCCATTAATATGTGGAATGATCCTAGATGTCATTACATTATTGTCCTTAAGTGTTTATATTATGCTATTGATGTTTTATTAGTTTTACACATTTGGGTACTAATAGTGTCTTCTTGCAGAGAAGATCTACCCAAATAGCAGATCTAATTGCACTTAGACACATGCATACAAGCATACTGACATAAAAGACCGCAGAGAATATGAAGAGAATACATTCAAGAGCATATTTTTGTCTTTAAAAGAAAGTCAATGTTTCTCTGTTTTTCCTGATCAAAGCCACACACGGATACTGAAGTCTCCCTGGAGTTTCCGTGGACTTAGAGCTGTTCCAACAGTGGGCAAAGTCATAGCCATGACTTTCCTGGCTGGTGGACATCCAGGCAAGTATTGGAATTAACTATTTAAGTATATGTTCTAATCACGTCACAGCTCGGCGCAAAGAACACAAACAACGTTTTGTTTGGTGAAATAAACCAAAGAACGGCGTTGAGCTTGAATGGACATTTGTGATATTGAATGCCAAACCAGATTGGCACAGATGCTTACTAGCCCAGTTTTCCCGTCGTAAAGCTGTACAATAAAGCCGCTAAAGGGCAAGGGGAATGAGTCATTCTTTAACGGAAACTCATGTTATGAACTCATAGTTCAGATACCCTTTATTTAATCAAACCATACTTTGTCAACTTTTCTTCTTTCGCCCTTTCACCCCGTCTTCCACCTTTAATTATCAAACGTACGCACACACACACACACACACACACCGGAGAAAAAAGCGAAACACAGTGGCTCACACACACACACACACACACACACACACACACACACACACACACACACACACACACACACACACACACACACACACACACACACATACACACACACACACACACTGCGTCGCGTCCTCCATTGTCTGCATTGTTTACCACGTGGCAGCGGTTCAGCTCTGTGTCTTATCAGCGCCGGGTCATGGCGGTATTTCCTGTGCGGCCGCTGCGAGCAGAAGGTGGCACAGGATGACGGTTGTTTCCTGCGCTGGCAACACCCAACACGTAGCTCGCGCCAAGCCCCCTCTTCCAGCACCACCACCACCCCCACCACCACTCACCCCCCCGACACACACTCTGGTGGGATGGCATGCCTGGCCCGCCTACAGGACATTGAAGGGTTAGTTTAGATGGGCTGTGCTTTCTTTTAGGGACGCACAAGGCAGGGTGCAGGCTCCATCAGGAAAATAAGGATGTTTTGGTGGTTAATACTGTGGTCAGCAGATCTGTATCAGATTAGAAAATGTGTTCTAATTTGTGTCAAACATTCAAATCCATATTATGTTTCAATAATATGTAAAAAATAAATATCATCAATCAATAAATATCATCAATCGTTCCTTTCTGTTTGAGTAATCAAGTCTTTCTGTAAATAACCCGCTTAGCCTATCTTTAGTTAGACCATTTTCTTGTAATGGAACTCATTGAACATCACATCAAGTATTTTGTGTTTGTATTTTCTCCGGGAACATAATTCATGTGGAATGCCGTCTCTTCCCATGGGAAGCCCACGGAGAGCTCTTGGGTTTCATCCGGGAGGGAGCCGGCAGATGTTGGTTAAAGGGCCAGTGGTTGTGAAGGGGAGGTTTGTGATGTTTATTAGAAGTGGGTTCTTCAGAGGGACCCTGATCGCCCGTCTGGATTAAATATATATCCGCAGACCGCATTGGATGCCTTTTACAAATTTACTGATTTTATTTTTAGTTTTTTTTTCACGATGTGAACGTTTTCCCTTTAAGAATCATGTACGACCATTGACTCCCTGAAGAGGCTTGGTAAATGCTGCCTGTGTGTCTTCCCATGGTCATGCTCCATTAAATCTAAGTCTTTGCTTCGAGGAACAGGATTTAGTAGGCAGCAAGTAGGTAACCCCAATACCTGCATGAATACAACCATCCAGACTATACTGTAACCATCCATGGCCATTTGACCTACCCTGCTTTTTTGATTTAAGTATGTGACATGTTTCATTCATAAAAGGATCCCATTGTAATCTGGTGGCTCTCTCCACCCTACACTGTGTAGTGCTGACCCATGCTGCAAAATAAGAACAGAAACTTTTGCTGTTTGTGGCCATGTAGTGTCACGCGGGTAATAAAAAAAATAGGCCTTCCTCATTCTCTGAAGTACAAAATACTCCTCTTTTGTAATAGAGAGCTGCTCTGTGGGACTCTGCGTGAGTGAATTTATTCAGATTATTTACAGCCAGAACCTCATCAAAAATAAATGAAAGCAATGATTGGTAATCGACCGGTTTATTACCGGTTTGGGCTAATTTCTGGTAACTTATAATTACCGGTTTACAACACGATCACTTAGGTGTGTCAAGCAGAAAATGCAACATCGCATGCCAGGCGGCATTGCAACACACACACACCTTTGACTTGTGCTGCATAGTCTTTGTAATTGCTTTGTTTTTGAGGTCTTGTTGTTTTATAGTTTGTTTTGTTTTGGTTTGTGTTATGGTCTTATTTAATTAACAGATTGTACTTTTGTGACCTGGCTCTGTGAAAGGTGCTATACTAAATCAACTTGACTTATTGACTCACACACTATGATGGCCTCTATGCGTAGCTGCATTAATAGTCGTGATGCATATTGAAATGTTTTGATCCGCCAGTTACGAGGAATCATTTCTTTCCGCGCTGGTTTTGTTCCCTGTAATCTTTGTTCTTGGGGTGAACAAAGATCCCCCCCCCCCCCCACACACACACACACACACACACACACACACACACAAACACACACACACACACACACACACACACACACACACACAGCCCCTCTGTGCTCTTCCCACAGCGCTAATGAAAGGCTGGGGCCATGCAGCCAGGCAGGCTCCGACCTAGGTCTTCTGCAGCAAGGCAATTCCCCTGGCTTGAAACAAATCGAAGAAATGCACTCAAAAACCAGGGAGATTGATCTAACGTTGACTTCGGGTGAACCGGCTTCGACAACTGTTGCGTGTGTTCACGTTCTAAGGAGATTGATCCCAAATGAAATTAGAAAAGAGGAGGTTGTGGTGCTCTTTTTTTGAGTTGCTCGTTCCTTTGCCAATTTTGCGCTGCTGTTCATTTTGGTTTTCTGAGCATGAGTGTGTTTCAGGGTCAATAGGGCATGCTATTACTACTACTACTCTAAGACAATTTATTACTCTTTAGCAAATGCTTTGATCGAAAAGCAGTTCCTGATACAGTGGAACCCCCAGGACCTTGTGTACTGAAGTCAAACAGGGAATCCTCCTTACACCAGAACCAGTAGTGCTATGTCAACCCTATTAAGACCATGTTCGCACCAAGGGAGGGGGCCACACACACACACACACACACACACACACACACACACACACACACACACACACGCACACACACGCACACACACACTTTCCATGGAATACACTCACTCTATCCTAGGACTATAATTAGAGGCGAGTTTCCACTGAAGGACGGCCCGGTCTAGGTGGGCAGGTTTAGGACCTGCAGCCACTGTATCACGACATCAAACTGTTCTCTGGCCATGGTTACATATAGCCTGTATGTTTGTGTTCATGCAAGTATTGGGGTTACGTACTTAGGAAATAATATATCCTGTGGGAAATGCAAAGACTTTGCTTTAATGGAGGATGATCATACGAAGGCTAACAGGCAGTGTTTACCCAGCATCTTCAGACAGTCAATAGGTGTACCTGATTCTTATAGGGCTACTTTGACACTGTGGGCAGTAACGATGGGATAGTATGTCAGATATTAACAAAACAAAGATGAGGGCAGTGACCATGTGGAAACTGTTATGGGTAGGCCATGACTGAAGGGAGCCACGGAAGCAGAGGCCAAGTTAATTTGCTACGGGGGGGATTGGACATCTGCAAGAATGCGGGAAGCTAAAGGAACATATATAATAAAGAATACAGGAGATTGGCATGGCTGCAGTATCACACTTCTTGGTTTCAATTCTAACTAACATAACACGTTTAGAATTGGTGAGAGGAAGGGCGATATTTCTAGGTGCAAGGATAATTTATACAAAGGCCTTTTAAATGCCCTTGTAAGGAAGGTTAACTCATTGTGATATGGTACATTTTACCACAACACCGTCACATAGTGTAGATTGCATTACTAGACTCACAAGGCAGGAAAGCTCATATGTAGGTGAACGGGCCATTGCACTTACTTTGACTTCATATTTGTTTGGAGCAATCATGATGCTTTAGGCTGGGATCTGTAAACGAGTAATTGGTGAATACAAACTAGGCCAGCCATGGTAAATTGTGCAAACGTTGTTAAGGTTTCAAATCGAGTAGAAATTGAGTTATTAAAATTCCTTTCTGAAAGCTTCTTCCAATCATCCGAATTAGTTTCAGTCATGGTTTCCGGCCCAGGCTCTGTGCTGTCTCCCGAAAGAACTTCTGAACATGGAAGGACAGCTGGATCTGAGATTATTAAGAGACTAAATACAAACACTTTTTAGTACAGGTTTCTTTTGTATGAAAGTTATTAATATATGTATTTCTAACCACCCTACTTTAACCAATGTCTGTCTGTCAACAAACCATCCTGGGTACCTGCCTGCAATCTACCTGTGCACTCATGCCACATGACCAGAGTCTTCCACAAGGCTAAGCAGACGTTTTTTTAAAGCTAGAGAGCTATGTGTTTTTTGGGGAATGGCTTTAGAGGGAAGCCTGAAGAGAGGGGTGAGATTCTAGCATACTGTGGCTGGTTTCCCAATTTGCCTACGCAACCTTAAAGTAAACATAGCACGATTGTTATTCTGTATGTTTCCCAATCTGTTGTACCGCACTCAGGCACTAACCAGGACATAAACTACTAAGAGCAGTACGAAAAAAATACGTGGTTTGCATGTGAAAATAGCTTCATCAAAATAGACTTTCTAACTTTATAGGGCTGGGTTGGGCTCGTTGTGAAATGATGTGTGGCTGAACTTTCTGGTTTCCAGGGTGCGTTGCCACATAGGTCTTGCAGGTGAATAAGGTTATCAAGTGAGACTTCATGTACTTCAAACAGCTTGGTGGCCGATTCTCACAGCAATTAAAAAATACGACCAGGTTATTCTACGGTTTACTCTCGTTGGAGTGAGGTAGATCAAAGTCAGGGTTCATTAAGGCAGTGGCTTGCGATCGTCATACTGTTATTGCACACCATACAAGCTTTCTACTGAATCTTATGACTTGGAAAAACCAAGCATTTGACTAACAAGTTGAACTTCATTCCCCCAATTGATGGCGCCAGTCGATTACTGATTATAAATCGTACCTCGAGGAATAAATGATCAACAAGTCAGATGAACAAGCCCACTTAACAATATCACAGCTGTAGACAAAGGGGTATCGATGCCAAACAATTCTAAAATGTACATTCCGCAATACAATGAAGACACACTACTAAAGAACACCTGGGGAGCTGGGCTGTTTACACTGCCCTGGTCGGAATACTGAGCAATGATTTAATATTCCTGTTTGCCACTACTGTTTTGGGCTCACCTCCAGTTGGCATTCATTGTTCACTCTACGTCTGGGCCAAGTGTATAGCTAGCACTGCAGATGTGTTTGTGGGTGTGTGTGTGTGTGTGTGTGCGCGCATCTGTGTAACTGTACGTGCATGTCAAGCAACATACATGCATGCGTGTGTCTGTGTGTATGTGTGTGTGTGTGTGTTAGGGTTAGGGTTAGGGGTTCAGCGTCGTGTTCCCAGCGTTTGTTTGCCGCGGGTGTGGGGGGGGGGGGGGGGGGGGTGTTTTTCCCGAGAGCGCTGCTATGCGAGTGGGATAGGCTGGGGGGGGGGGGGGGCGGGGGGGGTGTGTGTCATCAGTTCTGTGTTTGCCCTCCCACTCGCTCCGGTGCGGATACACGGGAACGCCGGGAACACCTGCTCCCGCTGCCGCCTAGCACAACACCACCACCGGATGCACCCCCACACCCCCACCCAGCACCACGCCCGATTGTTTATCTGTATTTGTGCAATGCGGAGGGGAATGTTGACGGGCAAAGTTTACAAACATGACAACAGAGTGATGGGATGGCTGTTTCAACTTACATAGAGCCTGTTGGTCGCCTGAACGGATGAGGTACCAAGGATTCGGGACGCTGTGTGAGGGTTATTCACGCTGCCCGCTAGAGGGGAACTCTGGTTGGATAGGCACTCATGTCAAGGTCAGGGCTTGTTGAGGTGTTGTGGGGGCTGGATGGGTGACCTTAGTCGGTGTCAGCAGGAGGCCAGCGGTGTGTGTTGGGTCTGTAACCGCAGCAGACGGCTTGGACACCTTGTGGCTTGGATCCTGTCTTGGATCGAATGAACACAAGGACCAGCACACACAGACACAGACACACAGACACACAGACACACAGAAACACACCTTAAAAAAATAAATGACCAATCACACACGTCCACCCGTCCTCTCGCACAGACTGAGCATGGATACACCTATCATAAACATGAGGGCCAGCAGTCACGTTTCGTGAGTCTTCCACGGGCCCCCTACGGTGCAGGCCAGCCATGTTGTTAAAACCAGAAGGCATGAATTCTCCAGGGGGGTGAGCGATCCTTGTAAAACAAAACTTTATGAATAGTGCATCATAACCCCAGGGAAGAAGGAAATGTTGAGGATGATAGTGCTTATGTGTGTCGGGGCGGGGGGGGGGGAGTTATGAGCGAGGGTCACAGGTTAGATGTGTAACCTGACTTCATGGCCTGGATATGCAGAGCAAAAACACATGTCTGAAAATAGAAGGCTCATTTAAAGGTGTGGTATTGGACTGAACCCCTGCGCTTCGTCTATACAAATCCAACACGTCAGGACATAGCGATGGAGCTGCTCCTCCATTGGGAATCCCAAAGGGGGGTCTCTCACTAATGTTTTGCTACACTTTAAAACGTAAATGTAATTGACATACTAAACAAACAGTGTAGAGCTAAATGCGGCCTACATAAAAATGTGACATGCTAATATCACTTGTGTGTTTATGGCGCAATGGGAATATTTACTTTATAAAAAATCGGAGTTTCCTTACCTTCCTGTGTAATCTTCTGAGACTCGTGACATTTCAAGTCATGCCGTGTGTGTGTATGTGTGTGTGTGCGCGCGCGCGTGCGTGTGCGCGTGTGCGTGCGTGTGTGTGCGTGTGTGTGTGTGTGTGTGTGTGTGTGTACGCAAGGGTAATAATATGGTGCAAGCCTTGGTGAGCCACACGAGGCTTTACAGAAAGGAAAAAAAGGAAAGAAAAAAAAATACGCCAACCCCAATAGTCCAACCCCGCTGAAGATTTCCTGTTCCAAGAAAAGTTAACTGCACATACTCGTGTGAGAGTGTCTGTGTTTGAGAGAGGGGGGGAGAGAGAGACGTAGGCTATAGGGCAAGTTGAGCTTCTCCTGAGGCGCAACAGGCGGGCCGAAAGAAAGCGACTCTCGTTTGGGGTGTTAACGGCGACTTTAGCCGAAGCATAAGTCACTTCATGAGAAGGACGGCGGGGTTTGGTCCGCGTCTAAATGGCACCACTTCGGTTTTCCGCTTTTTGGTGTGGAACGATACTCTGTCTTAGCATACTTTCAGACAACTCTGGTAAGTAACTTGTTCATTGTTACCTTGATAAATGACCTCTTAAGTGACGACAGCTTCGGTTTTCGAAAGCGCACACATGTTTTTGTGCAACATCTGTAAAAGTCTCAAGCGTCGTGGCGTCGTTCCAGTAGAGTTGAAACTACCGCAACCGGTGAGCTGACGAACTCCTGCGCGAGACGGCGCTACGATGCCCTGGCTCTGTATCGTATAAGTAACCTGTTCTAAATTTTAAATAAACTCCTATTAAATTAGCTGTATCAAAGACGAACAAGCCTACGCAACAACAAAAAAAAGTGCGTTATGACAAACACTGCGGCCAACTGTAAACCGCTGATGAAACTAACGGATGACATGTCGACCACAGCCGCCTTCACATGGCTTAGTAACCGTTAATACGCCTGTTGTCATTATGAATCGGTTAAGGGATATCCTATAACGTGGTACAATTTATATCGTCTATTTTCTCACTCACTGTACCGCCGTTGTGAAAAGATCGTAAATGTGATGCTTTGAGTTTGTTTCCTGTTTCCTCAAGGTTGGCTAGATTATAGATTATCACCTGCTTCACACACACACACACACACACACACACACACACACACACACACACACACACACACACACACACACACACACACGCAGGCACACACACAGCGTGGCGGCATTGATTCCGCTAGAATAAAACCCTTTATCTTTGATGTGCAACCACAATTATAACATCGGTGTGTCGTCCCCTGAGGGGGTAGACAATGTTTTACCAGACTCACTGGCCCCCGATGGCACCACCACCGAGTCTCTTTGACTGCTCCTAATCCTCTCTCTCCCGCCTCTCTATGCAATTAAACGTAGCCCTGGGTGACAATTAGGTCCAGCATTCATCCCCTTCCATCGCCTGCCTCCGCGGGTTTAAATGACATGCTCTTTGAGAGCAGTTGCTCTAATGATATAATGACTCTCTGGCTCAACCAGCTTGCAACCTGGTGGCATAGATAAAGGGAGGGGGGGCAGAGAGGGAGCGGCAGCATAGAGGAGGGCATAGACTTGAGATCACTGTTGATTTACCTTAAAATGAAGGGAAAAAATAAAGAAATGAAAACGCACGCACACACATACAAACGCACACGCAAAGCCTAAAATCACACCCTCAATTAGTTTAGACTGGATTTCAGATTATAAATATAACAATGTTTTCATTTGGGGGACAAATTTAGCCGTTACCCGCCTGTCAGGCAACACAGCAAGGCCGATATCCTTGTGTGATATCCTGCATGCCCGGCTCCCCGGCCTTGCTCGACCCCATCGTAACACGGAGAGTCTTGAGATGTGGCCCATGAGATGTGGGAGTCTCTCTCGGTGCAATAGGTTGTAGTTCTTCTTTCTGCTGCTCCCAGTTCCTCTATAGCTTCTCCCCACACACTGGAGGGCAAACACATTCTACACTGGGCATTTTGTGGTCGTTGGGTCAGCACACTCCTACACACACAGGCATCAGTCTCAAACACATGGCCTGCGTAGGGTTCTCATATTTGCCAATCTCAGATTCCTTAGTTAAACACTCCAAAAGTTTCAACTTACAGATACAGCCAAATGCATTATGTCCTCATCACGTCTGTGTGGCGTAGAGCTGGAAGTCTTTTCTTAGCTATACCTCTTGGCCTCAAAAATACAACACTTCCCCATGTATAGAAAATCAATCTATCAATGATATTTTTCCCAATTATAACTGTTTGATTTGTAATTGATAATGTCAATATTTATACCAAACATCCACTTTCCCCACGTGGGTCTCCCTGGTGGCAGTGGTGACAGAGAAGATGTGTCCTGCAGCCTGTCATATGACTAATAACACAACAGTGTTACTGACGTCTTTCAAAGATCCACCATTGTCAGCGTGTTCAGATTGCTTCAGGACCGTTTGCAAGCCCAAACACCACAGCCATACACAAAAACAACCACAAACACAAACGACACTAATACACAACACACACGCCTTTGTCGTAAACATCTCATTTTTCTTTTGACAGTAAAGTCTGCTCTTGAGCTGTTAGTGAACAGACTAAAGTCCTCCAGTTTTGTCCGTTTTTTTAATTGATATTCCTCAGATTCATCTCTTTAGTCCGGGCATGGGACACCTTCCCGGGCCTGACAAACGACAGGCTGTAACCGCTGTCGTCTGAGACATATCGGTGTTCACTTTGTTTGTTGAACTTGGCTGTCTGGCTCTCTCTCCACGGTCTCCGTCCTTGATTAAATCAAACATACCACCAGCAGCAGCAGCAGCATTCATCGCAGATGTCAGTCAGTCTGTCTGTCTGTCTGTCTCAGTCACGGCTCTCGCCTGCCTGCCGGCAAAGTCAAGTCTGGACAGGACAGGAGCAGACGGCGGGGACAGCTCAGCACTCCTGATGTTCAGACTCGCACGGCCGGAAAATCCAACCCACTCAATAAAACCCCCCCGACCCCCACCCCCCAGTACCCAACAGGAAGCAGCAGACTGGATGTGTTCTGTTTATTATTCATTTTTTGTGAATATGTGCATCTGTGTCCAGTAC
Source organism: Pollachius pollachius (assembly GCF_949987615.1). Classification (NCBI taxonomy): domain Eukaryota; kingdom Metazoa; phylum Chordata; class Actinopteri; order Gadiformes; family Gadidae; genus Pollachius; species Pollachius pollachius. Next base: position 9,637,849 of record NC_136946.1, on the reverse strand, counting down.
TGGAGCACGATTGGCTAGCTCAAAGAGATGTGCGCCCTACTCTTTGGGCCTTTTCCGTGACTTAAGTTGAATACATTTATCGATGCATTTTTTTTAAACAGGTTGTTCCGTACAATTTCCCACATGCCTTCTGTTGCTTTGCACAGCAGAGGGCCTCTGCCTCGGGTCTCCGTCTGTTAGTCGCGCAGCTAAATGTCAAGAGTTCAGCCCTTTCATTATATCAGACTGCGCTAAGCCAGGGGGAAATGGGGTCTTGGAGTAGACCTTGAAGCACTGCTTTGCCTGGATGGCTAATGCATATGGATACGGAACAAATATCCGCTATAATACTGTTATACTTTACAGCTACAATACTCCCAAACGTGTTTATCGAGATTTGTGACCGCGAAAACAATCTATACGCTATTATTTTGCTATGCTTTGTTTATTAATAAATCTCTTTTTCTCTAACTCTCCCTCGCTCTCATGCATTTGAATGAAACAATGCATCGATTCATCAATAAGTTAATAAATATGACAATACACAAACAAAGCAACGGATTAATCACCACCTAGTAAGAGACCCAGGGGTTCCTAATAATAATTTGGCAGCATGCAGAAACATATTTAGCCGCCATCACAGCTAAATCATTGGTATTTGTGTTTACTACTGCTTCTCAATGACCCGTGTTGTCTCCCCCCCACCCAGAGGCGACCCCAGGCTTGCTGAAGCAGAGTCAGCTGTGTAAGTTCTGTGACCTTCGGCCGACCAACTGCACTGGCGTCGGCCGGTGTGAGGCGGGCTGCGAGATCACCTCTACCTGCGCGCACACCAGTGAAGTCTGTGTCACTATCTGGTAGGTACCCCCGCCGCCATTACTGCCGATGCCTCGCAGCGTCGCCGCTCTAAAGGCCACACGCTGTTGGTGGGATTTGATAAGGCCTTAGAAAAGGGATTTTAACGTGTGCTGGAGTTCCACCTGAAATCGATGAGCTGACTCAAGCTATGTAGCACACCACAACACCGCAGCGCGGGGGGGCGGGTTATTGCAGCAGAAGTTGGTGTACGAGTGCCCCTTTTCTTGTGCCACACACAAGTTTATTAATGAGAACTGAAACTGTCGCCGTCTCCGGACTTCTTGCCCGGGTCACCTCACAAAACTAGCCGCTGTCGTGGTTTAGAGAGTACGGCTGATCGAAGCCGTCTTAAGATGGCTTCTAATCAGGGCCAGAGATCTCCCCCCTACAGACAGAGCTCCATCGCCTGCACCTCTGCACACAGATCAGAACCTCAGGAGTGAGGAATGTTCATTTTGCCGCCTCCATTCGGTCATAATAGACCCAGCCGAATTATTCGAAATACACAATGGGGGTTTTTGCATTTATCTTTTTACCGATGACGTTGATCTTCGAAGAGACACATTGTTCTGCTGAAAACAAAGGCTTAGAGGTTTATGACGAGTGCTTCACCAGCCATATGCGCCGTATCCATCCATCATGAGGGGAATTAGCATCAAACAAGGGGGATGGAAGATCTTAAAGGGGAGTTAGCATTACATCAGCTTTACCATTAGCCCACCTCGTGAGCGTGTTATGAGCTGACGTTGGCGATAGCCTCCATGTATGCGGACATCGACCACTCATTGAAATGCCTTGCGTACGACAGCAGTGACCAGCATAATGCATATGAATAATACTGTGGCTTCCGGATTACTTTTCTTGCCGTGTGTTTCTGAGGTTATTTCAGAATCCCCCACCGCTTTTTTCTTTGTAAATGTGACTGCTTGCAATTTCCATATTGCTGAGGCAGTGGGTCGTTGAAACAGGGCCACTTTCCAATTTGCTTGCTGCCCCGTTTCTACTAGTGAAAACAAATAGGTACTGCTAATCTTTAGTGCAAACTAAAATGGCCGACTTGATCAAACACGTCATTAACAAGGTCTTGGATCTAAACCCAATTGCTTTTTTGCCGACACAGGAGGAAGCAGGATGACAACGTCACCATAGATACGATATGCCACAACCCGGCCTTGAGGCTGCATGGGCTGTTGCTGGACGACTACAACAACACCAAGTGTGAGATGAAGGAGCGGAAAGGCATGGGCTACAAGTTCTTCATCTGCTCCTGCACTTATGAAGAGTGCAATGAACACATCTACTTCTCCCCGTGTAAGTCCATGTGTTTTTTGTTTGGAAAATAATACAAAATGTCCCAGGTTTTCACAGGGGTAGAACAATAATTTCACGAGCTGAATCTTGATCTAGACACAACAGTTGGGACATCCATTACCACTTTTCCAGGCATGATGTATAGGTACAATACTCTGACCATACACTGCGTCCTAAACTCTTGATTAGCCTACTCCAGTCATTAGAAAAAATCTTTCTCCAGGAAAATGATCCCTAGCAGAAGACCAAGCGCAGGTCTGTAAGCGTGTTACTGAGGCTGTTAAGACGGCTACATCTGTACAGCACACAGCGGTCCACATCCTGTTGTTATGCAATCCACCAGCCTGTCATGTTAGATGTCACACACAAACACAAACACGTGTGCACGTACGCCAGGTTGTGTGCAAGTGCCGTGATCCGAAACAGACTTTTTTTCGTAGTTTGTGGCGTGCCAGTTTGAGCAGTTGTGCAACGTACGGACGCAGATGTGTTTTCACTGCGCAGGGCCGGCTAGCACAGCAATAACCGTGTGAAAGACTTCTAAGACCTGGCCTCTCTCGGTCACTTGTGCACGCTCTTGTTGCTCCTGTCGCTCTCCCTCCTCCTCTTCCTCTTCTTCCTCTTTCTCATTTGCTCTCAATCTCTTTTTCTCGTTCTCGCTCTCTCTCTCTCGTGATCTCTTTCTGTCTTGCTCTCTCTCCCACTTACTCTCTTTCTCGCACTCTATCTTTCTCTGTCTTTCTTTCTCGCTTTTTCCCCCTCGCTCTTTCTCTCTTCTACAAAATTAAAAAAGTAGACAATAGCGGCTCATTAAAACGTGCTCCGTTTGTTTGACTGCACACTACAGCCATGTCATAAAAAAGCAACAGCATACATTGCTGTTGTCCTTGAATGAATGACAAATACAGTTCATAGTATGGCAAGCGCTTCCATCCTCAGAGCATACTGTTTTACCAAGATGGGACTCAAACCCCTAACCTTGACAATAATGTTTACGACAACTTCTACTTCCAGTCGAGCTAGACGGCAGTGGCGAGACACTGAGTTACTCATGTGCTTTACTATTTGTTTGTGCGGTCAATATCATTTTACTGAAATGGCTGGTGTCAAGCCTCTGACTTGACATTTGGATTAACGGCGAGAAGGGTGAGACACGCCCCCTCAAGGCAAGCAAAGGCTCGATGCTAGACACATCTGTCCTCTGAGGCCGAGGCACAGGGCTGTGAAAGTGACGCAGCGTGAGTTCTCTGAGATGCGAGTAGGGGAGGGACGACGGGGAGGTATCACCATTCATCCTGCGAAAAAGGGAAAACAAACTGTCTGGGGGCCAAGCTGAGGATTTCAGACATGTGGTTTCCTGTCTGGAGGGAAAAATAAAAAAGCGCAGAGCGAGAATCTCTGTTGGCCGGCTGTGTGGGTTGTTGGTTGGGCTCTCGCCGTCTAGCACTTGTCTTCGTTTCTCCATTATGCTCTGCTTTATACCTTCTCTCTACCATGTTATGACATGTGTTACACTTTTATTGTGAACATTGTGGACTGGATTACATTTCAGAAGATCTGTTGGTCCCATCCCTGTAATATTGTGTGAAGAAAATAAATATGCAAAAACATACAACACTTTCAAACTCGCATATAACATGGCAGCTTCAAATCGAAGTACATGTGTTAAATGTGGAATACAATTTCCTAATTATTTATTATTTTATTCTGGTAATAAAATCCTCAAAACTGTAAACAATAACTGTGTGTGTGTGTGTGTGTGTGTGTGTGTGTGTGTGTGTGTGTGTGTGTGTGAGTGTGATAAACGTTGAAAAGACAACAATAAGGAATTTCTTATGATTCTCCCCGAGGGTATAGACAGTGTGTCAACGAGGCATTTACAAATCTTCCAAGAGCCCAGTCACTGCCGACAGCGTAACGTTTGTCTGGATACAACTTTTTATGGCTCATATTTATTTCACTGCTTTAGCTTACAGAAAAAGTGAATGAAAATAGCACGGTCTTTCCTACTTTCCCAGTTGTACTCGCAGGCAGGCATGGGCTATAAACAAGGCCCAATGTGTGGTGGAGTGATGGGAAGAATTCTGCAGCAGGCAGTGTGTGTGTGTGTGTGTGTGTGTGTGTGTAGGCTCCGCTCTAACTTTAGCTCTGTGATGATTACAGATATTAAAGGGAGAAAGGGTCAGGTGTGGTCTTTGGGTTTCTATCTAAAAGGATAGCTTTTTTTTTGTGATATGATGTTTTGGATGGAATTAACTATCCCAGGAAACAATTTAATAATATAAGAAATAAAAATAAAATCTAAATAAAATCCCAATTGTTTGGACAAAGAAATGTATTTTTGTTGTTGTGTATTAATATGAAACACATATATGACACATATATGAAATATTGAATGCGGTAATCCATAATTATAATGCATATCATCTATGACGATTCTCTCCAGGCTACAATAACAGCAAAGTCCTTCTGCTCCTCTAGTCTCAGACCTGCTGGAGCAGGTGGTGTCAGTGATCCTGGTGAGCCTTGTGCCCCTGCTGGTGCTGGCCGTCCTGGTGGTCACCTCTTTCTACATCTACCGGGTGTACCGCCAGCGGCACGCCCGGCCCCTGCGCAAGAGGGGCAAGCTGCACTACCACGACGAGCACGCCAACATGATGGACGACGAGGGCTCGGACAGCAGCTCCACGCACGCAAACAACCTCAACCACAACACGGAGCTGCTGCCCATCGAACTGGACGCCCAGGTGGGCAAGGGCCGCTTCGCCGAGGTCTACCGGGCCAAGCTGAAGCAGGGCTCCGTGGCGGCGGGGGGCGTCGGCGGAGGTACGGGCACGGAGCAGGCCTTCGAGACGGTGGCCGTCAAGATCTTCCAGGACGAGGAGTACGCCTCGTGGAAGAACGAGAAGGACATCTTCTCGGACGCCGACCTGCGGCACGAGAACGTGCTGCACTTCCTGACGGCGGAGGAGCGCAAGGTGCACAAGCAGTACTGGCTGATCACGGCGTACCACCCGCGCGGCAGCCTCCAGGAGCACCTCATCCACCACGTCATCAGCTGGCGGGACCTGTGGACGCTGGGCGGCTCGCTGGCCCGAGGCATCGCCCACCTGCACAGCGACCGCACGCCGTGCGGACGCTACAAGGTGCCCATCGTGCACCGGGACATCAAGAGTTCCAACGTGCTGGTCAAGGGAGACCTCACCTGCGTCCTGTGCGACTTTGGCCTCGGGCTGCGCCTGGACAACTCCCTTTCGGTGGACGAGCTGGCCAACAGCGGGCAGGTAAGAGCTGGCGATCCCACTGCATGCACAAAATGATCGTTTACCTGTGAGGCCTTTGATGGCTGGAACTGGAAGCGCCGGCCCTGTGCCAAGAGTGGATAATCGTCACTGTGGTGACAACTATGTACTTTGTGGCCTTGGTGCTGGCTGGGGTTACAGGGAAGTGCCGGTGTGAGGGGGTTATGATAAACCCTCATGGAGAGCTTTTCCATCAGCTTGCACCGGCGAAAAAATAAACGAAAGGTGGTTAATAGAGGTCCCCTCTCGTCCGCTCTCACTTTGTGCTCGGGAGCCCTTGTCCCTTGGCCCCAGCTCATCATTTGCTGGGAGAATATGTTTTGATTAGGTATTTTATTAGCTTTTCATCCGGCTATCTTTGTCAGGATAACAGATTTGATGAATCCACAAGGACGCGGTCATGCAGTGCGTAATTGACCAGGCCCATTAGGTCTTCTGTGAAAAGGCCTCAAGAGGACACCCCCTCTTGCATTGAAATGCCCCTAATGCACTGACTAGTAGAGAGCAAACACCTGGGACAAGGAGGTGGATTTATTCAGCTTATTCGTTTTCCAGCTTACGAGGGAAGATTCCGAACATTTTTGATTGCTCTGTTAGGCGCTGGCTCTGAGTGGCACCATGCCAAGTATGAATCCATTAAATGTGCTAGCATTTAAAAGAATAATCAAAAAATGGATCCTGGCATTGCAGTCTTCGGCATCCCACTAAGTGTGTGTGTGTGTGTGTGTGTGTGTGTGTGTGTGTGTGTGTGTGTGTGTGTCAGTTTTATCTTTGCGTATGTGTCAGTTTTATCTTTGTGTCTTTTTCTGTGTGTATGTGTGTGCGTGCCAGTTTTATCTTTGTGTGTGAGTGTGTGCCAGTTTTATCTTTGTGTATGTGTCAGTTTTATCTTTGTGTTTGTGTGTGTGTGTGTGTGTGTGTACGATAGTTTTGTCTTGGTGTGTGTGTGTGCGTGTGTGTGTGTTATGCTCTAGTGTTGTGTTTGTGTGTGCATATGCATCCACCTGTGTGCGTGTGGCTGTGGTCATGACTAATGCATCACATTAGGTATTAATGCCCACCTCTCCCCCCTCCTGTCGGCGGTGTCAGGTGGGCACCGCCAGGTACATGGCTCCCGAGGTGCTGGAGTCCAGGATCAACCTGGAGAACATCGAGTCCTTCAAGCAGACAGACGTCTACTCCATGGCCCTGGTGCTGTGGGAGATCACGTCCAGGTGCAGTGCTATCGGAGGTAAGGCCTTCTCCTCACCCAGAGATCAGAGCGTGTTGGGGTTGTGGAGGTGTGTGCGGACTGCGTGGGGGCTGAAGCCGAGATGCCTTCAGCAGCAGCAGCTTTTTATTTGGGATGATTAAGCAGGCCTGTACATGAGCCTACCTTTACGGTTCAGCAGACGATTACAGATAGTAGTGATGTCTTAAACATGTGTTTATACATGTCATAAATTAGCGGGTTTGCATCATGAGATTTGAGCAGAGACCAGGGGAACTTTAAAGTGTAAGTGAACTCCTGGTTCAGCTCGAATTCAAACACCATGAGATTTCCGAAAATATTTTTTGCAGTAAGTTCTAGGAAGCAGGATATCAATTTAGTTGGGTCGTTGGATTGGAGCATTACAATGAGTGATGTTGAATATGAAATGCCTTTAACCCTCTCTCGGACACAGACATTAAAATAAACCAATGCCAAGACAGAGCTCCACGCATCCACACACACCTCACTGCAGGTGTCCCTTGGTCGCGACGTCGAAGAAAAAACGGATTTGGGTTCACTGGCCCTTTAAGGAAATAATGGGGGTAATAACAACAAGCGATAAAGCGGAGTCATTAGCCACACCAAGGAAATCAATAGGTCGGATGGACGATCGCTGCACGCACACACGCACGCACGCACGCACGCACGCACACGCACACACACTGCAGAACAGGCCCAGTTGACCGGTGCTTCAACCCAGAGTTCACTCATAAGGAGGGAAAGCTTGTAGCCGCCCTGACTCATGTACCACTGGACTCCTACTCCCATTAATCACTGTGGGAACAGGACCCTCCCACCCCCCTCCCTTGCGGTTTCACACAATCAATCTTGTGGAGGTCACGAGACCGCCGTCTCTTACACCCGGCGAATGTACCCCGAGTTCCTGTTTTGTCACTCGGCAGCAAAAAAACATGGCCAGGATATGTGGGAATAATAGAAACGGGCCCGTTATCGAACACGACGCAGGGCAAGGGGCGAGTATTTGTGTCAACACGGGTGTTATTTGTTTCTCACTTCCCCCCGACGCCCCCCCGTGTCTCTGAGGTCCATTCAGTCACTTTGACTGGCGCTGTGTCCATTGTGTCAGAAAAGCCTGCTGGGGAACGGGCCTTTTTTGCAGGGAAACCCACCGTTCTGCTTTGGGCATTTCCCGGTTTGTTACACCTCCCCCTCCCCCCTTCTCCCGCCTAACACCACCAACCTCCGGGTTGGTCCTTAGCACCACCCCCGTGGTCGCCCAGAGGAAAAGCATGGTACCGCGACCCACAAGGCCAGGACAATGTGTCTCCCCTCCGACAATGTGTCTCCCCTCCACCTCCGAAGAGTAAACAGTCCATTGCCTGTTTTCGGTAAAGAGCAGCATCCCTGGAATAGAATCAGAGAGCTTCAGAGCTGAGTTTAGTAATGTCGCAAAGTTTGTCACAGCTAGAGAAAGGCTGGCATTCGTGGACATTGGGAGGTGATGGAAGGTGACTGTGGAGAGAGTGACTTTGCTTACCCAGAGGGTTATTAGTTCATAGGTGCTAGTGTATCTCCCCTCTCTCTTTCCCTTCTTTTCAAACATTTCGCTTAGCTTAGTCTAAACTTTTGTGAGTCAGAGTGTCTAGTGTTAAGGAAATACTTTGCTCCAGACACCAGCCCCCCGCATCCAGATCAACTGATAAAGGCCTACTAGACAGATTGTAAACACAGCCTTCAGGGATCAATTTTAATGCTGTAAGGCGCTCTCCTTGTCGTCTGTCCCCCTTCCCTTTCTCTTGTTTCTACCTCTAACGGTCTCTCTTGCTGTCACTACGCCTCCCTCGGCCATCCGTCCTATACTCCTACGACGATGAAGACGATGCAACGGTTAATGACTGTCCCTCGGCAAACGCTGTGGTGGTGAGCTAACGGTTGTCGTGGCGACGGCGCTGTGGGCAGACAGGCCCACGGCGGGATTTATTACAGAGAGGAAGTTCGTAAGGCATCCATCCCATCCCTGGATCAGAACCTAGACAGATACTAGACCGTAGCGAAAGCAACTCGGACTAATCCATCTGTTGTTGTTGCTCCACATTTTCCGTGTTATGTGTATCGCTCTCTCTTTGTCTCTGTCACTCTCTCTGTCTCTGACTCTCTCTCGGTCGCTCTCTCTCTCTCTGTTTCTCTCTGTCTGTCTCTCTCTCTCTATCTCTCTCTCTCTCTCTCCCTCTCTCTCTGTTGTTCTCTTTCTCTGTCTCTGTCTCTCAGACGCTCTCTCTCTTTGTCTCTGTGTGTGTGTGTGTGTGTGTGTGTGTGTGTGTGTGTGTGTATGTGTGTGTGTGTGTCTCGGTCGGTCTCTATCTTTTGTTTTTACACGATTTGCACAGCCTTACCATTTGGCGTCTCCTTGAGGCCGAGGGGAAGGGGACTGAAATCTGTGGCAGATTAAGGCCAGACGAAAAAAAAAGGGAAAGAACGAAAATCCCCAGGGAGACATCGACACGTTAAAAGGTTAGCAAACAACAGGCCCTCGCACACCCTGAGAAAGCCGGGAGGAACCCGACACGCGCTTGAACTACGGCCACGCACCGGCGACAAGCCAAAGTATTCCGCCAGTTGTCCCCTGCAGATTGGACTGAGGTGGTATTGATTGTTGGATCCAGAGGGCCGTGACTGAGAAAGTGTTTGCAGAGTGTATTTAGCCAGTTACAGGCCTTCTGCTCCACTCGGCTCTCTCTGCCAGGGCTCTCTCTCCTCCCACACCTCGCGCGGAGGAAACCGGTCGTTATTCTGGGTGGGAGGATTTCTCTCGTGACACCCTGAGCGCTGAGCTCACCTGGGGGCCCCGCGGATGTGCTGCACACACGTGCACATGTGTACAAACGCACACACAAACACAAAATATAGACAAACTTGAGTACACAGACACACACACAGATACAGACTCACACACACACACACACGCACTCAGAGGCTGACACATGTCAGTGCACCATTATAATGACTAGGGGTGCAGCCTTGCCATTCTGTGTCTCTCTTGTCTCTGGTGCCAATTGCCTGCGTACGCTACAACGACAGACAGGTGTGTGTGTGTGTGTGTGTGTGTGTGTGTGTGTGTGTGTGTGTGTGTGTGTGTGTGTGTGTGTGTGTGTGTGTGTGTGTGTGTGTGTGTGTGTGTGTGAGGGACTGATCTGAGGACCACCATGCGAGAAGAACACAGCCGTCAGTCGACAGTCCTACAGCCACTCAACCGAGAGACATCGTAATGCTTTCTTTAACTTTCAACACTAGAGAGAGAGAGAGAGAGAGAGAGAGAGAGAGAGGGGCTGGATGGTGGAAAGAGAGAGAGGGAGAGGGAGGTTGGAGGACAAGCAAATTGTATTTCATTTCATTTAATTGAGAGAGGGGTTAACTAAAAGAGTGAAAGAGAGCGAGAGCATGGATGAGAGAGGTTGGATGAAAGAGGCAGATAGAGAGAGAGGTTCGGTGACAGAGAGGTTAAATGACAGACAGAGAGAGAGGTTGAGACAGAAGAAAAACAAATACTAAAACTCATGGAAAAAATGGAGGTCAACAACTTTTTCCAAGAAGGCTTCTGCCCCTTGAGTCGCCTAAAAATGTCCCTCCTGTATAATTTGCTGCTCTTGATTTAGGAGTTGGGAACCGTCAGTGGGAGGGCGTTGGTCAGGAGGATGGGGCGGGGTGGGATGGTGTTGGGTTAACTGGTGGTGGAGTGGTGCTGCTGAATGCTATGCTGCTGTAGTGGAGAAACGCACTTGACCCATTGAGGGTTTCGGTGAGGTTAGAAAGCAAGGCTGCGAGGGGCAACTGTGCCTGTATGTTTGTGTGTATGGGTGTGTGTTTCTACGTGTGTGAATGTTTAGGTGTCACTGTCAGCATTTGTGTGTGTGTGTGTGTGTGTGTATGTGTGCGTGTTTGTGTAGGCTTGTTATTGTATGGGGGTGTGTTTCTACATGCATGTGTGTATGCGTGTGTGTGTGTGTGTGTGTGTGTGTGTGTGTGGAACAAGAGGTACTTTAGAGTTGCCTATTGTGCTTGAAACTGTCCTTAGACAGGAAGCAAGGCAACTGTCACATGCTTCAGTGTGACCTAGCATTGACATCTTAATATGCTACTTTCAGAATTCATTGAAGGTAACTTCTCTTTCTCCGGTTATTCCGCTGAAAACGAATAACAAGCGTGACTTTATTCCAAATGACGGTGGCAGTGTTGAGCTGTAGAGAAGACCTGCTCTCAGAATCTGACCCATCCTAACCTCAAAAAAAACCTAAAATACACTCAAAATGGCATTGAGATTGTATTATACGACCTTATGGCAGAATACCGTCTCAGGAGACTAACCATGCTTTAGAAATGCTGTTACGTCCCCGGACACAAAATAGTAAACCAGTCCAGCTATTTGAGGCATTGATGTAGAACTCACGTAGGGCGCAAAATACTGCCACTGCTGTAGAGCTATGGTTATTATAAACCGAGCGAACGACTATAGATTAACTGAGAAATGAACTTGCATGGCTGAATAAAGTAACTTACAACCTCATATTTAATTGTTTGTGAAGAATTAACATGAACACTTCATAAAACATAATTGTTGTATTATCTATGGGATTGTTGCTGGTCATGCTATAACTCTTTTAGCTTCCTCGCTAAGAGAGTTACAAGATCAAACACCCGTTCCTCCTAGTTCCCCAATTTCTGATTAGGTGGACATGACTCAGTCACATATCCATACCTACAACAGAAAATGCTTTATTTAACAACGCATCAAGATGACAGGGTTGGGATAGTTGATGGAGCCTACTATTCGTATTTGCCTCCACTTGTAGCTTTGTTTCGCCTCCAGCTAATGCTGTTGCATTTACATTTAGGGCATTTAGCAGACGCTTTTATCCAAAGCTACTTACAATAAGTACATTTGTCAGAAGAAAGAGACACAACAATATATCGCTGTCAGTACATTAAGCATCTTCATAGACATTGTAAGTGCCAAGCGCTTTCAATTGCTAGGTAAACCCATTCCCCGTATACAACAAGATAGCTAGGATAAGATTCTAAACGATGCCAAGTACTATTTTTAAGTACCAGGAAGTAAAACGTTGTGACGTTATTATGACGTAGACTGATGAAGGCTCTACAGTGGAGATTAATAGTTACACACATATACTATCACATTCTAAAGTACCAGCGCATCCAGTGGTGTCGGATCATCCGACAAAGGAATTCCTAAGCAACTACAAATCAATAACGATATGTTTCCATGTGCTGTTTAATTACCAAGCTGTTTACATGTGGAGTGTTCCACTAGAATGCCTGCTCTGTTGAAAACATCCTGCTACCAAACCATGCCAAATAGTGGTCTGACTTTCAGTCGTACGATAACTCTTCTGTGATGGGCAAAGCAGTCCTTGTCTGTCTCTCTCTTCCGTTTTTCTTCCTCCCGTTACTGGCACTGGCAGTTTGTCCAGCCTCTATATCTGGCATGCTGTTTAAACCACACTTTAAACACCAACATCAAAGTCAGAGTAGTAGTAGCCTATTTATTTTCCCTACGTTCGTTTAGTTACATTGGAAACCCCTACAGTGAACACAGAGTTGCGTTATGAAGGAGCATGCATGAGTTAGGCATCTGAGCTGAAGAGGTAGACTGGGGTAGAACAGCGGGTATTCAAACCAAAACCTTTCGCCTGGGGCTCAAACACCCGGGCTGTCTATTTGACTCTCTCACACACGCGCACACACGCACACACACACACACACACACACACACACACACACACACACACACATATGCACTCATGCACATGCACACATATACACATGTACACACACTGATCGACGTGGCGCTCTGATCGAACACACACACACACACACACACACACACACACACACACACACACACACAGCTTTCAAGACACGAGTGGAAGAGCATCAGGTTATGCACCCCGCGGCCTCCCACCCATCAGACCTACAGTCTGAAGACCACATTTCAAAATAAAGCAAGGTGCCGGCCGCGGCATGGCCGATTTAGACGAGACATAACAGTGTATCTTATGGCTTGGTGGGAGCGGACAGCACTGCCAGAAACACTGGCCATCATCCGCAGAAAACTCCCAACAAGAGAGACCTGTCTGTTCTGAGAGGGGCGTCAGGAGTGGTTATGGTGTTCAGACGGCGTGGCTGCCGCAGCGTAGCGGAAGCGCATGTCTTTATGGCTATGGGGGGAGCAGAAGGGGAGAGACAGTGCGGCAAAACATTCTTTACCCCTGGCTGTCAGCTCCGCTAAGGGTTGTAGCTTCACTTCCCCATCGTTGTCTCATCCGGGGAATGTCGCCTCGCTGTGAAATTGTCGACGAGGAGCGTCTTGACTTCTGCACACCACTGCAACAATTACACATGCACTGTCAGTATCCTCAGAGGCCCCGTGATTATTGTTGCAGTTTAAGGTTTTTTGCCTGCGAAGGGGGGAAGAGGGAAAACATCTCGTCTTTCTGATTGCAGGGCTGTGCTCGTCATTCCACCTGGGGTTTGGCTGTGTTGTTTACAACACACGGAGGCCCGGATTGGTGGGACGCGGGGTGATATTTTTGGGACCCCGTTGTTTGGCTGTAGTGTGTAAACAAAGTTTGCGCAATAGTTTACACAACACGTTGGCAGTCGCATACACAGAGTTGAAAGGGCCTTAGAGCGACATGGATGGTTGTGTACATGCAACGTCTGTGTGGCGGTCGCGTTGTTGGATCGGAGTATCTCTACAGACGCAGACCCCCCCCCTTTCTGCATCTAGAGACAAACAGGAAGTGCCCGCTCACAGAGTGTGTACTGCAGACCTACGCTCTGGCAGCACCGGACCTTCCTGTTGTCTTTTGCAGTTTCCGTATTGCTGAGATTGGGCGGTCACGTCTGTAATCTGACCCTACCAGTGGAATCACATGGTATTTACACATCAAGGGGAGCTGTGTGTGTTTGCTTTTTTACTTGTAAGGGAGTCGCAGGAAGAGTAGGAAGACAGCAGCAGAGGTTTATGTCTTTTAAAGAACGTTTTTCTTTTTTTGTATTGTATTGTGGTCTTCATAATGAGCAGATTTTTGCGCTTTTACGGTCATAAGACCATCCTCTCTCTGGGTTACCTTTTTAGATGTACGATTGTTTTCACACTGTGGTGTGTGTGTTTGAGTTACAGTACCTCATCTGTTTTGCCGATCCTGGCTTTCATTTGTCGGCCGTTAAAACACATCCTGGTTCATCTTATAATAGTGAGTGCTTTGACTGGAAAGGAAATAAGTCGTTTGTACCAATGCAACGTTCTGCAAGCTACTTGTCTCTGTCAGCTCCTCTCTTATCTCCTCCTGCTTTGAAATCCCTCTTATCCCAAAATGTCCGACCATTCATCAAAGGACAGTGATTTTTTTTTCTTTGCCTTGTGTACTACCCCGAGGAAAGATAAAAAGAGAAAAAAGTCTTGACCTAAATTCACACGCGGTGGCCTTCCATGTTGTGTAGGATTTGAATATTCTGCTGTCCGGATGAAGTAGCTAAACTGCTACGCTAGCCTGGAAAAGCACTTGAGAAGCTGCTGCTGCAGAACTGCTGACAAAGACCACGGTGCTAGGCTGGTGAAAAAAGGCTTGGGCCAGTCGATGAGGAAGGTGAACAGGGATGCTCCTTTCAGCCACTCTCATCTCCAGCCCCTTTGTCAGCAACGAGCGGTTTTCCTTGCGGATCACAGTGGACTCTGATGCAATATAATGCAACGCACAACGATCCACAAGGAAGAGGACTGTTAGACTGTTAGATGGCTGTGTTAATACGAATGCATTGTCTTTTCTGTGCTCCCCCCCCCCCCCCCAAAACAGACCAGTCGGAACCTCAAGCACACGATGTCCTCAAAAGTCATGGCGTCCCATCTGTGTGTGTTTGAACGGCTGTCTATCTGTGTGTTGTGTTGCAGAGGTGAAGGAGTATGAGCCCCCTTTTGGCAAGGTGAGAGAGCACCCGTGTGTGGAGAGCATGAAGGACAGTGTGCTCAGAGACAGAGGCCGGCCTGAGATCCCCAACACCTGGATCAACCACCCGGTAAACACACACACGCACACACAACAGATGACACACCAGACACACCAGACCCCCACACACACACACACACACACGCAGATGACCGACACACATGTACACACACATACACTCGCTTGAATCCCTCGCCTCCATTACTGGTTGCATTGTTCTGAGACGTGCGCTCCACTGCTCCCCCTGCAGGGCATCCAGACGGTGTGCGCCAGTATCGACGAGTGCTGGGACCACGACCCGGAGGCGCGGCTGACGGCCCACTGCGTGGCCGAGCGCTTCAACGAGATGGAGCACCTGGACAAGCTGTCCAACCACTCAGACGAGATCCAGTACAGCGAGCCCTGAGCCACGCATCTGTCTGAGTGCGTGAGCGAGTGCGTAGTGGATTGAGAAGCACTCTAGACTGCAACATCGCGCCCTGTTGGTGAGGCCGGAGACCTACAACCAGAGGGGGAAGAAACTGAAAAACATTCCAGTGGATGTTTGTTTACTCTGGGCGTCTCCCTGAAATGCGTGCGGTGGACTGAGCGGCGAATGGAAAGAAGCTGTCGGTTTAAGTCCAGCCGAGGCACAAGTTACTTCAAAGTGCAGTTGCTCCGAGGCCAGGGGAAATACAGTATAAAGCTATAAGAAATACCTCTTGCACTTTATTATTATCTATGCAAACCAAATGTTGTATATTCAGAAAGCGATTATTGCTTAGGGCAACCATAGGAAACAGAGGGACTAAGTTTGTGTATTATTAAGTATGATAAATATATAACTATGCTTTTCATAATAGAGCTTACGGATGGAACGGGAGCAAATAGGACATGTTTATAGCTAGTTTTTCTATCTCAAGCAAGGATTAAGTCGGTGACAGGGTCACACACTAATCTTCCTTGCTTTTCTGTGTATTGGACTGTGTGTGTGTGTGTGTGTGTGTGTGTGTGTGTGTGTGTGTGTGGGGGGGGGGGGGGTTGTGGGTTTCATTGGTTTTTTTCATTGCCACTGAAAGGGCGGAAAGGTGAACGGCCGACAGGGCAACCAAAGCATCGTAGTGCGGAAACATTCACTCACGTCTCCACACACATTAACCGCGAATGACCCTGAGCTTTGTAATAAAACCTCATCCAAAGCAATAAACCAAGTGGAAAACTGATATCATATCCCTGTTGAACTGTACAAAAATAATACAAGATAATTTATGACACAAGCTGGCTCTGGGCAGTCAAAGGAAGCCTGTTTAATGGTCTGGAGAGGATAACAGCAACAGAATGAGGACAAAAGGACTGGATGCACATTAAGTAACCACATCATTTCTGCCACAGCCTGGACTTCTTAATAGACCTTATTTTTGCACAAAAAGAGAAAATCCTTTTTGATCTTTTTCTCATTACAAGACTTCAATGAAGCCTGTTTGCTTGCCATGTTTGCCACCCTTTATTAAAAGACTTCCAGTATTCTGTCCACAGTGGCGTTTTCCTCAATTCATTTCAACGCCGTCTCTTTAAATTATGTTTTTCTCAGTTTGACAATGGCACACAACTCTGTAGCATGGACTTCACTCCCACAGAAAAGGTATCTCGTATATTGGATTTTGATAATTATTTTCAGACGACAGCACTGCTTACGAGTACACAGGCCATACTCCTGAGTGTCACTCACGTGTTTGACATGTTGCCAGGCAGGTTTCCATGGGTCAATCTTCTTGAATTTGATTGGCTGTCAGAGGCGTTTACATTAATCTCAGTGAGTCACCGTCAGTGTGGCTCATTCTGAGGACCCTCACTGAGTCTGTGACTGGTGTGGCTTTTCCGCTTGGCACACATTTGATAAGCATCAGGAAAAATATGTGTATATATTTGCCTGTTGAGAAAGACATTGAGAAAACAAACGTGTTTTTGTAAGTGTGTGTGCGTGTGCGTGCCTGTGTGTGCTTGAGCAATATGCCTAAGCCATACCTTACGCATAATGGCATGAATCTGAATTCACCGCTAATAAGACGGGGTCAAAACTTGTGATTGGCTAGCTGCCAACAGCTAGGAGTCTGTCTGTTTCTGTATCTTTCCGTCTGTGGCTTGCCTGGAGACTTCTTTAAAAAGCTGTTGTTTGTAATTCAGCCAATAGGTTGAGACCAATAGGTCCCGTGATCCCCTTAAAGAGGAGTGGATCATTATCTCTTTAAAGAGCAACAACAGTCACACACAGATTTTCTGGTGGCTTGGACCACCATTCACTGGGGACACTCAGTGGAGCGAGTAGTGGACTGCAACCCTGGCTTGTGTGTGTGTGTGTGTGTGTGTGTGTGTGTGTGTGTGTGTGTGTGTGTGTGTGTGTGTGTGTGTGTGCGCGTGTGTGTAGGACATGTCGATCTAAGAGCATGTTTAAACTTACACTCATTTAAGGTGTAAATCCCTGTACTACATTTTCTAAATATATTTTTTATAAGCTTTTTTTTTTAATTTTCGTTTTCATGTGTACACTTAAAAACATTACTAAATGATTGATGTGTCCGCACTGCAGTAAGGAGTTGTAGGATGAATATGCTTAAGGCATCATAGCCATACATTTTTTCCATGTCTCAAGATGATTTATTTGATTAATCATATTATAATTGTTATATATTTAATAAGGAACCTTGAAATTATAAAACATTGTTCATTTTCAGACAGGTTAAACATGGTCTTCAACAAGTATTATTTGTCCTAGTAATAGATTTACAGTTAACTGCTTTTCCAAGCGCCTTTTCCAAACGGTGATTGGTTTATCAGGGTTTTCCTAGTCTGTTCAATTGCCTTAATACAAATGTGTAAGCTTTTTTCCAATAGTTGCAGTATATGGTTTAACCACTAGAGGGCACGGTGGCTCTACTTGACACTGCAAGAAGCGCTCTGTGGAGATGTTCCTTCCTTTCTGTGGTATGCCTTTTGTTTGACTGTATCAAAGTTAATTACAGTTGAATAATCCATTGAGCTTTTCCCTCAATTTTGATGGCTACGCTGGAGAAGATCTAATCAAAATAGTGACTCTAAGAATAGTGGAATAATTACTGCTACTACTACTACTAGGCCTATCTTTACTACTACTACTAGCGTACTACTAATTATAATAAAATAAAAATGTTATCTGCTTGTTTAACCAAAGGATCATATACCCACATTCCCTGATTTGCCTTCTATAATATTTCCTAACCCTTATTCTATGAACGTTATCGTTGATGACAATAATCATCTGTGTTTTCCTCTTTAGATTTCACACCCGCAGTCACACTCAAACCGCCACACTGTTTAGTCTTCTGCCTCTGATTCATTTCTCCCTTCACGTTGTTGTCTTAATGTTAGCTTGAATTGTAGCGTAGGGCCTCAGTGCAACTTTCATTATCATTTCCTCGTAGATATTCTTGTCAGTTGCTCAAATGTGATCCTCCCTAACCCGGTTAACCCAGTTTTGCAAGGTGTGTGTGTGTGTGTGTGTGTGTGTGTGTGTGTGTGTGTGTGTGTGTGTGTGTGTGTGTGTGTGTGTGTGTGTGTGTGTGTGTGTGTGCGTGCGTGCGTGCGTGTGTGTGTGTGTGAGAGAGAGAGAGAGAGAGAGAGAGAGAGAGAGAGAGATTTGATTTCAGACGAACAAATTACACCTTTGCTACATCAACAATTTTCACGCAATGACTATAAAGTAATAACAAGAAAGCATGGCAACTTGAAGTTGTAATCTCAAAGAAATCTCTCTCAATGGCATCGACATAGCAACAACAGCAGCTGCAATAGAATAATGGCAATTATAGTGATACTTCTGAAAGAGACCATAGGCGCCCGAACAATTATCTTCAGCAGCAATCAACCAGGAGTTCCTGAGAGAGAGGGTGAGGGAGGGAGAGGGGTGAGAGAGGGATAGAGAGAGATGGGGGGGGGGGGGGGAGAGAGAGAGGGGGGGGTGTGAGAGAGGGAGAGAGAGAGAGAGAGAGAGAGAGAGAGAGGATGCTGCCGGTGTCTTCAAAGTCCTTACATCATCTTGTCCCTCAGACATGAAATTGTGTTGGTGCGTGTTGGGGTGGCTGGACTTTGATGAACTACATTGTTCGCCGTTCACTTCCTCTTGTCTGAGTATACTGTGGTAACATGCCCACTCTTAATGGAAGGTCGTCTTTTAAAGCGAACTTCTTTACCAAGACAACTTTTTAATGTGGGATCAGTTTGCTGAAGGACAAACAAGGCCCTTCTGTGAAAGATAATAAGACCTTATGTTTCCATCTACGTTTTGCCTCAATGCTTTTCTCAGCAGAAGTGCCGTTTATAGCCTGTGAAGATCCGATTTTTTTTAGTTTTATTAGTTTGTGGAATTAGTTTTGTTACCATCTAAAAGTGGTTCAATAGTAGTACCTTTCTGAGAGAAAGTAAGCCAGAATGCGTGAGCCTCATGTTATTACGGCTTGTTAATTCTTGAGGTTTTCCACTGTTGTTTTGTATGCGTACACAATTATCCATGGTGATAGCAGGAGTAGGCTAGTACAAGTTATTATACTCCTTTAAAAAGAAAGTGGCCAAGAATCTCAACTAGCGTCCTCTGCTTCTGTTTCATTATTATTTCTCGCTCTCCCTCCACTTGTGTCCTTTCTTCGGCTCCTTCTCCACTTTTCCCTCATTTCACCTCTTGAGTCCTCATTTTCCCCTCCGAGGCCTACATTTTGAATTCATTTTCGGAGCCGTGAACAGCTATCGGTCAGGTGACCGTGCCGCAGCCACCGAGGAGCAGAATCGATTGGTCGTGGCTGAAGCAGAGAGATGGCGGGGGGGAGGTGGGGGGCCCCCCGGCACTGCAACGAGTGCCTTCGAATGGAGCGATTTTGATCGGAAAGCGATGCGCGACCGGCCCATACGGGTTATCTCTCAAGAGTAAACAGAGTGCCAGAAAATGTATTGTCGCTTGAGGTGGATGGGGTCTGGAGATAGGCTACTGACTGGCGGGGTGAAGATGTCTCAGGTCTGAACGAGAGGTTTAAAAACAGCTTTGTTTTCTTAAGTGGAAATTCAGGGTAAAGTCCCCAGGACTGAGGTTTTCGCTACTTGCTCGTGTGTGTGTGCGCGCGCGCGTGTGTGCGTGCGTGCGTGCGTGCGTGGGTGTGTGTGAGAGAGACCATGACCGCTTTATTCTTCCACATCTCCAGCCGTTTGTCCTATATATATTTAAAGGACATGTCGGGACAAAACCAGGCCTGAGCTGTTATTGTGTCAGCACAATGTGAATACGGCTGTTACTATATCGCTAGTATCAGGTTTCCAGAAGGTAGCCCGGCCAGGTGTTCACTGTGTCATCATCTGTCAAGTTGTCTTCTGGATTTAGACAGACCATTTTCAGTCCACCCCAGAATTCAGGAGCGGGGGCTATCTGTCAATCCGTGGCAGGTAGAAAATTGGGAAGCACACTTAAATGATCCAACATATATCTCCGGAGAGTTTGGAAAACTCGGGTTTGTCTATTATCTGTACGCTGCCCATTTTTCACGTTTTAAATAGTAAAACGACAACAGCATTCATCACACAATCGCTGTCCAAGTCCAAACCGCTGGCATTATTCATTAGTGGTATAAGTACAATCCTTTAAGGGGGAGCCTTGATTGAGTAAAACTGACTGATTGTAAAGTGTTGCCCTTTACCTTGTGTGGTGGCCGACAGTGGTTCATTATTTACCAATCTCTCTGTCCAGGGGCAATCTTACAATCCAAATTGTGCTAGAAAACGGTCCTGATAGGGTAAAGATCACCTGGTTAAAGTGAGGGTGGAGGTTGGCTTTGGGTGTGAGTGTGGCTCTGCAATTTGCCAAATAATTTTGGCCCTGGGGTGAATAAACTCCTGTCGCCGGGATGGACAACCACAATCAGGGCTTGAACCCCAGCAATCGATAGTTTCCTGCATCTTGCTGTCTCAAATAGGTATTTTAACCTCAGCACATACTGGGGGGCTGGGGCCTCACTCCTGAGTTTCAATCCAATATCATAATTAACATTACAGTATGAACGTACTCCAGTTGAATTGCTTGACATAGGGTTTTCTTATTACATTTCTTATGTATTTCAAATAAATGTATTTAACATTTGTACTGACTAAGTCATGTGCTGATACAGTTAATGACATATAGACACCAGAGAGGAGGCCACCTCAAGTATCCGGCTAGCTAGCGCAACGTGGCCTTTACAAATGGCCGACACTCGCCTCATCAAGCGACCGCCATCAGCAGCTCGCTGAGCCCGGGTGGAGCCGGTATCGTTCAATATACAGTTACCATTTCAGGCTGTGATTAGGAGCGATCCCATTCCTGATGGGAAGTGCTTTACCTCGTTACATTGGCCGTCGGCGTAATGAGCCATGATCTCCGCTAAACAGTGTGGCACTGATGACAGGACACAGGTGACTCACACCACAGAGGAACTCCCACTTCGTCAAAGAGGCCAGCCTGATTGGCAGTTCTTATTTTGCTCCCCCGCTGGATATGAGTTGACTTTGGCCGCAGGTCTTTGATTCATATCTGCTGCCGCCTCGCCCTTTCTCATCAACCCCTGAATGATTCCGGACGACTGGCTTTGAGCAGCACTTGGCATTAAAGGAAAGAGCATGCTCATAGGGATGATTCCCGATTTTGGCGGGAAATTCTGTTGCATTGGTTTTTTCCGACACGTTCAAATGTGGCGTTGCCATTGTAACACTGCGATCACGGTCTGCGCAGCAATTATACAAATAAATAGTTTGTAAGAGTAGGATCACACGCCTCATTGAGGTCCTTAGTGGTTTATAATGCAGATCCTTTTCTGTGCGTCAGTTTATTCCACGGCACCCCCCACAGGCAGTGGTTAATCATCCTTGGCATCACTTAACCGGGGATCACTAACACGCTCTTCTGGGGTCTGGTCTTCAAAGCATTCTATACGGAGATAAGTCATGCATTCTGCGCTGCCTGTTGTTGATGGAACAAACATTAACGCTAATGTATTGCCCCAAATGGTTTATTTGTGTGTGTGTGTGTGTGTGTGTGTGTGGGTGAATACCTGTGACAACAATGGAGCAGGTTTACCCCATTAAAGAGACATTGTGGTTGAGCATCAATGAGGTGGATTTACGCCTCATCTCGTGCTTCTCTTTGCTTTCCTGAGCTCGAAATAAAATGTATTTGCAGCTCTGCTCTGTGGATGGTAGTGTAAGAAAACACTGTTGTGCATGAGTGGTTTGAAATCAATTAATGCATAAATGCATTCATCCACCCATTTAGCGGCGAGTTCCAACCAGTCAGCCTTCCTAACCAGCGATCACTCAATCAATCCTGGTTTACAACCAGCCCCCTTCCTGCCTGGAAATGGAAGTTCCATCTACAACATGGGATTGTGAATTGCTTCCGTCAGATGTGCATACTTTCATCCATACAGTTGCTCCAAGGGCGCACTTGTATGAGAGCACACGCGCTTGAGTGTTGGATTTAAGACTGTGCTTCCTGTGGTGAAGCTGCTCAGCATACAGCTTGGAGTGTTCTCAATAAAACATCCATGTAGACGACAGAAACAGTACTTGGTTCTGTAATTAGCCACTTGGCACGTCAAGACACACACGCACACACACACACACACACACACACACACAAACATATACAGACAAGCACAACAACATGCTATAGAAAGTATAGAATAGTATAGAATAGAGCAGCTCCGCGTTCTCCACATGCCAGAGCGGCCCGCTCAGTGTGCAGGGGAGCATAAAGCAGCCCCACTTACTCTGGAGTATAGCATAGCCCTGCCCACTCTGCAACAGATCAGATTTCCTTTGCGTTCCATTGTTAAAAGGCTATGGCCTTTTGACAATAGATGCGATAGACACAATCTTTGCGGCCTGAATTTCCATTTGCCTCAAAGGTCAATGTATTAGGATCCGGGCCGGGGGGTTGGAGGGGGGGAGGGCTCACTGAGGCAAAGAGAGGCCTTGATGAATGAGAGGCGAGTTGTGGGGGTGTTTGTGAGCGTCTGTGTTCATGTGTGTATTTATGAGATTGAACTGAACCATGTGGTTTGCGTGCATGTGTGGGTAGGTTTGAAATATGGGAACCTTTGCAGATGGTTCCTCCTTGTTCATTGTGTGTGTGTGTGTGTGTGTGTGTCTAAAAGCATATTTGTGTGTGTGTGTGTGTTTGTGTGCATGTATAAGTGTGTGTGTGTATGTCTAAAAGCATATGTGTGTGTGCGTGTGTGCCTTTACATGTGTCTTTGTATGTGTTGTGTTTCTGTATTTAATTTGTGAGCAATGTGTGTTTTCGCATTCTTCTTTGGATTTCCTTGACCCATGCGTGTTCATGGTGAAAGGACTGCTCGTGCAAAGCCCAAATAATTCTCTTGTCCCCTCCCAACTGCTTCTTCTACGCCCTGACCTCCAACCCGTTCTCGTGTTTCCTAGGCTGCCATCTTTCTGTAATCTCTGCAGTCTTCATTCTGCATTCTATCTTCCTAGTCTCTCTGATCCATAGCTTGTACCTCCACGGTACACAATACCCCCAATTCCCTTTTAGGTATGCCTAACAGGAATTTTCAATCGATGCACATACATGCAATTTTTGTCTTTTTGGATATTTGAGCGAGAGAGAGAGACAGAGACAGAGACATACAGACCAACTGATGGATTTTCTTAACTTTTTACTCCCACATCCCAAATGTATACACATCAAGCAAGATAAATATACAGACAGACAGACAGACAGACAGACAGACAGACAGACACACAGGAAAGAAGATCTCAGCCATCACATGTCCATACCTTGATAGAACGCAAAGCTTGTCAACGGCATGATGAATCCTGTGGTGTGGCTTAGCCGGGGAACAAAATAATGATGAGATGCATCAATCTCTATTACAGCGCGTGTCTGAGTAATGAACATCCAAGGGCAAAAGAAATATTGCACACACACACACACACACACACACACACACACACACACACACACACACACACACACACACACACACACACACACACAGTATCTTTTTGGTTTTAAGGGTTTACCATCTTTCTGAAAAAAAACATTGATTTTATTATTGATGTCTGTGTGTGAGAGTTGATTATTCCATGCATACAAAGCAACTGTAAAACCCAAGTGCCTTATTCATAGTCAGATGCGGAACAACTCAATTTCGTACACAAAACACGGTGGATTATCCTTCAGTCGATTTCAGACATAGTTTTGTTTGATTCTATTGGTTATCTCTTTTGTCTGTCTGCTCTTCCGTGCTTCTGGATTGGCCACTGGAGCTCGACGGCTCGGCAATCGCCGTTGGCTCCGCCCCATTGTACCTGTCGTTTTGTAAGAGGCTGGCAGGGTTTGCTATTGTCCCGCCCATCTCATCACTCTCCACCGGCATTCGGTCCGGCAGCGGGTTCAGCGTTTCGTTCTCACTCGGTATCTCGAGCATGAGTCCGCATTTGGGATGTAACGCCTGGTTCTCGCAGTAGCAACTCGGGTTTACGTTGTGACGTAATATTGTTTAGACGGTTGTAAAAATAAATCGGACCTGAACTGAGGCGTTTGGCGGAGCGTAGTTGAAGCGAGGGAGCGCGTGGCAGAGGGTGAGCTCCGGAGAATCCTGACACCGCACGCACCGAACAGAAATGGCGGAGCACCACACAGCCGGCGATGGCAAGCACAAAGTATCCACGAATGCCGGGGGCTTAGTCCACGCCAACAGCAGACCCAGCACCATGGGCGGAGGAGGAGGTAAAGGAGGCCTATCCGGCGGTCTGACACAGCCAGCAGGATGGCAATCTTTACTCTCGTTTACCATCCTTTTCCTGGCCTGGGTGGCCGGATTCAGCTCAAGACTTTTCGCAGTGATCCGATTCGAGAGCATCATCCACGAGTTTGATCCATGGTAAGAAAGCCGGCAAACTCAGCCGTTTTTTCTAGGATAATAACATGTTTAGCGAGTATACTACTTTGGTTTAGCCAGCAAAAATGGATGTTGCAGGCATTGAAGTACTAACGTTAAGTTGCTAATACCATCGACAAGGATGATGATCTGAATGACATGATGTGCATCGCCTTGCTTCGCCCGAACACGGGGAGTTGTTAACGTTAGTTCTCCACTCTTAACTTTCAACTCTTCACTTTCTAAAGAGTTGAACTCAAAAGCACTTGGTCGTTTGGGTAAATGCAACTTTTTGTTAACTTTGCCAGGCACCCCAATTTAGCTTGTTTAGCTGGAACCCGTTTGGTTGTCCTTCTACAATTTGCAGCCGGTGCAGGAGGCGTGTTTTTTATGACAAAGGCGGATTATAATCTGGACATTTAACCGGTTCCAGTCTGCTCTGTCATCGCTATCTAGGATTATTTTCCTTTCGGATTTGAGGAATACGAAAAGCCTTCTAGTATTGCTCTGTTTCAGTATAGTCGTCCCCCCCCCCCCCCCAAATTGTAAAGTGCATTACTGCTGATGCATTCATTAATTATTTGCAACGACAGATGCTCAATCTCATTAGTTTTATTTTATGCCAGTTGCACATCGAACAGCATTAACGATACTTGGACATTCGGGAAAGGATCGAAGGACGAGAGATTTGCATGTTTATGACTATATAGCGCTAGATGACCTCAATGTGCAGCCTTGTGTAGAGTCACACAGATGCTGCTCATGTCAATGGAAGAAGTTCTTCAGTGAAGAACATGTTGGCATTATTTCTATTTTGGGGATAAGAAAGGGTAGATTTCCCAATCTAACTTATTTTGCTGATTTAAGTTTGTTGTCATCCTATGACTTCCCAGATGAGGCTTTGTTTTATCAACAAAAGTGTCGACTTTTACAACGTTACAATCACAATCCTGGCCCATCTCTCTTTTGCTTATATGTATGGAGTAGGCCTGTATGTATGGAGTCTGTTGTAGTCCTTTGTCGTTGCCATTTTTTTTGTCAGGGAGGAGAGGACCAGATACTGCTTTTCATAAATGCTAAAACGGGTGATTCAGAATGAAAGAGAAACTCTCAGATGTTGAGGTATATAATGTTTATTAGATCAAGTGTGGTTAAGGTAAGATAAGTTTCTGTATGGTTTAAACTGGGATCCTGCAGTCCCACTCGGACCCCAGTGATTATTTTTGTCACAGTCACCGATCTTGGGAATGCTCAAGGGCTATTATTTGTGACTCATGTCAGCCCATCAAATTATCTGCTAATTAATGACGGGGGAGTGTTGAATTAAACAAGCAGGCAGTTTGAATTCGAGCACTGGCTTTTTCAAGATTGAAATGTCACCGCCCTGACTCTATTTTTCACAAATATTGCAGATGTTTTCCACTGATTGGAGGATGTGTGTCTTGTGTTATTCTCTAGTGGCATGCTTTTTTGCTTTAACTGCTCTGCTCTGTTTAATGAGTGGTAGCACAGAAAATGGGACTCTTTTCTTTTGTGCGTGATGGGAAAAAACAAAGTGTATTGATTTCTGATGTAGGAACAAAATTGTGGGGGCTGCTGACTACCTCCTACTTGCCCCCTGGGCCAAAACCTTTTCTCAAGTTCGGGAGCTGAGGATGAATCCAAGAAGAATACTTGGTCAACAACACAGCATAGGCACTATATATACTATCTGTCCTTTGCAGAGGCGTCTCTCTTCGCTCATGGACCACAATATATTTCCAATCAAAGTTAGTTTTCCCTCGGAGGCATCGAGGGTGAAATTCCATCCCACAAACCCACGGAGGGTTGATAGTTGGCCTTAAGTATTTTCCTCCCCGTGGCTGCCTTGTCGTCAGCTCGGGTTATCAGAGGTCATTATGTGATAGCGAGGTGTCGGCGAGGGAGGATACGCGGAAGTTCATGCGTGGGTTGGATAAGAGTCAAGCTCCTTTTTACCTTTTTGTTGTGTGTGGGCAATGCCGACAGGTCTGCTCTGTCTTGGAGACAAAGAGATGGTCGGCTACTTTGTCAGGCAAATGGTGAACACGCATAATGACACACATAAACTCTCCATACCTTACACACGCCTTCCCTCATTTCTTGCAGGCACCGTATGAACGGCGCCTCTCAGATATCCCATTGCCATGGCGATAGCTTTTGCTTTGCTGGCTAGGCGTCTCATGCCGGCTTTTGATGCCTGGGCAGCCTGGAATGACTCTCTCTAGGTGAGGGACTAAAAAGAGAGAGCGAGGAGTTTGGCAGCGGAGGACGAACGTGCTCTGCTAGGCGGGTCCCAGGGGATGAGGTTGATTAACTCGGTATTGATCCTCCCCACGCTGTGATACCCGCCCCCACCCCTCTCACCCCCCCTTACGTACCCTTGTTTGTCCGTTTGATCAGATAAAAGGCTGGTTATGAAAAATATAGCTTTTTATAAATTCCACCCCTGCTCCTTGCCCATCGCACTCAGCTCGACATTACAGCATCAGAGTGGCAGCCGCTGGTGCAAACCCCCTGCTCAGAGTTACCCTGGGATTTAGCATTTGTGTTTGTTTGTGTGTGGGGTGGGAGGGGGAAATCAAAAGCATGCGAGTGATTGATCAGTCTACCGTACGCATGGCAAAGCCCCGCCCATCCACTGAAGCTGCCGCCAGAGAATTTCCAACCCACAACAAAAAAAACAGCATCCGGGCTGGCTGTCTTTGTGCACGACGCACTTCAAAACTGCAGCCCGCTTTTATACAGGAAACCTTATCAGCCATGTTGGCTTGGTATTCACACTGCGGGATCTCATGACGGCGGATAGAGTTTATAGCGGCTGTCATTTAAATTGGTCAGAGCCAAACTTGCAACTTGACATGTCAACCCCGACAGTACTTTCTACCCTTGGCTTCAAGACTTGTGTATTGGTACTCATTAAACAAGCCCTTGTTTTACGATCTCCGGTACCCTGAGCCGTAGTCGACTCGGTACTCGGTGTGAGCGGCGACTAAATCCTTCAGTGCACCCGCGAGGCGAGACCGCTCACTTACCCAGCCGTTATGGGGGAGAGTCTCTGTGCCAGAGCTACTGACCGTATTTTAGCCTCACTTCCTTAATCTTTTCTCAGGCCTCGCACCCCCCACCCCCGCACACACCCAATCCCACCCACCACGTTCAGATCCCACATCCGCAAGGCTCTTGGATAGGAGCCAGAACCACAGCCAAGGTTCACCGTGTCTATGGCCGTGGCAAAGCCCTAATCAAGCCAGGACCTTGGTGCAACTCCTAACTACTGTTTCCCGAGCTGGGCCCTCCCGGCGGGGCTGCGGCTCGTAGCCTGTGCAGCCGTCCGTGCTGGAGAGAGACAACGAGCGTGCCAGACGGTGCTAGTCTCCGGGCACCGCCGATATGTTTTTACAGCAGGTTTTCTTTCACAGATCAGAATTGAGCTGGGCTACCTTGTTTGCTGGACTGTGAAGGTGTTTTTTTGTTGATGTGTATTTATTTTGTTTTGATATCTTTTGTATATATTATGAGGGGAGGGATAGTACTGTAACACGGTTAACTTAATAATGTATATGTTGGTTCAACCCGCTAATGTACCTTAACTATTTCTATTTTATGCCCTTTGTGGGTTACTTACTGCCGCTAATGTCATGTTGCCTACATACTCGTGTAAGCATAACCATGTACCAGTCCCCATCAATAATGAGAATATGGTCTCATAATTAATCTTGACTCAAGGTGTGAAACGGTGGAGAACACAGCCACACACATCACCACAGCCACCATCACATCTGACACGGCTTCATAATGCCGCTTCCTCATATCATGGCCGCGAGGAGCTGTAATTATACTATCTCTATTTTCAACCAGTGATCGTCGAGCTGTGGCTTTGTATATCTTATCAGGGCTGTCAAGCCTTTGTCCGCGAGGAAAATGGAAATGTTGAGCGTGCATATCAACCGGTCCTGTGTCCAGTTTCATAAATCAAAAAAGGACACCCATTTGGATCAAAGGGGGTAGCGTGGGAGGCTGGAAGCTGACTCTTGGGGATTCATCAGTGTTCATTTGGGGCCAGGTGATGCCAAATGAATTCCCTATTTTGCTGGGGTCCTTTTGAAGACGTAAACAGCGCAACCGCCTCAAGGTGACATGGTACTTGTTAGCCGCTCATAGGCAACACAAGCCACGGTGGCTATCGGTGGAGGGCCGAGGGGGTGTTGCAGGCTGTAGAGTAGCCTAATTCATTACCGTGATGAATTGCCAATGCCACAGACCCAGGGGCTGGGATTATTTCTGCCTGAGTGAATGCTCGAGCATGATGAGCCACACAACAAATTCAGCCTGCTTAGTGTTGGTGAAACAACCTGAATAGGTGTGTGTGTGTGTGTGTGTGTGGTGTGTGTGTGTGTGTGTGTCCGCCCGCCCGCCTGCCCGTCCAGTCCCACTTTAGCGTCATTGCAAAGTTAGTTATTTGGTCTGCTCATGCTCGTCGCATTACAAAAATGTCCAAAAAGTCGTCAGTGCCTTGTCGAGGCCCTTCGAGTTCCCAACCAAGGGATACCAGCGACCACACACAACCCCACTCTGTGGGGAGACCCTTCTTTTGGCTTATTTTGAGGTAGTCCTGTAGTATAATGCCACGCTGTGTGGCTAATTTACTATAAAACATTGCAGATAACGCTCATACACAACAACAGTACTAAAGAGTATCACAAAGTTGGCGTGGATAACACGTCCTACTCTCCTTACTAGAACTGTCAGCCCAATAGGCTATTTATTTTATCTTCCCTTTTATCTTCTTCGTATTTGAATCCGAGCTGAAACAGGTTGTTCACTTACACTTTCAAAGTTAAAGCGTATCTGAATAAGAGTGGTTCTGAAACTTGAAGTGCTCAGAATTTATTCATTGAGAAAACCTTGATCTTGAAAATATCTATCCCAAGGGCAGTATTCTTGCAAGCTCCCATCTCACCTTCCTTGAGCCAACCTTGACAACCAAAGCCTTATGTGTGGAAGGACGTGTGTCGCTACAAACATCCTCCCACTGAATAGGGAAGCATGAAGCACGCACACATTTGTAGAACAAGCTGCTGAAACGCCCGCGTCGGGGCAGCATGCATCGACTCTGTTGTATCCGCAGGCCCATGACCAACCCAGCCCATCTTCCCAGTTCCACTCAGACCGGCCAGATGTTCCCTCTCTGAGACGGACCTACTGGCGTAATTGACAGCTCTTCTATAATGGTCCCGGCCCCCTAACGGTGTGGTTTCTCTCAACATTCACGCCAGTACTTCAAACCTCCGTGCCACTCCTCTCCCCCGCCCTGCAACCAGGCTCCTCAACCAGACAATATAAATGGAGATTTCATCTCGGAAGTGAAGGATTCGGATTTGGGTTTGTTTCAGTCCATCCCCAACTAATAATTCAAGGGTATATTTTAATCCTAATACAATGCATTTATTTTAAGGCTGTGTGACAATCCAGTAAGCACATTATGGTTTAATGGCTGTGATACCCACATATCTCTTCAGACAAAAGATTCAGGATGATTGCATTTGCATCTTCCTGTTCCAAGCCAGCAGTTGCATAAACGAAAAACCAAAAAGAAAGGATGTCAAGGTTTTAGTTTGGCAGAAAGTCGCCAAAACCAATTCAGTCAAATGGTAACGGCGTATTCGCACTCCCTGCACTTCAAAGATCTTTTCAATTGGTTGAAGGAGTGATGCCATCTAGGTTCTGTGATTTTAATCCCTTCATTGATACGAGCTCCCCCGCTATTTATATCCCTTGTGTCAGCTTTGAGTTGGCCCATCATTCCCCTGTGGATTTTGAGTTATTCCCCTCCCCTCCTCAAAAAAGGACCATGCCACCCGTTGGAAGGCCAGACAGTCAGTGGTCTGATGTGGGAGGAAGTGCGCGCGGCTGCGTGTGTGTGTGTGCGCGTGTGTGTGTGTGTGTGTTAGCAAAGTAAGGAACCTTTAGCTTATCTCCCCACCCCTAGCCTCTCTACTGACAGGCAGCACGGTGGGGCGGGTGCACATGCATGCCAAGAGGAAGAAGGTTTTGGAGAGAATATATGACACTGCATGCAGTCCTCTGTTGGAGGAGCGAAATAAAGTCTATTCCCACCTTTGTTTAAAAATAAGAAAATCAAGGTATTCCTATGTTTATGTTGGAATAGTGTGCGTTCCATAAAGAGGTGGACAATTATTTTATCGGATTCCCGGCCTCCGTTTGAATCTTTAATGCAGCTGGAAAGACTTCTTTTAATAGAGCCTCATTTAATAAGTAAAAAATCGCTTATAGCACCTATGTCTAGTTTAAATAGCTGAAGTAGATTCACTGGTCTTTTCCCCCCCTTTAATCCGCTCACCCTCAACGCCAGGCATCACCGTTTCCAATCTTCAAGCAAACCTAATAGCGGTGGATCAGCGCATGCTTACACCGAGGAAAGGAACCCCAGACATTATCAGGAAGGTCAAGCATTTGCGGACAACCTTCTCTCCAGAAGAAATTCCCCTTTAGTGGCTTGTGCTTTCAAACGTGCAGCGCAGAGGTTCCCTGTTTTGCATATTCGGGGATCATAAAACATAGATATTTGATCATCCATTTTGGCAAACCCTTTTTCTTTCGTCCTGTATATGCGAACTGCTGAATGATTCATCGCCCCGAGCTTACTACTATCGGTGTGTAGAACAGCCATGCCACGACGTTCACCTGGGCATTGCTATCATCGACAGATGTTGACTGGGTTAAAATGATTAATGTGGAAGCAGATGCACAAACGTAACCTTGAAGGTTGAGTCAAAAACATTTTTAGAGATGGAAATGGAGTCACAGGCCAAAGAAAGTTGGATATTGGCTGCCCCGATCTCTGTGTTTCAGTTTGCCTAATTGTGATGGAATCAAGTTTCCATTAGCCAGATTCTTTGCGAGTAATTAGACAGCTCTCTGTTTGCCATCTGCTGAATGCTTTCTGTATCGTCTAGAGCTTTTCCCATCGCATCCAACTTCAACTAGTTATTTGTTCATTAATTTCTATACATCCAAAACAATATTTCAGTTGCGTTCGCACTTGGTCATGGGCGTTTATGAAGCACGTGTTTTTATTTCCCCATCCAAGTGTGGGTGGGTGGCTGGCTGTTTTTCTGTTATTAGTTTTATACTTCAAAATCATTATGCCTCTATGTGCACATAGTTCTTCCCTTCAAATTTAGTTGTGTGTGTGGGGGGGGGGGTCTTTGTTTTCTCTGCTTTTATATTTAAAAATAATTATGTCTCTCTGTGTGATTAAACTGAAGTAGCAGTGTCTACATTGCCGGTAGAAGTCTGCAGCATATTTCTCCACCTTTTCACTGTTCAGGATTTCAGTACAGACACTGCTTTAGCTTCACTGGCCACAGTCCAAGCTGCCCACGGTTCCCCATATGCCAATGGTAGCTGCAAATTTTGGCTCTCCAGCAGTAGTTTTTCTGCTGCATTATTCCACCGCTGTGCTAACGTTCATTCCCATCAGTCAATTCGGGGAAAAATTGATGACTTCCTCTTCCAAGCTTGTCTGGCTCTACATCAATGAATAGTAGGCTTTGTTACAGGTAGCTGCAGGCAGGCAGGCAAGGCCCAGGGGTTGCACTGGCCATCACACTTGCCATCACACTGGCCGTTGTCCTCCCCGCCCTGCAGAGACTAATGGATGTGGCGGGAAAGGTTTTGAGACGGCCCAGGAGGGTGACAAACCAAGGAGGGCGAAATGATGTGTATATGGCGGGCATGAAACGGTGTTGAGCTTGGAAGAATGGCAGCCGCAATGGGTTGTCAATCAACGAAGGAGGAGGAAGATGAGCCTGTCAGACACCTGTCAAATCATCCAGGTCCCCTCCCTAAGGAAGTACTGCAGCAGGCATGTCGCCTGGGCATCCAAGGCCATTCCTGGAGTACACACTGCGACAAAATACATCTCGATTTGCCTGCTGGAGAGGGCAAGTTGAGCGAAGTAACGTCAGAATATTGATTTTCCCAATAGTGATGGCCTAATACTCAAGTACATTTTTGACAGGTGCGAACTACAATGCATACATGAATACACAAAGTATAAAACCCTCCTGCCTCAGGCAAAGCGTGGCTAAGCATTCGCACTATTGCAAGACCTACGTAGATGGTTGTATTCTGCAACATTATCCTTAATAGTCTTTTATAAATATTATATATAAATATTCGGTGAAATGTATTTTGAGGAATAGATCGAAGACGAAAGAAGATGAAATTTGATGGACATTTATAATGAGCCTTGAAGTGTCCCACGCGGAATAAATAATACTTAGATATAATACTTAGAGATATTCATTTTTAATACCTGCAAACTAGCTGTTTAATCATGGATTAGACAGCAAGATGTAGCAAGTTGGTTCAGACTGCTATATTGTACAGTTTTATTTGTGCACTGTTTTATTATGTTGTTTTTTGTTTGCCCTTATGAATGTTTGATTTTGTAAGGTGACCTTGAGTGTCAAAAGGAGCCCATAAATAAAATGCATTATTATTATTATTATTATATACGGGCAACATTAATACTGGGCTGACTTTCGTGATGCTATCTTGTAACGATTACAGTTAAAGCCTCTAAGTATTTGGGGCTTATGGGTTCTGAATTGAAATCAATAAAATGTATCGAATAGACTGGCAGCATTTTCTTTTAAAACTGAAAACCAGATGAGAAGCAAGAAGTGTTACCTGCATGCAAATGAATACTACACTTTTATTGCCATGACCTGGCCTTGGTTCCTCATTTATTTAAGTAGAGGATTAACGGTATTTTCGGTGTGTGTGTGTGTGTGTGGGGGGGGGCGGTGGGGAGGGAACTGCATAGAAGACGTATTATTGGTGCACGTAATGTTATGCTAAAAGGGCAAATGAGATCAGGAATACTGCACAGAATCCATTTATGGACCGATTAATTCAAACCTGCCCAGAGATTTTCAACAAAACCGTCTATTCCAAATGTCAGGGAAAGCTATGGTAGGTTTTACCGGTTGTAACGTATATTTTGGAAGACGTCCCACCCACCCAGAAATGTCCCTGGTGCTGAGAGTGGGGCTGTGACGGGTTCTCAACCCATTCTGGGAATACATTCAGCATTTCAGTCTGCATATGCACAACCTATATGTACACAAACTGCCAATTATCTCCTTCAGACTCCTCTTCATATGGTTCACCACGTTGTGTCTTTTGTAGAGAAAAACCGACAAATATCATAATAGGTTGCTTTAGCTGTTTCTTGCATATGATGTTTTCTGGAGACGCGAAGGCAAGATTTCAAAGTGATCATCAATTTCATCGGTGCCATTAGCCGTGGCAGGTTTAGTGTCTGTTTTTCCTCTGACTCCCTACTTGTCCTCGGAGGTTCTGAATGCTCCGTTTTGGAATTCATACTTATCATTCTTTTTGCCATGCTGTTTTGCTTTGGCAGGCCAAAGGAAGGCATCCACCCATGTACTTTGTTGTGGTTGTTGTTATTCTTGTTAGGGGTGGCTCGCTGCAGCAGCTTGACAGGCCCACTCAATGCTTTTCTTCTCTGTCACTGGCCGCTCTGTGGTCATGGTGACACACGCTTCCCACGCGAAGCTCTTGTATTTCATCTCTTCCCTCCAAGAGTGATGGGCTTGGCATCAGTGTTTGTTATTGAGCGAGAGCTGTTGGTGTCTTGGACATCCCCTCTCGCGTACTGCACTATGTGGGGAAACTTGGGTTTCCTTGACACCGTTTAAAGGTGCAGTGTGTAGTATTGAGTGACATCTAGCGGAACGGACTTGGCAGGAATTGAATGTAATATTCATGAGTGTTTTTCATTAGTGTATAATCCCATGAAATAAGAATCGTGTTCTCATTACCTTTTTGAATTAGCCCTTTATATCTATATAGAGAGCGGGTCCTCTTCCACAGAGCCTGTCAAGTTCGCTCAACCATATCAATTGCAACAAATAAACAAATATTGGTGTACACAATTCTATATATTTATTAGAATATTCCAATTCCTATTGTTAACCAATTTAAGAAATGAACTCTGAGAAAAATACACGTTAGATATTTTTGCTGAAAAAATAACAAACAGGCTGTATCAGGTGAAAGGTAAAGAAAATGTTTTACTTCTCTGTATGGATAATTTAGATAATTATCAAATACAATCTGAGCCGGTTGCAAAACATTTTTAGCGGACGTGAATGATTACACTGCAGCTGGATTAGGGCTGTAGCATTCTCTCTCGACACTGGGCCAATCTCATTGGTGCGTCATCAGCTGGGAGGAGATGACAATTTTTGACTTCTAAACCACTGGAGTGGACTATCTGCATTCCAGTGGATGCAATTAAGTGATTACACTGGTCACTATAATTTAATTTACCACCAAAGGCCTGACCCGTGAAGATATAGCTTTTCTATTGAACACTCACTGATATGTCTCTGTGCGTTTCTGTGTTTGTAAGGGTGTTAGACCCAAAATGATTGGAAAATAGGCTCAAGGTTGAAATATCCCAAAGCTTTCCTTTAACCGTGCGCTTAACGTGAAAACAACTTTCGATGGTAACCTTGTTTGTGCTTGTGGACACAAGATTGAGATTAACTGACTAATTGGCATAAGAGATTGACATTAAAGAAACAGGAGTGAATAACAATTGGGGCTGGTTTTATCCTCCACTTGTACAGAGAAGACAGTGGACCCAGTAGTCTTCATCAGACCGCCATCATGAGGACAGTGCTTGTCTTTTAGTACCCAGGGCCCTCATATATAAGGCAGGAGCCTGTGCTTCCCTGACCATAATCTAAGGGATGATTGGTAAACAAATTTACTGCTTTGTAATGGTTTGTTAGTATTTTGGCTCCCCTGGAAGATCAGACTCATTTAAAATTTGAGTAAAATCAAACTTGTCTGTTTCAGTCAAGGAAGGCCTTTAATGGGTTTTTCCTTTCCCGCCGTCTACGTTATCTTGTTACTAGCACCCATACTGATACCAAAATGTCATTAATGTAATGTTGTTTATCCCAAGAGGCAATGGGAATACAACCATTGTTTTGATTAACTATTGCATTTATCCTGGAGACAGTGCCTTTCTTGATTATTTTGTCGCCTCATCATTTGAAAAGTAGTAGTTGTACTTGCAGTACCTACTGCATTTATTTTTGTCTCTTTTAACATGAAAATCGACCAATTCATGCCTTTACCTCTGCTGTCCTTCATGTTGGGTGCTTAAATCAAAGCATGTGTCGAGGAACAGGCCTGGTTAACCATGTTAGCTTCACTTCCAAAGTTCTCATCTCGGCCTTTGGTCTTCAAAGCGCGTTTGCTTTGAATAAGACGGCACTCTTTTTAGCACGATCAAGGGAGATGTTTCAGTCACTTAATGAACGAAGTCTTCTCTGACGGCAATGCTCCCTTTGTTTTAATGTGTACTTAAAGTGTCCCTGGAAGCCATACAAAGAGGGCCGTTGCGCACTTCACCTGTGAAGTGTGCTTATACATGTGCTATCAACTATGAGCAGATGACCCATTTTGGACATATAGATATCCCTCTCCATGCCAGTGATTGCAATTAACTAATTATACTGGTCACTATCATTTCATTTACAAGGGCCCAATGTCCTGACCCCTGGAAAGACAACTTTTCTATTGGACACTTACTGATTGGTCTCTATGCTTCTCTTTTTGTAAGAGGTAGCCTGTCTTTGCAACTGCTTTGCAGGCTTCCGGTCTTCTTTTCTGAATTTTTTCTGCTTTAAAGTCACAATATGTAACATTTCATCTGGCCCGTAGCCTAAAATAACCTAGACATATCTGTAGTCAATGCTGATCGGTATTAATTTCACACTGGTCCACTGATATTCATTTCTCAGTTAAAGCACATTGCATTACTGATATATTCTATAAATAAAAAATGCTTGCCAGCCCACACCTTTCCCAAAATCTCTCCCACTAACGCCTCACAGTCAGCCAAGCTTTGCTAGTTCTTGTCACACAGTTGTACAGCCAGTCAGAGTGGACAGAAGTACAGTTATTTAATATAAATTTAATTCTGAAGTGCAATTATTTTGGCCCATATTTTAATATTCAGGGCATGGTATTCCTGTGTCCCATCCACAGGATTTCTCCTGCTTATCTTCATGTGATGTTAGCCTCCTCTAACTTTAACCTACCTTCAGCCCCGTTCTGTTGAGCAGTAATCTGCAACAAAGTGCAGTTTAGGAAGATTGTGTGTGTGTTCTTTATGTAAATAATGTTCTATGCGGTGTATAATGCGATAAATGCCCTCTTTGGAGGACAATCAAATCTGATCTATAACTTTTTAGAGCAGTGAAAATGTAAAATGTTTATGTATTTTATTCAAGAATAACTGAAGGAGCAAATATACTCAAAACTCTTGCTGGATAAATAATTGATGTGCCGTACCTGGTCTACACCAGCTGCCTATTTGTTAACAAGGTAGAGCAAAATGCTCCCATTTTTGTTGTGTTACAGGCTTAAAGGCCTTTTGGTTTTCATTCAAAATCAGTGTGTATTAAGCTTGACCTTATTTTTATGTTAGGATTTCTTTGTGATTTGTCTGGTCAATATTTGTCAGAGTATTAGAAACATCAACCGAACAAACTACAAATGAAGAAATGATACGAAACAATTGTAACTATCTTTTCATTGAATAAATCTTAATACTATTTGATCATATGTTAACTATATAAATTATATAGTTTTATTTACCCACACAAGTCAAAACCAGTCTAAGCATTATACACATGCATTTTACCAAGTACGTTTCATGCAGTGACGTGTCACGGTTCGATATATATGGTCATAGTTCTTTGTCATCTATTCATCCTTCATAGTGTACGGTGTAGTGTTAAGGGTGATGTATGGCCCACTGCTTAAACCCAACTTGTTACTACGAAAGCGTCCCAAGGGATTTGCTCATGCTTTTCTTAAGCGGTGTTAACACAAACTTGGATGACTCTGAGTACTCAAGCAGATTAGTGTCTCCTCCCACCACTTTTCATTATTGCGACCTTGACGTTACCTTGAGCTGAAATAAGTTAAAGAAAGGGCTTTCTGGAATGTGTTTTTGAAGGCTTGCAACTCATTAAATATTCTAAGTTTTGACTCATTCAAAACTAATTGACATCAACTCTTTACTAGCTATTAGTATGTACAGATGGACTCTCTGTGCACCAAACATTGATTCTCCCAGATAAGCCTTGACCATCATATGAATAGATATCTCACGGTGGCTGTAAACACCCCTTTTTGTTCAAGGCCGTTGTAACTTGCACTTGCATGCCGTCTGCATCCAAATGATCTACTCTTTTATATTCCCAGGTATTCAAAATAAACAGATCAACTAGGGTAAGCTGTGTAAGTATTGTGTGTAGGTAAGTGTTATCATTTGGCGGTGGTCGTAGCAGCAGTGTAATATAACTAGGTCGTAGTTAACTATCGAGCAGAAACTGGCTTAATTATGTAGATTTCTTTATTTTTGTCAGAACTAATTGGGCTTATCTAGGTCATCTGCACTGTTAATGGGATCATTTCCCTCTGAATAAGAGTACATGTTCCCTCCCTTGTTAACAGTTAACACAGCCTGCCAGTGCGCATTACTGTACACGGTTCTACTCTGCAATTCAGCATAGCCTTTTTAAGAAGGTTTAAGAATAGTTTCTCTGAACGGTAGTTCTAATGTTTGAAATGCATTTCCTCACATAATGAGAATCGTTCTGACATTAAACCAAAGTAGGTCTTTTTATGGGAGGCTGGCAGCACTCCTTGTGACATGTGTCTTGCCATCAGCGAAAACATCGCTCACCGCACATAAAATTGTAGACAGAAATTTCCCTCTGGTGTTCTTGGCTGCAGTTTGCTCCTGTTCAGGTGAATTGTGCTGAGAGTCTCATTCGTAGACCCTCTCTCCCACTGTGCGCCCCCCCCCCCCCCTCCGTATCTGAGCTGCTGTGTAAGTCTGGCATAATGTCGTCATAACACTCGGAGCCAAGGCTGGGACCTGTTTGATGATTCCCGTCAGACATCAACCGAATTGGGGCTACGAATCAACTCCCACACGCCTCTGTCTGTGACTGGCTCAGTAATGGGGTGCAGGAGTTGCTCCCCCTTCCGGCTGGGATTTAGGGATTTGCTTCCCAGATAATAGGCGATAAAGAAAGACAAGGAATAGGGAGCTTTTGCCCCCTTTAACCACTCTCAAAAAATCAACCGGGGAGTGTCGGGTTGGTGTATAATCATCGCTCATCCGAGATGAACACATTATAGTCCTCTTTTTAATGTATTCCTTTTGCTCCAAGACCCACTTTTCCACTAAGATGCTATCATCGCACTCTCTGCACTACGCCTTATCTCCAACAGCTTGTGCTGTAGATTTTTATCGTTGCAAAAGTTCAAAGCTGGATAAGGGGTTTTGTGAGTTTTTTTTCTCCCCATAGAATGCGGGTGGAAAAGCTTGAGATGTGTTCATTTTGCCAGGGGTCTGAAAAGGACATGGAGGCTGTGCCGTCGTTGACAGCACGACTGCTTTGAGAATTGATGAGTTTCATAAGCTGATGCTGTGTCGCTGTTGGCTTTTGTGCCCACGTGCTGTGTTGATGACAGATGAACAACCTTCTTTGGGTCCAGGATGGCTATTTTCAAAGCCAGAGAGACCATTACAGAGAGAGAGGGTGCCAATGATTGATTACCATTTGAAGGATATGGTGAGAATTACAGAACGACAGAAACCGCTGGGCAGGGCACGGCCTTAGAAATGGGGGGTATTTTAGTTTTGGTCTGCCTTTCAATGCGGGGCCCAGCTGCGGTGTCTCGTCTGCTCAGAAGAAGAGATTAATACTAAACGTGCCATTTACTCAGCTTTCAAGAGGTTGGAAGTGGCCCCGCTATAAAGCATTCCCTGTTGCCTCATTCCGATATATTGAGAACGAAGACGATTCAATGATTGATAAAAGCCAGTCACTAGCGGCAGTGTACAGTGTTCACCATCGAAATCCATTGTCCTTTCTTCTTCCCCCCCCCCCCTTGGTGGGCCAAGCCGTGGAAGCTTCGCCGTGTCTTTGGCGACATTTAATTTGGG
Source organism: Pollachius pollachius (assembly GCF_949987615.1). NCBI lineage: Eukaryota > Metazoa > Chordata > Actinopteri > Gadiformes > Gadidae > Pollachius > Pollachius pollachius. The sequence continues at coordinate 9,598,109 of NC_136946.1, read as the reverse complement.
GGGCTCACAAAAGGCCCATTGTCTTTTTTTCTCTCCTGGAAATTATCGCACCAATTTTAGCTCCCTAAAATGAAACGCTCTCAATCCAGGGGCCTCATTACGCATGCACAGCCCACATCCACTTCTTTAGGCTTGCGCTGCGTTTCCTGTGCTTTACAAAGTCGGCGTCTCTCCTGTGGTTTAATTAATTAATTTATTTATTTATTTCCGTACACGGTTCACTCATTAGGCTGCGTGAATCATTAAGATTCTACATCAAACACGTGCTTCTGAGGTCGGGCGCGTTCTCGCCATAGAACTTCTTCATCTCACCCAAATTCACAACATTGTGGACTGAACAGACACTATAGACGGGTTTGATATTGCTGTTGTATTCTCGTGATGCCAATGTTTATTTCTACGTGTTTTTTTTATTTTATTTTTTTGACGGGGTGTACAGAAAGCTATGTGTATGAGGTTGAGGTTGTTTTCGGTAGAAGGAAAGAAAAGAAATGTAGATGGTTTTCCATTTAAATAGCTCACTGAAAGGTGTTTAATTTACTAAATGTATCAAATCAGGACCGATCCCCCACCAGGCTTTCTGTTTAAGCGACTGGGTAATGTCTCTGGCCCCGTCTGTTTACTCAGATCAAGTAAAATGTTGAACTGACTTAATGGAGTCCTTAAGAGCTAGGGGCTCAGTTTGCACGGAGCATTAATAGGTTGTGCAGACTTCAGCGATCCAGTATGCCGTCTGACAAAATGTGCAAATACATTTAACTAGCAAGGTTTGCTCGTATGTAGTTCTTATTTTGTTTTCTGATGCCTCATCTTTTCGCCACATTTCAAGTGGATCTCCAATCAGCGATGGTAGATGTTGTCAATTGGATGCCAATATCTTTATCTATTTATATATATTATATTTGTTAATATGCACATTTCTTTAACAGTTATGCATTTCCTTGGCTCTTGAAAAGGCGTTTAACCCATTTGTACCGTGCAGAGGTGTGTGTTAGACTTGCATGCAATTTAAAAAGTGGAAGTTACAGTTGGGCTAAGGGTACAGTCGGTTTCAAAGAACAATGTGCTACTAGCCCTCCTCGGATTAACATACATCATCAAAGAAAAAGTGATGCCATACTTTGTAATTATCTGCTCTCATGTCTTGTTCCTCCTTTTTTTTATATTAATGGATCAGTTTAATCGTCTTGTTTGTTTCCCAGAAACTTGCTTCTGCTCCTCTGATTACATGCATTTGTTAATTTCTACATATTTGTTTTAGTGAACCTAGAAAACAACTTTAATTTGATACCATATTAACAACTGTGTTGCCAGAAGAGGGCTCATCATCTTAATCGCTTTGTTATTTGCCCGTTGCACATTTGTGCACAGGGGAGAGCTGGTTGGCTCGGACTCAACAGACGAACTGTGTCCCAGGCTAACGCTGTAATGCAGTGGAGACCACTATGGTGAGGAAGAGGAGACCATAAGGACTGGGGATTTATGCCTGCTTAGAGTATCCCCTGTGGAAGACTCAAACATTACTCTCACAAAGAGAAAGAGAGCGGGAGAGACTGAATAAGCGAAGGCTCTCTGAGCCATCGCTTATTGTCTCCAAGCTGTAGAATATGCAGCAGCTGTGGGGGGCCGGGCGGGGGGGATGATGGGGAAGCTTGTGGTGGTACACAAGACTGTATAATATAAATTCCCAGACCCTCCCTAAGAGAGCACTGCCCAGAAGAGGAGCGATTCCACCAAACAGATGCGGAAGCTTTAGGCGGGCAAAGCTAACTTTTGCTATGATGTAACTTGCCGTCCGAGTGATTGGTGGGATTTGCGAAGCGCTTTTCTTCTTTCAACATCCGTGGTGTCCTCATGACCGCTTTGCTGGTAAAATTCTGTGTACATTTTACCCAACGAGCCGTCGAGATCTCACAAGCTTTTTTTGGTGTATGCCAGCAGCCCCTCAGTGACTTTAAGGCCAGCTAAGCCGTTACACTCACACAGACCATGCTAACGACGTCGGCCAGGAAAAGCTGTTCGGTAGACTACTTAATTGTCCACATCTGTGTTTTTCCAACGTCCTGTTTTATGCCCTCACGTGATCGTCTCAAAACGGCGATGGATCTTTATCTCAACCTGCTGCCCTCACAGCAGGTTGATGCTTGCCTAAAGACTGGTCATTTTCCTGAGCCGCCAAGGATTATGGGTAGCCTGCTTTCGTTTGCCCAGGCTGATGTATCACAACAGGGGGCAGTGGGTGCGGAAAGAAAAAAAAACTGCCAGAAAAGCAGTTTCTACAGAGGATTGCAATGGGGTCCTTCTGCTAACTTGTAGCCTCTGAAGATTAGTCTCTTAACAGTTGTAGAGCAGGCTGTCTCAGGCTACGAGGCAGCCTGAAGTTAACCAGCAGGTGGAGAAGACGGCGTAGTCCACGTGCATGCATGCATGCATGCTAAAGGCCTACGCTAACACCACAAGCCGTTAGGTGGTCGCTAGTTGAAGCGCTGTGTGTGTTGTGTTGTGCAGTGCTTCTCTGGATCGAACCGAAGCACACAAGGGTGCCGTTTCTTTGAGAGCAACTTAAATGGTGAAGCAGAATATGTTGAGGCCGATAATCAGTGATATGGTTTGAGCTTGTTAGGGGTGGGGGAAAAAATGTAGTGAAGTAATAATCGCGATGCTTGTCTTCTGGAGTCATGATTCCGAATTGATTTTACGACTTCAAAATATGTAAATGTATATAGTTGCCTTTTGTATTAAGTTTGCCTTTGTGTGTTTACATTATTACATCATTTGACGTCATTGTTTCAGATGTAAAACGACATAATCGTTGACACACTTTACTCGTCTTTCTAGTGGTGTCCTCGATTTAAAATGGATTGGGTTTAATCTGATTCGTCAGGCCAGACCCATCGACTGATCTTCAAATCACATTCCATATACTATGTATGAGACTCAATGATGCCTAATTTGTTGTGAATTTAACGTAGTTAAAGCGCTTGAAAATAATCAATCAGCTTATCAGGGTCTCCCACAGCTGTCTACAAATAAATTAGCTTCATCATATAACGACAATGTGCATGTGATCACGTCATGTGCATTTTATTTGACAGAAAATTGTGTATTATAATATTGCTTATATCATGTACGTAATAAATATAATGCACGATGAACTCGAACAGTGGCTGGGCTACGTTGTGACTGATTCTGCAACGTTTTTACATCAGATCGTGACAAATCCTGCCTTGATTAAGAGACGGTCGAAGCGTTTGACAGGTTCACATTTTTAAATGCATGAGTGATGTGTTTACGTTTTGGCGTATATAACAAATGTGGTGCCATTCAATTTAGCAGAACGGCAAAGATGCACTGCACTACTGAGTACTGACTGAGAAAATAATTTAAACCAGCCTGAGTGCTATGATATGATAGCTGCTGTATTTTTAGATCCTCTTTTACAGTTTTGAGTTTCTGCCAGACTTGAGATTTTTATCCTGATATAGTGTATACTTCTAGACTAACGGTCTAGATAGTTCTCTACTTAGAAAATAAATCACAATAAAAAATATAATTAAATTGGATAGTGCCTCTGCCATTACACAAAGTGCTTATCAAACAAACAATAAGGACATTTATTGAGTGCAACACATATCCACCTAACTTTTATAATTGAGGCTTTCCTTCTAGAAGTCCAGCGATGCTGTGGTACCACTCATAAAGCACCCCCCCCCCCCCATCGTCCCAGTGGAATGGTCCTATGTTAACATGTGCACCGACATGGTGATTCAACTATTCAAGATGAGGTCTTTCTATTGAAGAGTCGAGGTCACCCCTACTACTTTCATACCATAATTTGCCCCTCTGCCTTTCAGATGCCAGTACGGAATTGAGGACCCCTCATATACTCATTTGAGAATAGATTTTTTTAATCTAATAGTTTTGATTCGAGCATCCATTCACACCAGATTCACACCCTTAGTGCTTGGTTATGTATGGGATCTTTCAGTGTTTCTCCTTGCATGCATCCAGCTGTAGGCTGGTGAAACCACTGGATTACTAGCGCCACTGCACTGGGGGCCCAAATGCTATTTGTTTTACCTAACATATGCCCCAAGGATGGTTTTGGACAGCTCTAGTCTGCGAATAAATTAGATTAAACAAAAACAATCGGGTACCTTTGTCATAGTAATCATAGTCACTCTACAGCTTACAGGTAATGGTGGAGGTTAAAGCCTATTTATGTTTCTCCACACAAAATCCTTTTATTGCATTCTCAAAAGTAGTCGGTGTTACAATCCAGTGTCCTTGAACTTCAGTACCGGACAAATGGTTGTTTTTGATAACGTTGTTTACTTTGGTGCTTTTTGTTTTTGCAGTTATGACAACTTCTTATTTTGGATCCAAACTTCTTTAGGAAGTGAAAGCGTACTTTAGATATGGAACACAGTGGAAACAACCTTAAAAAAACCGAATGTCTCTAGAATATGAACGGATTAAAGAATGCTCAATATGCACACCGAGACACACCCACTTATCATAATCCCCCTCATCCGTGAACTGCCATTCGCTACACTTGAATTAAAAAGTGAAACTCCATTATGATTTTTATATATATATGTAATCCACTATATATATAGGATATTTTATTGACGGGGGACAGAGCATAAGTTCATCCCTCAGTAGGCTGTATGAAGTTGAGGGTTGAATCCATCTGTCTTTTAAACTGGCGTGATTCTTTTTTGGAAAATTGCTGCAAATTCGCATGGGGACTTAATTATTTTAAAATGTCACCATTTGATGCATCGGTCTTTCTATGTTAACTGTGTATGCAACTCTGAATATGACATCACAGATGTTTCATGCTTTGTTGATATAGCATCCCTTAGAATCAGGGGTTACTTTCTGCTACCATGTATAGCAGGCAGTATACCATGGAGTGGGCAAGAACCATCAGACTAATCTGTGTTTTGGTTGTATTTTGTTTATCGGAGCCGTCTCCATCTGCAGGGGCTGTTAATGATAAATTATTTAGCATTTCAAAGATCCTTTTTGTAAGGAAAAGTTTCTTGCCGTAAATGTGGAAAATATTGCGATAGATTTTCTTTTTAACTGCTAATTCGGGATATGTAGCCACCTTGTGCTGATGGTAATCGGTCTGTTAACCACGTTTTAAAAACCTCATTATATATTTTACAGCAATCGATAAATCATTGCCCTCCTCTAACCTAAAGTAATTAAGCACGTGCTCCTTGTCTTTGAGCCATTACACGATTCCTGTGCACTATTTTGAGGGTCTGGTTAAGTGTGAAGGTGTTTTCTAATGGCTTTCTAAAAGCCCCATGTGTAAATAAAAGGAAATTGTTCCAAGAACTTGATGCAATTTATGTTGAGGTTATTATGAATCTTGAAAGAAATATGGACCATAAATTGTTAAACAGCTCAAGAATGACTGAGTAGGCTAATCTCAGGACTGACCGGACATGGCAGTAATCTAGTAATGAACACCCCTGATCCTGCTCTTACCAGCACTGGGCAATGAACTGCATGTGGAACTGCTTTCCCACCTTCCACAGCCAGCTTCCATTTCAAACTAAGACGGCCACAGGTTGTGTAAGGCCTGTGGAAGGACCTCACAATATTATGTGTTCACCTGGCATAATTGTGTCCCTTTTCTTGCCTTTCCCACTCATTTATAAAACACTGTATCTGGCAATGGGAGAAAGTGTAACTAAAGGAATATACTGCATCTCACCCAAGGTAAAATGGTCTGTTATGCCTGAAAGGAACTAAAGAATATAGTGCAGATGGACACTGTCATGCTGTTGCCTAGATTTGAACCACATGCATTAGCTAATTTGTGTGCTTACTGTCCTTTGTCGTTTATAGAAAAATAAAGTGAACAAAATGAACCGCTAGCAGTTAGTCTTGTATTGCTCCTTATTATAGTGTAGAGTAACTAATCTGACTATACTATTAAGATAATGTTAAAAGCCTACTGGGTTAATGTAATATTTGTCCTCGGAGCATAACAATTTAGTTACTAGGACTAGAGGACTATCTATTTGTATACATTTCCCTCTTTTGTCAAAACTATCAAAATTGCATATTTGTGCATTTAATGTGCCAACTACTGCTGTTTGCTCTTCCTCTGGCAGGACACAACACGTTTCCCCATCACTAAATACTCCCAAAACATTACGTCCACATGTTTGTTTCCTTACAACTCCTTAGGGAGATGGCTTATATCTTTGGAGGATTTAATGCCTGCAGTGTGTTCCTTTTGTGAATAATTTATTGGATCAAAAAAAAAGTCAGCCATAGAGCTTCTAAGAGCTGTTCTTGTAACACCGTAAAAGACCCGAGGCAGATTTCTAAATGGACTCGCTTTCTTTCCTTGGAAGACCACCTAGTTCTCTCTCTAGTCTCCCTAGGTTTGTTTTAGCAAATTATATCCCTAACTGCTGTTCGGGATATATTTCAGAACAAACCCCATCCCCTTTTCCCCAAGCTTCCCTTCACTGCATTTGAAGATATTGCAAAAAAAAAGTCTGATGAGATGGGTCCTTTTTGAATAGGTGCCTGTGTTAGTAATTACCAGAAGGTCCATCCTCCTTTATGTTTGTTTTTGCCCAATTTTCTCCAAGTGATCATACTCTTCGGCTTTTGTCTGTGGACTTGGTGTGTAGGGTGTTATTTATCTCTGCCCCGTCACCTCCAACCCATCAGCATTCTGCTAAGAGACTGCGTTGGTGCTGCTCAACTAGTACACATTAGGATTCTCGGTGTCTCCTTTCTTGCCACAGCATGTAATTACTAATCAATAACAACCTAGGCTCATTCAGTCTGTTGAATGCTGGGGCTTCGCTGCGCTGCTAAACATACACATGCACACAGCAGCTCAGTGATTTTTTTTCCCTCGATGAATACGGTGGGCCTCAGCCTCGCTGGTCTGCAAATGCTAATAAACTCAACCTATATTGTATTAAGTCACACTCATCTTGGATCTGTCATTATGCACGTTTCTTTCTTGGACTTTAACAAAAGTGCATATTTTTGAATAATACATCTGTTCTCGATTTAATTACTTGATGTTGATTCAGATAGCCTAGATGGTTTGAGGAACAAAGTGTTTCTTGGTCTTGCATTCATTCCATTCCTCTCATCACACTAATGTGCAGAAGCACATATGTCGATGTTAATAGAAGTCACTGGGACGGACCAAGTACGTTTGTAACTTCAATTTAAGTAAGCACATGTGATCAAAGCAGCTTGTAACACTGGATGCATTCGCATTTTAAAGACTAAGGGATGGCAAACATGGTCGAATAAAAACACCATGAAAATTCTAATCGGTCTATTTTCTTTGGTTTATTTCCGTGGGTCACTTTTTCTTATTGTTGAATTTTTAAGCAAGGAATTAAACCTGCTGGGCTGCTAGGGGTTGGCAAGCCCTACCCTGCGGTGCACATTAATTTCCAATAATTTAAATTTGTTAAATATTACATTATCCCAAACACCCCATGGCAAATAGCCAAACATAGCAAATCAAATTGAAAATGTCTTCCTACTATGTAGATACGCATGCATTGTGTTAATTTGTTTAAACATGGAATTATTAATTCTAACAATTGTTAATTGAACGTTTAACACTAATGCAAAGCGATCAGCATAAACCTTTCCAATGCATCTTCTAATAACTCAATTGGACTAGCTTTTTAGCACCTTTAATATAGCAGTCATGCTCAAGGCAGCCTCTACCCCTGATAGTTTGTGTGCCTTTGAGAAAAAAAAAAAAATATATATACACTTGCTGAAATTGAAAGTCGCTGATTATTTATTAATTCAGGCCTTGGACTGCCTCTGCAACATTGCCTCTGAATGCGGTTCGATAGAGAATTACCGCTCCCTCCCCTCCTAGCCATTCACCTCGGCGCCTCCACCAGCTGAAAAAGACCTACCTGCAATCTAGGCTTCAAGAGAAGAGGCATCTCTGTGGCCGTGATCGGTTCCATTTGATAAGCCTCCATTTGCCTCAATGGGTACTATTTGTACACTCTCAGCGTTGGCACTTTGCATCATCTGAGAAATTCCTTCACTGTTCGCAGCCAGCGATAAATAGAGCTTGCGTTCGGACACCAACATATAATTTGTGACACGTTTATAATGTCAAAGAGTGCGCACTAGGGCTGGCCTGGTTTTCTGAAAAAATATTAAAATATGATTAAAAAAAGATACATTCATAGTGCGTATATCAACCTGCCTGCATCGGAGGCAGTCAAAACCATTTTTGCCAATCACGTTTCTGTGAACTTATAATTATGTACTTTCCTATGGTGTTTCTTAATCTTGCTAAAGGCAATGATATGATATAACGTAGGAAACTTGCATTGATGCCAGAGTCTATCTGAATAATCAGCGTTGCGACTAGTGCAAGCTGATCTCAATATAGCAGTGTGAACTTTTGTGGTTGTTCCAACTATTTATCTTTCTTACATTTCCAAGTCTAATGTTTGTTTCATGCATTAATTATCCATCCACAAGGCCGTACAAACACTTCACAGGGAACGTGGACCGGTTGCCCATGGTAAGTCGGCCATAGTCTTCTTCCTCCTCACAAGGGGGCGGCCAGACTAGACCCGACACCCACTCTGTCCCTACGTATTATCTCCTTCCACTTATGTTTGGTGAGAAACACTGCGTGCCCTCAAGTGTGAAATGACCGTCCACACTGAAGCGAAAGGGGAGAGAAACATGTAAATAGAGTTCCACAGCCCGGTGGCGGCCCTCTGGCAGCTGTGGCAGCGGTGTGAAGAGAGGTTAATAACCTGCTGTTTCCCGGTCGCCCCGGGCAGTGTGCATGATTTGTTTAAAGTTATGCTGTGCGACTGTCTGTACGGCAGGTTGCTCTTTTCTCTCTCTGTTCTGCCCTCCAAAGGGACTCTCTCTCCCGGTCCGCAAACAGTTAAATGTCTCCCGAGTTTTTGGTATGTTATTTTTTTTTTCTGCTTCATCGAAATGTGATGGTGCTGCTGGTGCTGTCTTCCCTGCATGCACAATCAGCGACAGGCTTTTGTTGAATATAAATAATACCATCACAGTAATTGCAATGCAACAAAGAACCCATGACTCTGGTTAACGGCAGCTCAAATTGGCCTATTGTTAAAAACTAATCAGTGCATTGATGGCACTTTTTGGACAAATCCATATTTGAAATTTGGGCTTTATGTTGAAGGCTTTTGGCTATAGGGGACAAGTTGTTTTGTTTGCTTTATTTGGCCTCACTATGTGGATTTGAGATTATGTGAGCCACCTTCAGAAAGTAAGTCCTTTTATTTTACTGTAAAAAAAAAACGTATTAGCATTAATTTGATAGGACTAGGATTGGGTTAGCACAGGTTGGCAACAACATTGGTTGGCTAAAATGCATCCAGCGATCGGTGTCCTAGCTTCGGTACATTTCAAAAAAACAACGGTGGTTGCTACAGTGATGACTTTCTGTCTGATCCTGCTTTACTGGAATAGCCCTAAATCTTGCAAGGTTCATTTGAACAATTCACTTCATGTACATTCTTTTAATTTATTTTTTATTTTTTACATATTGCTTCCCTAATTACATCTATTCGTCATGTTGTCCTTTGTTATGCCGGTATCTGTCATCAACATTTGTCAAACGAGACCGGTTTTCTCATTGCTTTTTAATTGTATGTTTATTTGACTTTATCTTATTTTGTAACACCCAGGAGGTGTTACAAAACCTAGTGGGCAGGGGGTGGTTGAAAGTGAGTCCCATTCCAGTCATTTTCCTTCTTGTAACATTTTGGTATGTATAAATAAAGTAAAAAACGTATTAGAGTGTCAAATGCACTGGCAGTATTTTGCAATTTAATGGATGACAGGAAAATCCAGAGCTCATTGGCTTTTTGCCTTTACACCCTAGTGCTGGACAAAAAAGGAACACAGCGCTGACACCAAAACCAATCTTGTATTGTTCCAGATTTCTTTCTCGTTCTTATTTTTCCTGCCTTCTTTGTCAATGTCGGCGAACGCCTACGCACAGCAAGATTTTATCACAAAGCGCTCAACTTTAAAACGGGATGAATGTCACCTTTTTTTTTACACAACCTAAATTGTATGCGCAATTCTTTATCTTCGGTCTGTCAGAATTTGTGCCTGCGTTGAACAAATAAATGGGGGCGATTTATGGCGTCCCATCTCCCCGGGGCGAGCGCCAGGCTGTGTTGATATGCCGTCATGCACCATGGAGCTCCTGTTGGTTGTTCACCTGGGATGGGATGGCACTGTGAGTGCTTAGTTTTTTTTCTCAACGTAACTGGGCCTGTATTTCTTCCATTATGCTAATATTTCTTTACATAGCGAAGCATAGCTCTACAAAAAGTGTCATTTTTTTCATTGAAGTGTTTGAATAGGCGCTTGAAAAGGCTCTTTGCTTATTGGCAGACTGGCAGAGTGGCAGCACGGCCCACCTAGCAAGCCGGCGCCATCTGTCTGTGCTTCCCCCAACGACGCCAGCTGGCTGCGTTGAAAAGTTATGAAAAACGCAACTTGGAATTAGATCCTAATGTATGTAAATGAATGATCTTTAGTTTTAATCTGACGGCTTATTCCTCATGGCATTACAGTTGAGCGGCGTTTGCCGGTTGCTGTTTTATCTCCATCGATGAGCCGCGTGCTCAATCATTTTCAAGGCTCTCCGCTCTCCAAGGCAACTGTTTACACACTGAAATTAGTGTTATTATTTATTTATCGCCTGTTGGGCAATGCCGGAAATGGATGGCTTGGCGGTATCATTAGCTGCACTTTATATTCATTGCCTTACTGATCTCTTCCGTGTTTTTAGATGTTATAACTCTAACTCGTGCAGAAACCCTCTGCATCAGCCCCATGGAGCATAACCCAATGTCTGTGGTAGTGAGCTAATAATTACAGGCCATATTTAAATCCAGACTTGACTAATTTGCTCTAGCATCTGCATGTTATTGCTATCGGTGAATGCCATTACAGAACGCATTAACCTTGTTGGGTCGTTAACCCCTCAATTTAGTCTGGATGTGTCGGGATTCCTCTGCATCATCCTGATGTTGCTCTGCCAGATCCATTCATCTGTCTACTATTTGATTTGTTTGTTTTTTTCGATTAAAACAGTTGTGTATAACTCCCTGCAGACCCATGTGAGTGTTTTGTTTTCAAAGAAAATTTGTTTTTTTTTTGTCTAAAAAAAATCATAATCACGATTATTTTGGTCAATATTGAAATTAAAATTATTCAAAGGATTATTGTTGAGTTTGAAAACATGATGTATTTATTCAGCATGTCTCTCCCAAAAAAACACTTTGTAATTGAGAACTTAAAATTTTCCTTAAAAAAATACACAAAATGGTCTATTATGTTCAATTATATTAGTTTTGTGATCGTTTGGCCCTAAAATCTAAATCGCAATCAAAATTTGATTAATCGCCCAGCCCTAGGCTGTTGCATCTTTTTAGTTTGTATAATAGACAGCGGGTTTCTTGTTGTATTCTTTATTTTGAAATGTTTGCACCCTCCCAATGATCACCCTGCAATGATCAGTACTTTGCAATAACACCACCACCACCCCCCCCCCCCCCCCCCCCCCAATTGGCTGAAGTATACTTTTTAATTGGGTTATGGATTTTGCTCCACTGAAACAACTATCAAAGAGACTAGATCCAGATGTTGTTCAGATGCTTCATCCTGTCCATTAGGACACAATTTCTCCTCAAAAAACATAGCTGACGTTTTGCTCTGGGGATATGTTTGGTCAGCCACCCTTGACTGATTAAGCTATTGGAGTGGTTCAGAGAAAGCTTCTGCTTCAGATGATTCTGTTGGTCCAAAAGCCTTTACAATACATTAATAATAGGCTGTCATTTTGAGCACAGCCTATAGATGCTGACAACTAGCCTAAAGCTGTCATTTTTGTATTCTATTTGATCCCAGTTCAGTTGTCTCTTGTATGTCCATGACATTTTGAGTAGGACGCCATTATGTCCTTGAGATATTGCATTTCACAAGTGACACTTATGTCATGGGATCTCATGCATGTTTTAACGCAGCTTTACCAGATGCCTCATGTAAGTATTTGCCTTTTCATGACGGGCTTGATTTTGAAGCAGCTGCTTGGTAATGGTTTTCCAGGTCCATTAATGCACCATGACTTGCATTTAATCCATCTGATCAGTGTGAAGAAAGGGAGGGGGAAGCAAATCAGTCAAAGTAGCAGTTTCATCCCATGAATCAGCCTTCATTCACGCACTGACAAAGCTGCCACAGCCATGGTGTTAAATCGGGGCCATGCATGTGACTAGGCGGCCCAACGTGTAGGTTTGAGGTATTACTGGCTCACAAACCGCAATGGGACCATTTTGTCTGGCTTGGGGGTATATCCTTTGTCTTTATTGGAAGGGCTTTTGCTAATCTGCAAAAAACGTTCCAGGATCTAGGTCTACATTAATTGCAAAGCCTGTTGGTTTCCCATAGGTGATGTTGAGTCTAGTAGAATCTCTATCATTGTATCTGTTTCGTACTGAATCACTCTACTGCCTCGGTCTCTAGGCATAAGAAACGGGATAAATCCTATCTTGAATCAATATTTATTTAACATTTTTATTAGTTAATGTAATTTGTGTATTACGGTATATTTTTGATTGAAAGACGAAAATATATACATATATTTGTATCTGTATCCTGACTTCCATTGGCTCGGTGTTGTTGAGCAGTGTGTGGGGCATGTTATCGCAACGCTCCCCGGCAGCCCATCGATGGAGCATTGGTATGGTGCTCTGAACTGCTCTGCAGGCAGAGAACATATCAGCAGTTCCGCACTTAATTGCTAATTTTCCTTGGGGGTGCTACATTATCCCACCCATCAAAGTGACAAGCATAGGATTAGAGTACTCTCTGCCATCCTCGTTTAAGAAGATCATTGCAAAATGTTTTTCTTTTTATTTCCTCCGCATGCTTGCTGTTGTGCTGCCCTATTTTTGCCTCGCTGCATTTGACAACTGACCACCAATGGACCAATGGTGGTTTATGTGGCTCACACTGTGTTTTCAATAAACTTTGAAAGCAGACTTTGACTGGGCTAAATTTCTATATGCAGAGGGCCGATCTTAACCTCTCGGATCGTAACTGGAATAGGTACAGTTATGAACCGGTTTCTGTGCCCACAAACCAAAACCTCTAAGTGGCAAAACGCCATGTTAACAAACCATTATAAGAATCCCTGATTTATAGAAGATTCTTGTCTGTAGGCCTGTAGGTAACCAGCCCATCTTGTATGGCACATCAACAAGACATAGCGTCATCACACTGCTGTAAGTCTTGTGGGTCTGGTAATACAACAGTGAATCCATTTTATATGTGGTGTTGATTACAAACAAGGGAAGTAAAGCAGCATAGCCGCCTCCCCGGTCGCTCTTCACACCGTGCCCCCTGACCCTGCTTTGGCGGGCTTGCAAAAGGATTTTCACATATGACAGAATACCAAGCAATGAGCTGGCCAAGGTGTGAGAGGGGGAGGACGAGAGAGGGATGATTAGCCAGGTTGAGAGGAGGTTATCTTCCAGGCCTTCATCGCCATTTCTCTCCATTAGTGTCAGCTGCAACAGGTAATTGTCCTTCGTCGCCTCACTCTCTGCCTCAGGTTCATCATGCGTGGACTTATCTTCCGATAGGTGTGCGTGCCTCATACAGAACAGAACCTACTATGTCTGAATGCGTCTTGCTCTCAATTCGCCAGTTCGCCGGGGCACTCGTGCTAAACAGTGGAACACTTGTCATCTTAATCCGACATGGTAGAGAGTTATTTGCATGGGACTTTTTTGCTGGCTGACATTGTTGAGAATGATCCAGTGTATGAGCGTGCCATAAACCTTCCCTGTAATTCCAAACTCAAAAAAAAGCAGACCTTGACACTTAGACTGTGTTTCATGGCCCCTGACTAGGTTCCCAAGTAGAAAGAACGTTCTGTGGTTTAGATCTCATTCTAACATGACCAGATCCTCATATCTAACCCACACCACCGCCTTCATAAAGTGTTGAAAATGAGACCACATTGTTTCAAAAATGTACTTTCTTACCTTCATCCATCGTCAACATTTCCAGCTCTGGGCAGGCTATAAAGGCAAGAGCCAAATTGGCTTTGACATCGTGTTGCATTTTTGCTCTTGATGTTGCTCTTGTACTTAACATCTATCTGTTTTTCTTCTTCAGGTTTAACTACAGATCAACACACCATCTTGCAACCAATGGCTTCTACGAGTTCCTCAACTGGTTTGATGAGAGAGCATGGTACCCGCTGGGGAGGATCGTTGGGGGCACAGTAAGTATGACCTCCAAGGTCATGGCTCTGTATTCCCAATACACCTGTTTACCAACACATTTCATGCACCACACACATCTTAATTTCTAGGGATGCACAATAAGGATTTTTGGCCCTACACTACCGCAGCACAGCACTTTTCTATCCACCTGGGACTAATTCAGGCAAGCCGGAAAGGGCAACACTACATCATGTATTTTATGTATGCATTAGGTGTGAGACGGTACATGAATCCTCATTGAACCGTGCTGTACAGGGTCTGCGTTGCACGGTTCTGTATGCACTGCAAACCATACAATACATGACTCAGTTATTGTACCTTGTAAATAATAGTAGTAATAGTAATAAACGATTTAATCCAAAACATTTTCGTAAATTGCATACATATCATATGTTTTGGGGATGATATTCACTAAAGGACACTCGGAGATCGAGCATCCCTTGTTGGAGTTGTGTTTAAATAATTATTTTATGTTTTAAAGCAGACATTTTCTGTTTTGTTTGTTTCCATATGCTGCTGAAAGCCAAGCTATCCACGTGCTTTACTGTTAGAAATGAAAATTTTACTTCAAAATACAATCGGACTAAATGTCTTTTGTCGATGTTTCAAAACCGTGTAGTACTGAACCGTTTCACCCCAGGCATTGCTCCCGTTTAAGATGGCAATATGAGATTCTACCGGCAACAATATTTGCTATTTAAATGCATGCATGAGCAATGAAAGTGCTGACGAGGATTGAGGAAGGCAATATTCGCCTTATTCAAGCCTCATGCAAAGAACCCTTGTAGCAAGGCAGAACCCTGGTTGGTGGGCATGTTGATCAAGAGGTCTCTGTTGCATGGTGATACCAGACACGCATGTTGTACGATGCTCTGCCTCGTAAGTCTCCTGCAGAACACCGCTATGAGTCTTAATCGCATTGGCACAGCGGACGGTAGGAAGCAGTTAACTTGATGGATACCTCCAAGCTTGCATGGTTGCCCTGTTTACGAACAAAAAAATACACAACCCCCCATTTATTCTGTGAATTACTGCCTGCCTATTATGCAGCATACATCTCCCTCTGACCCTCTTTCCCTGCTTCCTCACAAACAAGTCACAAACACAGACCCAGAGCTTCCTGTAAGGAAGCCTTGAGCGCAGTTTTTTGTTTTTTAGCTTGCTTGGACAGAAGGGGGGTTATGAGCCATTGTGCCGTGAGCTTTGATCTCGGCGGCCAACGGTCCAATCGTGACAACAAAACACGTTTCTGTGGTGCCAGGGTGAGCTTGTGTTCAGGCTCCCAATGTACTTCATCAGTTGGCTCCTGCTGAGAGAATGCGAGGCAGCTTTGCTCTTGGCAGATGTCCCTCCTAAAAAAATCTCCCTCTCTTACATTCCTTCTCTTTTTATTTTTCTGTCGCTGTTCACTGCTATTTCGTAATCTTCTGTGGGATTTCGTAAGCCTGTTGTAAAGCTGAAATGAGCTGCACATCACCATTACGGATGCAATGCATCCCAGAAACCTCAAATTGAAATCATGAACCAAATCAGGACGAGTGATAGTCTTCTTGTGTTTTCGTTGTTTTTGCAGATTCTTTTCACAAATAAACACATCGAAAGTCATTCAACCCTGTAGTCAGTTGGCGCTCATTCTGCCACTGTTTGTCAATATTTTGGGGTACGGTAAAAAAGCTTTGACATGGTAATCTGACTTTATCAGAGTGTCTAGTCTTTGGAAGTTCATCTTTATGACATTTTCATTATCCTTGAGCGGTGCCGTGCAACGCCCTCTGCATACAAATGGGACAGCGCTATTCTGTCTACGTCCATTGTTCAATTTTAGAAATTAATACACAAAGAAAAAGATCTGTCTATAAATAATTGTGCTCCTTTTATGAGCAAAATGTTCACAAGATGTACAATATATTTGTTTATTGGCCTCAAGTCTGGGAAGCCCACATTTTCTGGAAGAGTGTGGACAGGCAGGACTGTGAAGAAGGAGTATTGTCATTCATCTCCTAACTATAGCACTATATATAAAGCGGGATACTCCCAGTTGTATCTCAGGAATATTATCTTTATTGTTGATTATAAGGGAAATGGGAATAGACGCGCTATGGTTCCTTTGATTGTGAGTTGACCTGCTCTGTATTTCAGACCTCAGTGTCGCCTTTCTGAATAGCGTTGTGTCTTTTCTATACATTCCTCACGTACTCTGCTGCTGTAATGGCCTGTCTACTGTTGTATATCATTCTGCCGTTTGTACCTAATAATGAACAACAGATTGGCACCTACGGGCAACTTGTCATGCCATTTTGTATTTGTAATTGAGTCCATTAACAGGCTTACTCTGAGAAATGCCTCGGGATGCAGGCTATTAAGAGCGCCTCACTCTTTAATCGAATGGGTTGGTGTAGTAGCTTTGCCTGCTGTAGCCCATTACCGGTCCTCTCCGAAGTTGAGGCGACCAACACTAAACTTACAGATGGCAGGTCGTATTCCCCCTCCGAGGGTTCAAAGTCATTTCATTCCCTAGGTGGGTGGGGGTCATCCCCTATCCAATCCATATGCAAATATCACCCTGTCACATGCAAATCTATGCAAAGTAAAAGCAAGACCTACGACCGGCTTAAGAGATCCGCCAGGCGCCGGCGTGCCAATCCGGCCAGCTGGCTGAAGTCAGCTCAGGCCGAGCTTTTTATCTGCCACATTATTATTTTATGAATTTCACTTGCGATGCCAGTGGTTGCAATGTGGTTGGGCACTGGGGGAACCTGAGGTGAATGAGTCCAGCGTTAGAGTGGATTCAGGCTGCTTTACTTTGGATCAGTCTGGACACAACTGAAATGGGGGACGAATCTCTTTTTTTTTGTTTTAAAGGGTAGCTGAACAGTGAAATCAAACCAAAGACACGGCGGAACACCTTGTGGAACACAGCTTATTGCGTTTTTTGTGAGATAACAAACCAGATGCCAGAAAATACAGAGAAAGGAAGTGTTGGCACGGTGCGATTCCTGGCGTTTCATCTTAGCATTTTAATACTTTAGGATCATTTTAGGGTATATGCATTTCCCCGATCACACATTAGTGCATGGACGAGGATTTTTCATTTACGATTTCATCAGAAAAGGCTGTCTACTGGAGGGTATAAAGAGCAAGTTATTCTATGCTATTTCAAGTGTTTCTTAATGACCGAGGGTACATCTTCCTGAGGCCTTCCTTAAAACCATCACTTGGACTAACTAATTAATCACTGAACTATATTAGTATGCCTGTCGTTTTTGCTCTGCTTTAATGGGCTTCACCGTTTGGCCACAAGACTTTAAATAAAATGTTAGCCTATGAACAACATTCTTCTCTTCACTTAATAACAAGGTCAAATTAAATTCTAATATTTATTTAAGAATTCAATAAAGCTGTCTAAGGCTTATAAAAGTGTCCTTTTTTATCATGTTTGATCACTTCACAGGTTGCGGTGTCATTTCAAATTGGTTGATTTGTTAAAGGAAGCTCCATAAAACAATTTTACCTTGTTTTTTATTCAGAGTTCCACTTTTTTTTTAAGTCAAAGGATGCAACCACCTATTAAAATGTCCAGAATGCCTGAGATGAAATTCTGCAGTAGTGTGTCCACTTAAAATCAACGTCCTTCAAGCAGGGGAAGATGCACACTGTGAATGTAGATACTGGCTTGTGGCAGGACTTTTGCGAAAATACCTTCAGAATACCTGAGGGTTGCCAAAAACTTGAAACGATGCATAAGGCCCAGGCCTATAGCACCTTTTTCTCATTCAGAGGTGCATGTCTCCTGCATCTGTCGGCCTCCCATCTACCTCTGCTGCTCTCTCCTCGCCCCCTGTGGCTATCCGATCCTTCAACACCCCATCATCATCTCCTGCTTGACGTCCTTCACATCCTCTTTCTTTCCTGAAGCTCTGGGTGCATTGTCCATCCAACACCGGCCATTAATTCTTCATGGCACCCGGCCCTGATCCTCCCGCTTCCAGGATGGGCAAGCATATCTGCTCATCGGACCACAAGCTGATTCCTTCTTTTTCTCCTTAGTTTTTTTGCCCATTTCTGATGCCGACGCTGCCTATCTTCAATCTCTTTCCGCTCGCTCTCTCCTTCCTTCCTTCTCTCTCGTGTGCGATGAACGGCGGTTCCCTCCCAAGCTCCCCGAGAATGAGGGCTTTTCATATGCGAAGCGTGTGTGACAATGGTGCACTGTTGGCCCAATAAAATGCTCTTTGTTATCCCGAGTAACAAAGTGCCCTGGCACATTCATAATGTATGTCGGCGTACGCCTGGGTGGAACCCCTTCTGCTGAGTACGGGTTAGACTCGGGAGGCCGCAACTTTCCCAGCGCTCTCTCACTCACTTTCTCCTGCTTCCGCTGATGGGCAACATTTCAAAATGAACCACTGAAAGGCTTCCAGGCGACGGCACACACACATACACACACGCACTCAGGCAACTCAAAGGCTTTCAAACCGTCGTCCCAGTTCTGTAAGCTTTGTGCATATTCCACTTGGACTGGTCTCCCCCACAGTTCAGGGAGGCACGGCCCCCCAGGTAGGGACGGGGACATTAAGACCTGCAGGCGATGGAGCTTGGTGTTCGGCCTCCTCTACATCGGCTAATTAGAAATGCAAAGAGCGAAACGGAAACGACCCAAAGTCTTAAGGATCACAGTGGTCAAACCCACCATGCACACAGCCCTCTTATTCTCAGTCTGTCGTCCTTTCTCGTCGTTGTCGTCGTGCCCGTCTCTTCCATTTCTGCTCGCTCGAATCCAACGAGTAGTGTCTCTCATTAAACATTACGCACCCTTTCATATATATTTATCCGTATCTTCATTCATAGTCAACGGGCAACATCATTCACAGTTAAAGGCCAAGCACGTCATCCCCCTGCACCCGGCCGCCTTAGTCGCAGGAGACAGCGTGCGTCACGGGGGTCCTAATTAAAATCGTGTTTTATAGAGGGGGAGAGGAGGAAGGCCCCCTCAGGGGGTCCGGTCCTGTCAGCCTGCCCGCCCCTTGTAATGAGTTACAACTTTCTCCTCAAGAGTAACGGTACCTGCGCCGCTGCCAAGCACTGGCCAGGGTCCAGGGGCGGATTCGGTTAACAGGATCGCTGTGATCCGCTGTGTGCTCTCGGAGCCTCGGAGAGGTCCGTCTCTCGAGGCTCCTCAAGGGGGAAAGACGTGCTTGGTGTCTCCCTTGATGAGCTTCAGCGAGCACTCGTTCCTTATTTTTATCTTTTTCAGGGACCTTTAATGAGGAACTCATTATCTTTTGTTTGCCTTTCGTTGGGTTCCCCTTTCTTTTTTTGTACCGTGTTCACTTTGTGTGTATTGTTGGTCGTTCTACACTACACTTTCATTGTTTTTCTCTCTCACTCGCATTCAATTCATCTCAAGCCAATCATCCTTATTGTTAATGTTCTGAAATAAGAAGTACATTTTAATGACGAAAAAGAAAAGAGCAACGCAAGATTTGCAATCCTAACAATTTAGCAAATAACAGTGATTGCAGTTTATAAACTAATGGAATGAAAAAAAATACGAATGAAAAATAAACTGATTCAGATATTCAATCTTGACCTTCTAATATTAACATACAAATACTGTGGCATACTTTAATAGAACTCTCTCTCCCTCCCTCTGACTCTCTCCTCTCCCCCCCCTCCACCTCGCTCCTTATCTCCCTCCCTCCCTCCCTCCCCTCCACCTCTCTCCTTCCCTCACTCCCCCATCGCCTCACTCCTTCCCTCCCTCCACCTCTCTCCTTCCCTCCCTCCCTCCCCTTCTCTCCCTCCCTCTCCGCCTCTCTCCTTCCCTCCCTCCCCTCCGCCTCTCTTCCTCCCTCCCCTCCGCCTCACTCCTTCCCTCCCTCACCCTCCACCTCTCTCCCTCCCTCTCCATCTCTCTCCTTCTCTCACTCCTCTCCGCCTCTCTCCTTCCCTCCCTCCCTTCCCTCCCTCCCCTCCACCTCTCTCCCTCCCTCTCCATCTCTCTCCTACTCTCACTCCTCTCCGCCTCTCTCCTTCCCTCCCTCCCCCTCCGCCTCTCTTCCTCCCTCTCCATCTCTCTCCTTCTCTCACTCCCCTCCGCCTCTCTTCCTCCCTTCCCTCCACCTCTCTCCTTCCCTCCCTCCCCCTCTGCCTCTCTCCCTCCCTCTCCATCTCTCTCCTTCTCTCACTCCTCTCCGCCTCTCTCCCTCCCTTACCGCCTCTCTCCTTACCTCCCTCCCTCCCTCCCTATCTATCTATCTCCTTCTCTTCCCTCCCTCCCCTCCACCTCTCTCCTGCCCTCCCTCCACCTCCCCCCCTCTCTCCCTCCCTCCCCCCAGGTGTACCCGGGGCTGATGGTGACGGCGGGCCTCATCCACTACGTGCTCAACCTGCTCCACATCACGGTGCACATCCGGGACGTGTGTGTGTTCCTGGCGCCCGTGTTCAGCGGGCTCACCGCCATCTCCACCTACCTGCTGACCAAGGAGCTGTGGAGCCAGGGCGCCGGCCTGCTGGCCGCCTGCTTCATCGCCATCGTCCCCGGCTACATCTCTCGCTCGGTGGCCGGCTCATTCGACAACGAGGGCATCGCCATCTTCGCCCTGCAGTTCACCTACTACCTCTGGGTGCGTCTCTGTCGCCACCGCTGTTTGCTTCAGATTATGCGTTTCTGTTCGATCCCACCACCGCTAGTCTTGGATCGCGTCGGTGTGCAAGATGGTACAAATGGGAGCATATTTTCGAGTTGTTGAATAAACTTGGAAATAGAGTTTGGATCCGGTGTGCCAGCCTGCCAGGATTAGTTTGATTATGCATGCTATCAGGATGTAGTGTTGAGATGCGGCTGTGGTTTGACTTATTTTGGTAAAAGGTAGAAAAACTGAAAAAATTCACCTGCACAAACAAATTGAACTGCCAACCGATATGCACTAGTAATAGCGTAGTGAAGTGGAAAAACAAAATGGAATCAATTGAACTAATGTCTGTTTTATAAATAGTGTTTGCGCTTATATTTAATCATGGTTGGATGGATATCTATTAGAAAGAGGTGGTTGCTCCATTATGTTTTACCACTAGTGCCCAGCGATGCCATTTTCAGTCATTAAGCAACCAATGTTATTTGGAACAATAGCAGCAGTTTGGTAAGGCTTGCTTGGCTTGTGCTTGCTTTCAATTTGGTTTCAGAGAACCGATTTCAATGAAGACACTGGGCTGGCAAGAATATCCAACAATAGCCCTCTCGTTTTTTAATTCATGCAATGGTTTTAAATTATTTAACTCCGCCATTCTGTGGCCTGCACACAATTTCCTGCTGGGTAAAGCTTGCGCACATGCCTGACCTCTATAACAATAACTGAATTGATATTGAGTGAATGGTTGAGGATTTGCAGCCATTTACCCATTGTCTGTGCCTATTGGAAAGATTGATAACTTAAAGTGGTATTGCAAATGTTCAAAATGGTTGGAATGTTTTTCATAGCATGATCAATGCATCGGCCGTACATCGGTATCCACATTCGTCAATGGCATCTGCCTTTCAGCAAATAGGAGGACATCGGGTCACAATTTTGAAAGTTATTTTTCACCCAAAATATTATTCATGTAAAAGTTTCTCGATTTGAATTGGTTTTCAGTCAAACGATCGATGCATCACTATTGTCGAGTCTCTCTTGTGATGTGTGCTGTGGCTCTCCAGGTGTTGTCTCTCCTGATGGCGGCGTGTGTGTGTGTGTGTGTGTGTTCCGATATATTTTTTAACCGTTTCCCATTTCTCGTGCCGAGTGTTGAGACTGTGCCTTCCTTATCACCTTATTCAAGGCTCTTTGAGTCAACAAAAGAAGCTTTCAGAAAGCCAGTGCCGATGCCAAGGTGAGAAAGGTCATTTGTGTTATTTGAGTAATAATTTGAGTTATTTTTCGGAAAAACAAGATTGGGCTGTAAATAATAAACGAAATAAGACTTTATAGAGGGGGGCACGGAGTGTTCCTTGAGCCGGGAGAAGGGAGGGTTTCAAGGGAAAGGGAACCCGGTAAAAGAAATCATTCTTAGCGCCTGCCCTCTGTGTGTCCTCTCCTTTCAAATCCTGTCAGCCAGCACCTCCCTATGCGCCTGTGTGTGTGTGTGTGTGTGTGTGTGTGTGTGTGTGTGTGTATTTAACACACCATCATCCATGGCCTCGCTAGCCCACAGCTACACAAACTGTAGCTGTGTATTTTCCCAGTCTATTATTTTGTTCTGTATCCGGGGTAATTCGGAAACCCTTGTGTTTTTGTCTTGATTCAAAAACAGGCACGCACCTCGTTTACACGATGACACAGAAGAGTATGTTTCCTAGTTCTTTCATCGCCCAGGACTCCCTTTTCAGTGGTGATTAGGCGACCTTGATACATAGTCTTGCTCACATAAACCTGCACCCCCAAAGGCAAGGCTTGCCTCAACTCTCAACTGCTACACATGCACGCGCACAGGCATGTTAAAATCAAAACTGTGCACACAATAGTCAAACATCTGAACACATACACACACCCCCGACGGGTGTTTGAAGAGAAACACGAAAAGCCGCCGTTATGCATGCCACAGGCAGTCCGCGAGCATTTTAAACCAGCTCGCAGCCTATTTATTTAACTCGCGCGCATAGCCGTTTATCCCCAAACGCCCCGGCTTCCCTTTAAGCAGCAACCCAGGGACTCGGTGCTTATGTCGGTCCGTCGGGATTGAGCTAACGATGGGACCCCCACCCCCGCCTTTCACTTAACCCTACGCTTCCAGCCGCCCACGCGGCTCAGGAGTCAGGCCGCTCTTAGAGCCCGGATCCCCTCAGAGCCAGCAGCCTTACACCCCTGTTGTGCACATTAGTGCACGCTCACATGCCCGTACCACATCACAGCGCCATGTGCAGCCGCCTGTGTGTGTCTGTGCGTGGCGGGGCGGTCGTCGCAGGGCCTTGAGCCCGCCTCAGCCTGGGTCTCAGGCCGTGTGCTCGCCGATGTGAGGGGGAGTACCTCTTGGGTCCAGGTGTCTCGCTGACCTGTGCGGTGGAGCGCGGTGGTTAACATGGCCAGGCTCCCTGCGGCGGTCCCAGATGTTGTCCGTGTTGAGTGAGGATGTTTACAGGTTGGACTGGCATCATGCCCGTTTGATGCCATTGTGCCAATGGCTTCTTGCAGGTTAAAAGTGACGACGTGTTTAAGTACTTTACTAGTATCATAACGTGGAAAGATTTTTTTCGTATTTGGCATATTTTATAACATGTTCCCTGTATTGTGTTACACGCCAACTGTAGGGGAGACCGGGTATGGTTGTAACACTTTTTTCTTCAGCACCTAAATCTACCATTTTTTTAAAAGCTACAGTTCTGGACCTTTTAGGCAACGTACCCACATTTGTCTACTACAAGTGGCAACCATTTAAATCTCCTCAACTATATCACGGAATTTGTGAGATTATGACAAATACAATGTATACCTTTGTTATAACCTACCCCACTACCGGGGTAGGTTGTAACACCTACTGGGGTAAGTTGTAACAGGTAGGCAAAATGCAAAAAACCAATGTTACTCCATTTGATATGCCGATTTAATTATAACCATAAACAACAGGGTTTGAAAATAGATTCACCAAACAAAATATTCTTAAACTGTATTGGAAGTGAAGAGTGACATATGCATTGTGTGTGTGTGTGTGTGTGTGTGTACAGAAAAAATAGAATCGTAGCGTAGGCTATGTTAATGTTATGAACAAAATATAAAAAGCATAACGTTTATACGTTGTGTGTGTGTATTTGTGTCTCTTGAGAGCGAGAGCTGAACAGTTGTTTTTTTTTAGAACAGGGCAACATGTTCTCTAACAAACAAATTAAATAAATCCTTAATCTGAATCACAATGGTGAAAAATAAAATTGGGCAGACCTGGAGTGCATGCCTGGTGGGCCCAAAAGCTGCATAGGACACACTTTACCCACACCTCTTTGGATTTGGAATTTCGAAAGGTTTCCATGCAGACCACACAAAAATCTTCTTCCTCCTCTGACGAGGAGTTCTGAGCTTTCACCATTTTCTGGGAGTTTTGTTGACCTTCCTCTTCTTTCCTTTATCACCCCCAAAGAGTTTAATTTTGATGTTTTTTCCTTTTCGCCGATCCTCCTCTTCCAACGCCAGCTTAACTGGTGTATCAGTCAAGATTTCGGAGCGCCTCTTCCTCCTACCCTTGCCTGTTACTTTTCTTGGGCATGCTTTCGGAAATGGCCGAATTATTATTGGACTGAACGGTCCTAAGATGGACCCAGAGGTGCTCGGCATCTTTGGAGGAGGAGCAGAGCCTGGCGGCAGGTGAGCAGGTGAGGAGCCTGGCGGCAGGTGAGCAGGTGAGGAGCCTGGCGGCAGGTGAGCAGGTGAGGAGCCTGGCGGCAGGTGGGCAGGTGAGGAGCCTGGCGGCAGGTGGGCAGGTGAGGAGCCTGGCGGCAGGTGAGCAGGTGAGGAGCCTGGCGGCAGGAGAGCCTCAGCTGGGTCAGGACGATCGGTGACCTGGGAGGGCGCAAAGTCACTGTCCTGAAAGATGTTCGGATGGTAAGGCCATATGCCTGTGCACTGGAAGCCTGCCTGAATGTTCCTTTGCGTTGCGGCCGTGGGTAGGGCGTTCCCGTCATTGGTTTGCCTGGATTCATCCTCATCCAGTCATCACTGGCCGCATTCACCATTTTCTTAAATGGACCAAAGACACTGCGATCAAGTGGCTGGAGCTTATGGCTGCAGTGTGGTGGAAAGGTCAGAAGAACAATGCCCTGACCTTTGCAAAAATCAACGGCTCTCACAGAGATGTGTGAGGAGTGATTATCCAGCAGGAGCAAAACCTTTTTCTCTGGACTCACCTTTGTATGTCTTGCAAAGTGACCAAGAAAATGCAAGAAATCCTCCTCCTGCATCCAGCCTGACTTATTAGCACTTCCAGCACTTCCTAATGGCCCACTCTGTACAAAGTGTTCCTTAAAGTTCTTTCGGGGGAACACAAAGAATGGGGGAATGGAATTCCCCAGAGCTTGCACAGCGTATGCAACTGATACCAATGTGCCTCTCTCACCTGATGTCATGGCTCCAACCTGCTTGACCCCCCGGCGCGCTACCACTCGGGATGGTGCCTGCACAGTTGTGACGCCTGTCTCGTCCATGTTCCAGATGTCAGAACCATCGAAGCGGTTATTTTCTATTGCCTCCGACAGGCGACTGAAGAAGCGCTCAACATTTGTCTTGTTGAAGGAGGTGGCCCTTGAAAGGCTTGTTGCCTGTGGACACCGAATAGATAGTCTGGGATGTCGTTTCAGAAAACTGTTGAACCAGTCAGGCCCCGCCATCAGCTTATTGTCCCAGGTTTCAGGATGATTTATATCAAAACTCACGGCTAACTGATATGCAAACTTTCTGACCTATGCAAAAGCATAAAAGGAAGTCTGAGTTAGGACACACATTTCTGTTGATTGTCTAAATTCATATGTTGGTATTTATTCATTTTTTTATTTTACCTGCTTTTATGTTATTTATTTATCATTCACAAACATTGAAAAATTGCCTATTCTACACTGTTCTCAGCTATCATGCTTACCTCGCGTGGAGTTAGCCCAAAGTATATATCAGCTGCCTGGCTAATGTACTCTGTCAATAGATCCTCCTGCTCCCTGCTGAAGACTTTGTTTGGACTGTTGTATCCAACCCGAGGAAGGTCCTGGGATCCCTGATCTCTAAGAAGTTTAAACTTCTTCCAATATCTATTAAGCGTAACATGGCAGATGCCATGCTTTTTTGCCGCTGCCCTGACAGATGTTCCATTGTTAACTTCCTCTGCTGCTCTTTTCAATATCTGGGCATCCACTCCACGATCAGTCTTCCTCACCCATGTTCTAGGCATTCTGTAGAATTATTAAAATCAAAAAAAAATTGACTTTGTATGTAAGGGGATGGTTGTAACACTTTCAAAACATGCGTTACAACCTACCCCACCCTGTCATCCATTACTAAGCTAGCTGTATTAGCATGGTGCTTTGACATTAGCAAGGGAGAGATACACCATTCTTTACTAGAGAAACTATAGTTTGACCTGATATGACTCATACAACTTTATCTACAACGGTAAAAGTACTAGAAAACAAAAATAAATAAAATAAAAAATTACTTTCTTACCTCAAAATTTGGATTTCTCTCGTAACTCCTGGAAAAATGGCGCCAACTATTTGAATATTTCGACGAGTGATCAAAATGGAAGGAGGAGGAGA
This sequence comes from Pollachius pollachius, assembly GCF_949987615.1. Lineage (NCBI taxonomy): Eukaryota > Metazoa > Chordata > Actinopteri > Gadiformes > Gadidae > Pollachius > Pollachius pollachius. The sequence goes on along the minus strand of NC_136946.1, from coordinate 9,571,502 downwards.
CTGAAGCTGTCAGATGGCTCGTATCTTATCCCTGATTGGTGGAATTGGTCGTGTTACAACCCACCCTGTGTTACAACCATACCCGGTCTCCCCTACTGCCCTTTATGCCTTCGCAAACCGACCCTCGGAGGGCAAATATATATATATTTTTATGCGTGCATGGACAGATCCACAAGATCAACTAAAAAGTTAAAAGAAGAAAGGTTATTTCTTCCATATAGAACTTCAACTTTGTATTAAAATGATAATAACCCAAAGGGCTTCTCCCTTCAAGGCCGCTGTACAGTGGTGTCAGAGGGCTCTCGCTGTTGGATTTGTGGGCTGAGGCCAAATCTCTGTGAAGGCGCTGGGCTTAGCTGAGGCAGGGGCTCCTAGCCCTCCGGCAGCCTGTTCGCTCTGTAGCTTTCATGTCTTCCTCTGAGAAGCCGACCTGACTCAACTTTACCTCGCCACGAACCTCGTGACTTTCATGCAAAGAATTTGAAAAAAAATACAAATGTCCGTCATAGGTGATGTGAAAGCCGATGTCGTCACTCTACTCTCACTGCGAGACGGGTCAGGGGAATGCAGTCATCATGCATCGCCTGTGAAGCGGGGTGGCGAGGGGGGTTTGCTGTGCGCGGGTGGGATGGGTGTTGCACACCAACGCCGGTGATCTCACCAGCCGTCCCATTTGGCAAGGGACCTGAAATACAATCATCCTGGACACGCACCACTGCCTAGCCATTATCTCTCTCATTTACGACCATGTTTGTCTTGGCCCCCTTCTCTTTGCCATTGCTTCCTCCCTCTACCTTTTTGCTTCCTCTCTCTGCCTTCGCTACTCCTCTCTGTACCCTCTTTCTCGTTTTCTCTCTCTCACCCCCCACCCCCAGCCTTCCCCTGGCTTTCCTTTAGTCATTCCAACTCACCTTCTTTATTTTTGTTCAGTTCTTTTGTGCCTTTTTCTTTCAGTCATTCTTTTTCTAATCCTTGTCCTTGTGGCCCTCACTTTCCTTCTCTCTCCCTCTCTCATTCTCTCTCTCCCTTCCTCCCCCTCTCCGGCCGTCTTTCTCTTCCCCTATTGCGCCCCAAAGCTTGTCTCTTGAGCCCCTCTGTCTCATCTTCATTATCCGTCCCTTTATTCTATCTGCTTAGAACCAATTCAGCTGCAAACACTTAAGCTGTTGACCACCCCCCCCCCCCCCCCAATCTATAATTGAATCCGCGCACACCCAGGAGTGCGTGCCTTTGAACTTCGTCACGCATGTGCCTCGCTTTCACGCCTTTGCCCTCGACACAACTTGGGCATCCTTGTGATGAATTTAATTTTTGCATTACATGCATGTAATTAGCCTTACTTGCGTTGCTTTATGCTTCCGTGAGGGGCAGCAATCATGGAGAGACCGACGTGCACATGCGCGCGTGTGTGCACAACACTTTTATATTGTAGGTCTGCCTGAGCTGGCTAATTATGTGTGGTGTGTTGTCTTTGTTCCTCTTTGCAGCGACCAAAATCTCCCTTGTAGGCTCCTTGTTCTCCTCACGCATCGCCAGCCGCCCTTCACTTAGTGAGATAAGGGCGAACCCTGCCTTTGTCACCCCAACACTTTGCCATGGTCGCCAGGGCAAACTAATGGCGAACCCTGTCTTTGTCACCCAAACACTCTGCTGTGGTCGCCAGGGCAAACTAGCGGAGAACCCTGCCTTTGTCAAATCAACACGCTGGCGCGGTCGCCGGTGTTGAGCACACACAAGAATCTTTGAAAATGAGCACACGCTCGCGAACACACACACAATCACGCATACGAACATGAACACACATATGAACACGAACACACACTTTAACATCCTTGAACACACACACACACACACACACACACACACACACACACACACACACACACACACACACACACACACACACACACACACACACACTCGCCGTTATTCAGTGTTATTATTCCGAGGCAGAATACTAATGGGGTCAGCGTGAGGCTTGTTGATGCAGCAGGACTTCCCTCACCTTTTGAGGATTGTTCTGCTCGCAGACTTGTTTTGGTGGCCCACTCTGCCTGTTTGTCTGACTGTCACTATTTAAACGGCTGACGGATGGATGGCTTGACGGGCGACATGTAGATGCAAGGCTCTGCACAGATCACTCTGTCCATGCGACGGAGATGTTGGAGGGGGGTGGGGGGGGCTTTGGAGGGGGGCTTTGGGGGTGCTCAGCACTTCCATCGATCTCTCTCACTCACACACACACACACACACACACACTCCCCACTCGAGGATTATGTGTGCTGTAATGGGTCTCTCAGGCAGCATTCAATATGATATCAACTCTGAGTCAAGCCTTGCACACACACACACACACACACACACACACACACACACACACACACACACACACACACACACACACACACACACACACACCGCACTCTTCGTTTCAAGTTCCCTCCATCACTTCAGTGGATAGGGACTTTGGTGTGTTATGTTATTATTTTTTGTGTGTGGGGGGAATTCGGCTTCTGTTGATGGATGTGTGTAGGTGTAATTTTGTGTGTGTTTATGCTTGCCTGTGGGATAGAGAAACAGGGGACATGGACCGAGCACATATTGGGATTCGTCGCCCTTCGTTTTGTGTTTGATTGGAAATGATAATTGAATGCTTTTTTTGAATTGCGTATGCAGTAAACAAGCACCTTTACAACGTGTGCCCGATGTGTACATGGGTTTAACTTGTGTGGTGTATTACACAAATAAGCATCAGCGTATTTCTTGCAGACACCCACAGTGTTCTTTCTGACAGCTTATGATCCCACAGAGAACCACTGGCTCAGTCCTTGTTTTGATGGAATCAAAATCCCTCCTGTGTCTGTGTGACTTTGCTATTTTATTGTCACACTTTTTGTTGTGTATATATTTTGCCTTGTCCTGATGCTTAAATTGCAGTCATGCCGAGGCACTCTACAACAACAAACCCTTTTCTCTTATTCCTATAGCTAACATGCACTCTTGCTACTTTGGTTGTTGGTTTATTTTAAAGTTGGTTGCGCAGCACTACATTTTTTTTGAAGTGATACTGATTGAAGGTTTGTGTTGTTCACCGTATATGTAGATATAAATGTCTCGGAGCATAGTCCGTAAGTTGTGTAGCCGCCTTATCTATGCAGACATCACCCACCGTGCATCTGCGTTCTCAGATCCAATAAGGGAGTCAGTGCAGAACGTATGCCCAGGCTGGTTTGTTGAGTTGGAGAGTTAAAACAGTGACAGCACCAGTAAAGAAGGCACACCCGGTGACCTGGAAACCACAATATTGATGGTTCAATTCTGCGGTTTCCCCAGTGACGTCAATTAATGTTTATGTTGATGTGCCCTTTGTGCCAGACACCACACCTTAAGTTTTACTATTGCCATTTTAGATTGAATAATATAAAAGTATTTTTTACTGTCAATGTGGCTGTGGTGTGGGGTTACATTCGTGATCAGATGTCTTGTGTCTCCGGTTTACTCAATGTTGTCAAATGTGGACCACAGCCACCTAGACTGACCTTGTTTTGATTTGTTTTTCTCCTTTATCTCTCCATCTCTCTCTTGAACTATGTCTCTGCCGCAATCTCTCTCTCTCTCTCTCTCTCTCTCTCTCTCTCTCTCTCTCTCTTTCTCCTCTCTCTGTCCTGCAGGTGAAATCTGTTAAGACGGGCTCAGTATTCTGGGCCATCGGCTGCTGTCTCTCCTACTTCTACATGGTGAGAATGAAACTCAAAGACTTACACTGCTCATACCCCCGCACCCCTGATGGACACGGGCACACAAGCATGCACACAATATGAGCATGCAAATACTGCGATAAATAATGCTGATATCCCAGTACCACTGCTGGGTCCATCTGCTGCTGTCTCTCGTATTTCTGCATGGTGAGAATGAAACTGAAAGACTCTACTCCACTAATTATACCCCTGACCAACAGAGACGCACGCACACACACGCACACACATGCACACACACACACACACACACACACACACACACACACACACACACACACACACACACACACAGACACACACAGACACACATAGACAGACACAGACACACATACAGACACAGACGAGAGAAGTGGGACGGAGGGTGCCGAGTCTGATTGAATTGACTGGAGTGGGTTTAATCACTCCCCGTGCCTTCTTTGGGCAACAGGGAAATTGCGATCCTTTATTACATTAAGATGGCCCCCGGAGATAGCGATGCTGGATTGATGGCCCACTGTCAACCGCACACATGATTTATTATTTATCTTTTGTGTGTGTGTTGGGATGGAAAGAGGGGGGGGGGGCTGGAAATGGGTATAAAGCATTGTTTATAAATTCAGCTGTCAGTAGTTTTGATAGGAGAGGTGGGTGGGCTATTGACATATCAGCCTGATTGGCTGAGACAGATAGACCGTGTGTGTCACCAAGCCACAATGCAGCAGACCTTTGTCAGTATGTGTGACAGTACACTGGAATGTGCCTGTGCAGATACCTGGCTCCCTTCTCGTTGTTAGTTAAATCTCCCCGACCAAACCATGAGATGGTTGTCCAATGAGACGGATTACTGAAATCCAGCGTCATCGATCAGCTTCAGGATCGCCTACTGCAGAGAGCAAAGGAGATGGGGTAAATGGTGATTTAAAGATGAGGCTGATATAGTGAAATCGAAGTCAAGCAGGGCCAGAGAGAGTGGGAGAGAATGGGGCTTGATAAAGAGGTTGCTAACCGTAAAACCATCGCCTCAAAAACAAGGTGGTTTTGGTTTCGATGTCTTTAATATATTTATATATATATAAATTTTATATATATATATTTTAATATATATATATTTAATATATTCACATTGCTAACCATGAATTGAATCTAAATAATTCAGGGCAGAGCAGGAATCAAACAATCAAACAAAAGAAAAATCTAAACGGGAGGCGGAGGTAGAAAGTAGTTGAGGTGGATGGAAGGATGGCGACTGGAAAAGGGAACCGGGTGAAGAGGATTAAGACTGCTCGCTGAAACCATCTGGTTCCATAGGTGCCTTATACAAGTTAAGTCCATTTAATAGCTTTTGGCCAGAAGTGGACTGATAACCAAAAAGACGGGGTTGTCTGGCCATTGTCGGAGTCCCTCCTTGGCCGACAGTAAACACAAACTCGGCCAGCACTGGGACACTAATCTTTTCCAGTAGCCTGGGGGAAGACGAGATAAAACATCCTGCCCGAACAACAGCATCCTTAGACTACGTGTCTGGAAAGGTTCAAAATCAAACCTGTTTAGAGGAATTGCCACTTTAGAAATACATGTGTTCATCTTGTTTTCTGAAACCTCCTTCCTCAACTCAGAAGAACATCTGTGTAAAAAAAGGAAAACAGTAACTCCACCCAAAGCACTCCACTCTGAGCATTGCCACTGTCTCCATCTCTGATTCTCTAGCTTTTCTCAGAAAACTTATTTCTCCCACCTAGCTGCAGCATTGAGCCCTTCCAGGATGGAGGGGTGGGTGTGTGTGCGTGTGTGTGTGTGTGTGTGCGTGTGCGTGTGTGTGCGTGTGTCGACCAGAGCGCCACGTCGATCAGCTCCCCCCCCCCCCCCCCCCCCCCCCCACACACACACACACACACACACTTCCTGGGATGTCACCCGGAGTGGGGGGCATTACATGGGATTTAATGGGAAATGACACTCCCTATGCAGGCGACAAGTAGTGGCTACCACGCACTCCCTCCCTCTCTGGCACAATCACTCACAAAAGATAAGATGGAGAGAGTACCATGTTCTAGAGGCGGGGGTGTTTGCTCTGCTGAATAGAGAGGCAGAGGTTTTTATCACACAAACTAGGGATGCCACAAAACCTGAAAGAAGCCTAATTCAAGGTTTTTTTCAATCCAAATTTAAGCTTGGAACGCAAAAAAAACTAATTTGTTTGTAAGCGATTAACCTCATTGAATCCTCCAATATAGAAAATAATTATTTTGATTGAGACATGGAGCATCCCCATCCCCCTTAGAGCCTAAGCTTGTGAACAAAGTTGCTTCCAATCAGAGCCGCTTTGTTTCGTGAGAGTGCCATAGTTCTCTCATGTACGGCGGGGACTTGTGTTCCTTGATGAGCAATGAAGCCACAGCGTATGTGACTGTGAGACCCACACACTGCCGACACAAAACTCTGGGTACAACCAGGCAGATAACACGCGGTTCTCTATACTGCTTCTGTTACAGTGAGCTCATACACACACGCACCTACACGCACACGCACGCGCGCGCACGTATACACACGTATACCCACACGCGTGTACCGACACACAGCCCTTAAGACATCTCTGTTCTTTCTCAGAGTACCACACACAGGTTAATACACATATATGGACCCAGTGTATTTTTCCCAGCAGCCCCGTGGCCATCAGATAAGGACGGCGTGGAGCGAGATAGTGCCAGAACACTGCTCCACATCATGTCTGGGTCCTGCCCTTGGCAGACGGCGGCAAGCCTCCGCTTGCAGTCGGCTGCCGAGGTCAAACTAACTTAACCATAGCTAGAGATGTAGCCTTTTCTTTTCTTTTCTTCTTTCTTATACCCCCCCCACACACACACACACACACACACACACACACACACACACACACACACACACACACACACACACACACACACAGTGTAACCTTCTTTGTTGTCTTTTCCGACGGAGCCCGACCCCATAGCACTTTATCCCTCACCAGTGTACATTGCCTGCTTATTGACTGCTGCTTGTATAAGCAGGACACAGAGAGCGGCTGCTGAGTTAGGTGATATGGGAATTGAATGTACCCCCCCTCCCCCTGCAGTGTAGCTTACTCTCAGCGGTTTACGAACACAAGCGATTGGTTTAGATAATGGAAACCCTAGCTAGAACTCCATGCAACTTATTCCGAGCTCCGATATTGGCGTGGATGACACGTTTGCCTGACACTGGGCCAACGTGCGCCTTTGTTTGGTCTATTTCGGTAACCTCCATCCTACATTATTTACAGCGTAAACTGCAAATCGCGTTTCAAGCGTAACCGGAAATTAGAATAAAGCCGTAGCGCCCCGGCTAGTGAAAATGGGGTTGCTGCGATTGCTGCTCCCACTGAAGGGATTTGGTTTGGGTTGCTCTATATATAGTGTGTGGTTATCCACAGCCTAGTGGTGCAACAGAATGCACCTTTAAGTGTTCTTGGAAGGCCTTACACCGTGATCAATTCGTATATTTTGTATTTGTGTTTTATATTTATTTCGTTTTTTATAAAGTAGCCCAGAGAATATGTCCCTCAGTCCTTTCTCTCATTGTGTTTGGCAGAGTGTGCACAACTCAAGGAAACGCACAACACGGTTGAAAACAAAACGTTTTTATTGTCGTTCAGAAACGTTTCCGAAAACCCCGTCTGGCCGTCAGTGTCTTCGGTGTGTGTGGTCTGTCTCTCTTCCATCCAAAACATAAATGACAATTTTTCTTCAAACGTGCAACTTCAGTCTCCCCGCTCAGAGCTCTCCTTCTCCCCCGTGGACGACACAAGTCTTCCTGGGGATGGAGCGACCCCACCCGCCACCGTGGCCTCCGGTCCCAGCGTCGTGCCAGGTGTCTCCGGCTCTATCTCGCCAACATGCCTGCTCTCTCTCTGAATGCGGCAGGATCAACTCCCCCGGCAGTGGAGGAGTAAAAGGGCCATCACTGCCTGCATGACTGTTATGTATTCCCGTGCGCACACACATGGGCACACCGCCACGTACCCACACACACATGCACGCACAAACAAACACACACACGCACACAGGCGGAGATTGAAGTCTGTTGCTGGAGATGTACTACGTGTTTAAAAAAAACGAAATATATACTCTGCTTGGTACCTTTTTTTGTTTCCACTCCTGCTGCCTATTCCAGATAGCAACCGATCGGATTCTTTTTACGCCAGCTGGGAGCTTCAGAGCTCAGAAGTGCAAAGACATCAGCAAACCAGGTCACCTTGTGCAGTGTTTGGAAGGAACTGTATCGGAATATTATCCAGGAATATTTCCGAACCTCAACCGTGTTTTTAAGTTGTAGTTATTTTTGCTATTCCATTTTTTATTTAAATCGCCCGAGTTTTCAATTAGCTCTAAGAAGAGAGGCCAACGAGTCAACACGGAGAGGAGAGAAGCCTCATATGGAAGTCATCTGCGGTATTCATCCAAGCTACGCTTCAAATGCTACTAATTGGTTGTCGTCGTCTGAAAGAAGGGGGTGCAAATGACTCCCGAAAGATAATTACACCTCACCACTTATTTGGATCTCTCTCTCTCTCTCTCTCTCTCTCTCTCTCTCTCTCTCTCTCTCTCTCTCTCTCTCTCTCTCTCTATGAAACTATCCAATGAACAGGTTCAGCATGGTTTATAGTTTATATTAGTTTTCTGTCCTCTGGCTCTCCCTGGGATATGTTTACAACTCAATCTGTGTGCGTGTGTCTCTTTGTGTGAGAGAATCTCTGTTCTCCCTCCCGGTCTCTCCGTCAACCCACATACCTTCCTCCTGCTGTGGCCCAGCTCTGCCTCAGTATGTTGCCTTGATATTGCGTCTTTCTCATCCCATGCCTCCTCTATTTTTTCCTGTGTGCTTCCGTCGGTGTCTTCGTGTCCTTTCCAAACCTTTTTGAGCAGGTTTTTCTGGGAGTATATTTATTTATTTAATTCCCCTCCACGTCGGCCACACCTGGTGCTGTGAAGTCCATACGGCACTGGTGGCATAGATTTTATACAGAGCTTTTAAAGTTATCGGTGCGTGTTAGGTTTTTAGTCCTGCTGTGTAAAGGGACATGGACTCTGTGTTTTTATAGAGCGCTATATATGTCAATTAAGTTTTAGCTGCTGGTTTATACACTGGAGTGGATGAGCTGGAAACTTGGCGGTGTCTGTGTCAGTGCTGATGTCTCTGTGCGGGTGCATAGCTTGCAGCATTAGTCTACCACTGCCTCTTAGCATTTGCTTTGTGCCCAGGTCTTAAGTCCTGTTGTATGTCTGTGCCGCCGGCACGTCGTCCGTCCGTCCGTCTGTCCGTATGTACGTACGTGCGGATTCAGCCCGCAGCCTCTATGTGTGCCTGCCTGGAAGGATTCCTCATTCCGTGTCTCTTAAGGTCCTCTGGGTCTCTGTGTGGGTGCGGGCTGATATGTTTTGCCCTTTCGTTTACAATTCCATTCATAGTATTGAATTGTGTTGAATTGAAAATGCCGGTTTCATAATGATTTTTGCTTGCCGTCTAGATGTTATTTTGTCGTGGGCTTTTCTTTCTCAGCGGGAGACGGCGCCCTGGGCCCTCAATTATCAGGGAATTCAGGGTCTTGTCCATTATAGCCAGTGAGAAGTGGATGATTAATAAAATCAATTCATTCTGCTGATTTCCAGCCATGCTCGGTGCTAGCAAAGAATTTTGTTAAAGTGTGTCTGTGTGTTTTCAGGTCTCTGCATGGGGAGGCTATGTTTTCATAATCAACCTGATTCCGCTGCACGTGTTTGTGCTGCTACTGATGCAGCGCTACAGCCGAAGAGTCTACATTGGTGAGCCCCACACACACACACACGCTTACACACACTTACAAACACCTCCCTTTCTGCTTGTGAAATTTATAGCACGACAGTAAAAACCCAAAGAATATCCATCGGCATTCTCTCGTTCTGTTTCTGGCTGTCCCTCATTCGGTGTTACATTTCTGAGCGGAAGGGTATCCCATAAACAACCCTGGATACAAACAGTGTCTCGTGTGCTGACTGCGGCTTGGGGTAGTGTCTCAACCCCCGTTCCAAAGGCGCCGCGAACCCCTCACACCGCGCCTGGGGGCGGTCCGTCGTCGGGGAACTGGTGGCCACGTTCCCCTCTAAACGCCTTCATCATCCATCGAGTCAGGCGTCCATATGCCGGCGCGCCGTGGAAGGCGGGAGCCGCGGCCATCTGCTTCAACTTGACACCACTTTATAGTGTGGAAGCACCACGGGCTGCAGTGGTTCTGTTTTAATTATAGAGCTGTGATATAGATCTGCGTAGATGGATATATCGATATAGTGATGGATGAAAAATAAAGATGGATCGATGAGATATGTCAACAAAGATCTAGATAGATGGATATATCAATATAAAGAGGGATCAAAAAAGATAGGGGGCACCCCGGTGGCTCACCGGGTAGAGCGCGTACCATATAGGCTCAGCCCTGATCGCAGTAACCCGGGTTTGAATACTGCCCGTGGTCCTTTGTTGCATGTCCTCCCCTCCATCTCCCATACCTTCCTCTCTATCTCACTCTATAATAAAGGATAAAAATGCGAAAATAAAACTTAAAAAATAAAGAAAGATAGATGGATATACATAGAGGTATAGAGTTATGTAAACAAGGATCTAGATTTATGGATATAGATAAATGTTTATTAATCTTCTGGGAACAATATACAAAATGTCTCGAATGCTCCCTCAATTTGAGCATTAATACGCTTGGCGCCCATTAAAAGTTAGTATGAGTTGGAAACCGCCGAGGGTCTCTGACGGGAGATCCGTCTGTGTTGTCTGACTGTTGTCCGTGCGGTCCAGGCCTCATTAACACACAGCCACGTCCTGAATCACCTCGGGTTCTCCTCAGTCCCACTCATTTGTTTTTTATGTTCTGTACAAAACCGAGAAACAAACAAGTCCAAACTTCACTGGCTTTGGCAGACAATCCCACGCTTCTTAACATCGGGTCTTGCGTTGACCTGCCCTGCCCGTGACCCAGCTTTAGTGTCTGCGGCGCATTGTTAGCCAGGAAAGTGTTGCCACAACTTGCCTGAAAAAGAAGCAATAAAAACAAAACCCTGAGCCTGATTTACTGGCTCAAGTGCCTTTTAAGGTCGGGAAGGCAGTTTATTTTTAAAAGCATATTTTGTCATTTGTTGAAATTCTCTTGGTAGACACGATCAATAAAAAAATGCAGTGGGAATAAAAAATACTGAAAACATTGGATGGCTCACCTGTCTGTCTACCTACTGGCTATCTGCCCACACTGCCTGGGCACTCATTGCTCATGACCAGAGTCGTAATGCTTTGGAAGGAGGGGTGGGATTCTTTGGATAGTTTCATCTAGCTAACTGTGACTTGTTTCCAATTTCCTTGAACCGATCTATCTTATTCTAGCCTTTACCAATTTCAGCAGTTCATGGACTATCTTAATTATTCATTCTTACAAATTATCTGGCCCCATCCTTAATCATGGCATGCATTTTCGTTTCTAATTAAAAACTCAAAATCAAAATCATATCAAGCATTTCCCGCATATGAATCACATTGTGTGATCTATCGCTAACCAGGTGCACATAGCTCATTTCAAAAGTCAATATTGTTCCTTTGTCTCGTGCAATCTGGCGTCCCTGCTTTGGGTTACCGGCAGTCTATCCACACAACGTAAAGATAAGAGATGCCAAATGAAGTGTCGCTTGAAGACGTCATCGTGTATTAGTGTTTTAATGAAAACCCAACATGGCCTGAGCACTGTGGCGAGCTCTTCATCCATCCCTGCTCAGTCAACACGCAGATGCTAGAGAGATAACCGCTCGGCACCTGTCGCTTCCCGCTCTCTTGGAGAAGCGGGTGAAATGTTTTTATAAGAGCATCTGGCGGTTAGATGCATATGACAACTAACCCCCCCCCCCCAATGCAGCACCCAACGTTGCTGCGGCGACGGGGAGTCAACCTATCCCTTCAGCTTCAGTCGCCATTTTGCCTGCAAATGACTTTAGATAAGCTGTTTCGTGTTTACTCTTTATCCTGAATCTCTGCGTTTGAGGAGGGGGAGGGAAATCAATGGCGTTTAAATACAGCTGCTGAGAAAACTAGACTGCTGCTGGACAATAAAGCGAGAAGCTAGCTAATTTAATTGTTTCTGTGTTTTCGTATTTTGTTTTTTTCTTATGTCTTGATTTTTTATTTTTTTGTGTTAAGACTCAAAATTCCCACTTTGTTTCTAACTGTGCTCCCTGCCTCCTCTCTCCTCTCAGCTTACAGTACGTTCTACATCATTGGCTTGGTGCTGTCGATGCAGATCCCCTTTGTGGGCTTCCAGCCAATCAGGACCAGCGAACACATGGCCGCTGCAGGTAGGCTCTGTTTATATTTTTATTATAAAGACTTTTATTTCAATACTGAAGTGTACTTCAAGCGTTGAGGACCTTTACAAAGCGGTTCTCCGATTGTGAAGATTCTTTGCTTATTGCCTTCTAAATCCAACTGATTCAGCTCATGCAATTCAAGGCCCACTTGTATTTCATACATCTTTGGGTGAGATGGAGGTTGCCGGGTGGGACTCAAAGCCACGATCGTGGGGATTCGTCCACTGACTATCTTGTATTTGTGTTGCAAGCCAAGCAGAGCTCTTGTTAATAAGGTACTTTTTTGAGTGGCATTTGAATCCGGGGTTCATGAGTCTGATAACTTATGGTGTGACTCACCAGAAGGCGGCCCCGAAACGACAAGGAGGACGGGTAAGGCTGCGACAGTATGGATTTTGACTTACCGTTGTGAAATTGGAGCGTATGTCCGCGGTTAACCGCCATCCCCCCCACCTCTAAAAATATTATTATCCTGTTTATCAAAAGCCTGTAGCAGGACTTTGAACGATGGCTTCTCAACGGTATGGAATAGGGCCATTTATTGTACCTAATAACCAGTCACACTAGATTAATTGTCTGCGAAGCATGCGATTTTACGCCATCCAAACCATGCATCCCCATCTAAACCCGGCTTCACCACCTAAACCATGCCTCATTATCTAAACCATGCCTCACCATCTAAACCCAGCTTCTCAGAAAGCACTTCGCTGGTAGTGAATCACCTCGCCTCAGTTTGCAATGCATGCATAGTATGGCTAGAGCTCTCAACAGCTTGGATATTGTTCGTTCATTCCTCTTCTAAATATATCATTCAAAAGGTTAACAAACATTTAGATAGAAGTGTGATTTTACTTTGACGATGTTCACTTGGAAAAACAAACAGTTTGTTGAAAAAGGAAGGTTTTCTTTCAGATTAGCCTTGTTCTAAAGTCTGGGCATTGGACAATATTTCACACCCTATTAGATCGCTGATATTGATATTCAACGCATTTTATTCCTTAGATCAAGGAAATTCATGAGGCTCTCACGTGTAAACAAGCCTAATCTGAAGTAAATCGAATCTCAATGAGCTTTTGAGATTTGAAGCAAAAAGTGAGGAATATTGAACATCAAACTGTTATCATCAGGGCGAACACCAGGTTTTTGTGTTGTTTCTGTCTGAAACAAACTCAATACAATTCTGGGTAGGTATCGCCATACGTGCAGAGTTGAGTTCTAAAATGCTTAATTATTATTTTTTTTAACATATATTATAATATCAGTGTTGGCTGTTCTCTCAAACAAAGGTCTCTAAATGTTACAATATAGCCATATAAAACAGACAAATTGTGTGTGCTCTTGTGTCTGACATCGCCATACACGCAGATCTAGAGTTCTCAACTGGGTCATTCTTTCATATTCTTTCATTTCACTTCTTTCATATAATTATATAATTAAAAAGGTTAATGTCATGGTCGCCATCCATTTGATTATATCTCTCCTCTCCTTGTGTAGCCCCTCAAATGAAAAACAAACAGCCGTTCTGCCTGGGGCATAATATCTACTTATCTCGATAGGCCTAATGCGCTACATCGCGTGACTCGTAGTTCCGATGGTCACAGATATACGACTTGATAAAAACACATATTCCCGTGCGAGATACAGTTTGAGATTAAACTAATGTCTGGTCTGTCAGTCTGATGGTTAAATTAGCCATGTATTCACAAAATAAAAAAAATGAGCCACTTGACCTATTTCCACACGCAACGGATACTTTTTCCCGGCCGTCCACTGCACGGGCATTACCACTCGTGTGTTCGCTGAAAGCACTTAGCTCAAGCTGTTCACTTGATGAATGTCTTTTTTTGTCTGTACCGTGTTTGTAATATATTGAATGGTAAACAATTAATAATAATCGGAGGCCAACAAAATATGTTTAATGGGCTGTCCCTCCCCCTTGTGAGCAAAGCTGAATCGGCAAACAACTAAAGTTTGTTTCTCAAAGTCCTTGAACATAGTTTGGCAGACAGTCAATAACGATAACAAAACCACAACTTATATTTCATATCGTTTATCATGCGCAACTGTCACCAGCGAAAATAAATACAAAAATTAAAAAAAAGAAATTGCGGCGACGACAGAGACGCTCGCCACCCCGCGGTAGGAGTCACATGACACGCTTTTGTGGTGATGCGGTTGTCGTCACAGCCCCATGATCGGGTTTCAGACCCGGCCTCAGACCTCTTCTATAGTGAATCTGTTTGGATTAAGTTTGTGGATGCTAGGTAGCACGTTATGGAGGTTGAACCACCTGTTTGCTTGCGGAGATGGAGTGCATGGGGACTAGTTTGGAGAGTATCAATCAATATCTGTCGGAAAGGGCAGACCCCTGCACGCCTCTCTCTTGGGATACATCAAGAGCAGTACAAATGGAGGCTAGGGAAGGTAGTGGCTCTCTCTCTCAGATGGGGAAAGGAGAGCTGTTTATCTGATCAAGCCTCATTGGGAGGTTTATGAAGGCTCTTTCAGATTGTGTCTCAAATGCAGGCCCATCTGCTCACAGCCTGTATGTGTATGTGTTTTGGATGCGGCTCTGTTGGTTTACGTGTGTGTGTGTGTGTGTGTTAGGGATGCACCGATTGTGGAATTCTGGGCCGATACCGATGTTTAAAATAACAATTTGGCCGATAGCCGATACCGATGTTTTTTTTTGTTATTTATTCCCCCTTTTGTGCCAGGGAAACAAACCCTAACCCCCCACGCACCTCGTATACACGCACACACAATGACACAGGGAGAGGGTTTTATGATTTGTATGAAATCAATCTGTTTATTTCAACAACTGCGCCATCAACATTCAACATCGAAATTATTTCAACGTGGGCTTAGGCAGATAGGCCTACATGCGCCGAAAACTGATCGCTATTTATTTTACTGAACACAGCCTGCATGACAGTGAACTAGACACGTCTTTAGCATATGGAAACTATGGCCAAAAAAATAACTTCACACAGTGTGTCTTTTTACAATTTATTTGTTACTAGCATTCGTAGTGTTGATCAGCTGAGAAATAGTTCGGTCGTGTGGGAATATTTCACTGTCTCGGAGAAAGATCAGCGATATGCAGTTTGTAAGACATGTTCCAATGACATTTCAAGAGGAGGAATCATTAAATATGTAAACATCGGCCACTGCCATCGGTGAATGTCATCTTATTTTCCGATAGGCCGATGGCGTTACCGATGTTCGTCCGATACATCGTGCATCCCTAGTCTGTGTGTGTTGATCAGTTCATGAGCAGGCACATTGGAGTATTGCCTCTGAATCAGTGTGTGTCTGGAACCTGCTAGTTTGGCTACCAGAGTTTTTTTTCTATTTCTCTATATATACCGCTTTCCCTCTCTCCCTGCATGTTCCTTTGTTTCCTCGTATCAACTCTGCCCCCTGTGTTTTAGTCACTGTGGGGGGTGGATGCTGGAGGAATGTGTTTGAAGAAGGGCTGGGGACACAGTGCAAAGGGGACTGTTTGTGTGCCTCGGAGCCACAGAGAAACTATCCCAGACCGATAGATAGACAAACAGAAACGTAGACAGGTTGACAGCCGGGTAGACTGGCTGACAGACCGACAGCCAGGTAGACTGGCTGACAGACCGACAGCCAGGTAGACTGGCTGACAGACCGACAGCCAGGTAGACTGGCTGACAGACCGACAGCCAGGTAGACTGGCTGACAGACAGCCAAGTAGTTTGGCCGACAGACAGGCAGGAGGCTTGACAGACCAAAGTTAGATTGGCGACATGGAGCAATAGCAAAGTTTAGCACCTTGGCAGCTCTCCAGGAAATAGACAGACCCCTGGCCTTGGAAACTGACATTTACGGCCCCTGGCACATTTATGTCTGGGGGCCCAACAGGGACGGTGGTGGATTGAGGAGGAGGAGGCTGGTGAAAACAATGAGCTTCCTCTCTCATTGCTCTAAATTATCCTAACCAATTTGGAAGGGGAGCGGCCAGATGGAATGGCTGGGGATGAGTGCAGGAAGAAGGAGTGACGCTCAACGGAGAGAAAAAAACCCTTCTCAATCACCTCCAAATTTACCCAATGCAGCTGAATTAATTTATTTAAATCGATATCTAACTTGTGTGTGTGTGTGTGTGTGTCCCCTCCCAGGTGTGTTTGTGCTGCTACAGGCCTATGCCTTCCTGCAGTACCTGCGTGACCGGCTCACCAAGCAGGAGTTCCAGACCCTCTTCTTCTTGGGCGTGTCTCTGGCTGCGGGAGCGGTCTTTCTCACCGTCATCTACCTCACCTACACAGGTCAGCAGCCCCCCCCCCCCCCCCCCCCCCCCCACTCCATCCCAGCTCATTGCACGCGCACACACACACACCCATGTCACTGTTCAGACACTTGCACACCGCCCCCAACAAGACATTACATGGTAACCATGGCGGTGGTTGCTTGCCGACGGCTGAGGTTTGTTGTTGTCGATTTGAGTTCGGGCCAATGTTCTGAACTTGGGTATTGGTGTTTGTATCCTGGAGGTTTGCAACTCCCGTGGAGAGAGAGAGTTGCATCGATAGTGACACACGAGTCTATTTTCATGTCACTCGTAGTCGAACCCGCTTCATGTCCAGGGCTTTGTCTGAAAATGCCTCGACCCGTGTGTTTTTCATTCATATGCACGCGGTGATGCTAGGTAGAATTATATTATCTGATCAGATAATGTGTACATCCATCGACTGCAGCTGGAGACGAGGTCCTGACTATAACTCTTACTGATGGTTTGGATGAACAAAACTGTGCGTCTTACCTCCCCAATCTCCAATCATAAACGCCGTGAATCCTCTTTATTTGCTGCGCGTTTATTTATATATATGTATACACACATATACACATTACAAATGACATCATTGAGATGACTACACTAAAGTCACGTCTCCTGCCTGGGCGAGGATGTTATCGTCTCGGTGAATAATGCACGTCTCCTCGTTGCGTCGCGGCGGCCGTCGTAAAGCGGGCCGCCTGGTCCAGGCGCCCAGCAAGCGGTGTGATTAACGCGGCGCTCCGCTGGGAGCCATGTTTACAGGCTGAGCACGCGGGGGGGGCGGGGGGGCGGGGGATAACGGCCTCAGACATACCCATATTTTATAGATGAAGCGGCCTCTGTGCATAGGTGATCTTATTCATCCCACGGATAGCCCGTGTGTGTGTGTGTGTGCGTGTGTGTGTGTGTGTGTGTGTGTGCACATATATATGCCAGCAAACAGAAAGCTAGGCATATTACCATGGCAACGGAACCCCCTGCTGCGAGGAAACGGCGCAGACATCGCCCTCCCGGCTCGTTCATCACCCCACACATACGCTATCGCCCGATTGGATGAATACATGTTTGGTTTTTATTTAGTATTTTTCTACCATGTCCCCCCAGGTGTTCCCCAAATACGGTCGCTGAAAATGATTTATAACCTTAATCCCACCCACTCATCCCGACCTGTCAGAGACCCTGTTACCGCGGTAACTGTAAATAGGTGGTGCTCTGAATTAAGTTGAGTTGGCGTGCGGTCGCAGGCGAAGGTAATGTGTGTGTGTGGGGGGGGACCTGTCAGGCGGAGCGGCGGGCCAGCGCGGGACTGCTAATTGAAATTCCCGATCAAAGGCAAAACGATTTGCATGCATGAGTGAAATTACCGACGCTGTCTTATTTGCGGTTGAGATGCGTTTCCTTCTCACATACAGGCTGTGCCTCCCGTTCCCGCCATTTAGCGGCAAGCTGGAGAATATATGTACTTTATTTTACCCCCCCCCCCCTTTTCCATTTTCTTCAGATGAGCCAAATTGGCCGAGGATCAATATGGCTGCTTGCCGAAAACCCCCCCCAAAAAAATTGAAATGAATAAAAAAGGTCCATTCTTTTTATCCAGCCTTCTTTTTATATTATGCCAGCTATAAATTATCAATAGATATATCAAAGTGTTCTCTACCAACAGAACAGACTTATATTCTGGCGTTTTTCCGAGGCATCTTCTATTATACATAATTCTGGCATTGTTTAGAAAGTGAGCAGTGTGCATGAGTTTGAAGTTGATCCACACAGACACTTTAAAACAGACAATATATACTGCATTACAATTCGGAAACCGGGATGCTCCCTGAAATAACCTCATATTTCAGGCAAAAGAGGAGTAAACAAATAGATTTCAATGGTGTTTTTGGGTATGCTGTGTTAAAACAGCCACTATCTGTATCAATCTAAGCCCGCACTCCCCCCCCCCCCCCCCCCGCCCCTATCCTATCGCTCTCTCTTTGTCTGTCTGTCTGTCATATGACAAACACACACACTAGACTCTCTCTCTCTCACGGTACCTGTGTCTCTCACGATGCCTCTGTCTCTCTCGCTCTCTCTCTCTCTCTCTCTCTCTCTCTCTCTCTCTCTCTCTCTCTGTCTCTGTCTCTGTCTCTGTCTCTCTGTCTGTGTGTGTGTGTGTGTGTGTGTGTCTCTGCGCCCTAGCGTCCCTCTCCCTCTCTGAGCCCGCATTGATCTGTGTTTGTTCCCGTAGGTCACATCGCGCCGTGGAGCGGCCGCTTCTACTCTCTGTGGGACACTGGGTAAGCCCCGACCAATGGCCTCCACAGCTCGCTCCTGTTCCACGGCCACCCGGTGTGGCTGTGTTCTCTCAGCCTCCGCTCCACCCACCCGAACCACCGGGAGATGGGTGTTGTCGATTGGGTGGGTGGGTGGAGGTGGTTGACTGACAGTGGCTTCCACCAATCCCCAACTCCCAGTCGGGGGGGCCAGCTCGCCGACACTTTATCCTGGAGCGGCGGCTCCTTCACACCGTAGGGGGCCTCCAGAGCAGGGCCCCGCCGTGTCGGGTATTCACTTAGACTAAATGGCAGAGTTCCTGCCGCATTCGCAGATCAAGGGGGTGTTCAGTGGCGTTTTTTTTCTTTTACTTACTACACATAGAAGCTGGGCGATGCAAAAATAAAAACGTCTCTCGGAATAACAAGATAAATGAATCATGATCTCCCAACTCCTCAGCGAGAGTCCCCCCAGTTGTCGGGTCTCATTTGATCCGCAGTATGGCAGGAGCGACTCAGGGGGTAGGCGACTGAGCTGCCGGCGGCTACGTCCTTTTAATTCCAAACCTCGCACACACACACGTGAATGCACACACGAATGCACACACGAAGGCACACACAAATGCGTAAACTAACACACACACACACAAACACACAAACGCACACAAACGAACACATGAACGCACACACGAACGCGTACACACACGAACGCACACACACACACAAACATACACACACACGTACGCACCATGGACCCCTCTCCCTCGCACTTCTCCCGTTCTGCCTCAGCCTTGGCTTTTGAGCGCTTACGCCCCAGTGTGTCAGCTGCTCTTTAGTTCTGCCACCCTGAGACCGTTTGCCATGCAAAGTTTCCTCCCGCGCACTAAGACGCCGTTGATCTCTCGCTCCCTCTCTCCCTCTCTTGACTGTTGTCCCGAATCAGCCTTTAAAGAGAAATATTAAAGAGTGAATAATACTGGGGCCGGGGCGCAACAAAGCGAACGCTGTGAACCAATGTTGGAACATGTGTGCACAGAACGAACATGACACACACACACACACGAACCCGGATAGAGAGAGAGAGAGAGAGAGAGAGAGACACACACACACACACACACACACACCCACACACCCGGAATGAAAGACACACACACACAGACCCGGACAGGGACACAACCACAGACCCGGATAAAGACACACACACAGGCCCGGATAGACACACACCAGCCCGCATAGACACACACCAGCCCGCATAGACACACACAGGCCCGCATAGACACACACACACAGGCCCGGATAGAGACACACACACGGCCCGGATAGAGACACACACACACACACCGACCCGGATAGAGACACGCACACACACACGCACACACAAACAAAGATAGAGGAACACACACACATGGATAGAGACACACACAGAAGTGGATAGACACACACAGAGACACGGGTAGACACAGACGCGGATAGTGACACACTGATATAAACTCACATGATGCGTACCAGGTGCAGGAAACTGCACTTTAATTGCGTCTCTTACATCGGCTATATATCGTCCACGCTGGCCTTCATGATGCCCCCTCAGTCTGCTGTCTCGCCTCCACTTCTCACGCTCCGTCTTCCCTCCCCTTCTCTTCACTGAGCCGTCGCTCTGTGTTTGTGTGTACTTTTAATGTGTGGATTGGTAATTGATGGCATTGCAACATAAACCCACCTCCACTCTCCCATCTGCGGCCTTGAATTATTTCTTTCTTTCTCTCCCGTGTTCAAATGTTTTGTTCAAATTCCCGATGCTTTATCGGTCCGGTTGCTGACCTGAACAACATTGCCATCATGTCAATAACGTGAACCCCCCCTCCCCATCTCTCTCTCCCCCCTGTGGTCCCCAGCTACGCCAAGATCCACATCCCCATCATCGCGTCGGTGTCGGAGCACCAGCCCACCACCTGGGTCTCCTTCTTCTTCGACCTCCACATCCTGGTCTGCACCTTCCCCGCCGGCCTCTGGTTCTGCATCAAGAACATCAACGACGAGCGGGTGTTCGGTACTAGTCCCTCCGTGTGTGTGTGTGTGTGTGTGTGTGTGTGTGTGTGTGTCAGGCTTTGATCCATATTCATGACATCGGTTGGCTGATGTGAGTGGCACTATTTATGATTTGCTTCATGGATGATGAGTCACTCGACGTGATCCTCTGAAGTTCCTTTCCGATTTCAATACATATCTGAGAAAATGTCTAAAAGCCGTATAATCTCCCGGTAATGAGGTGTCATTTTTTTATAACCGTGCCCTTCAACGCTTAAGTTGCTGTGCGTTTGATTTCTGGTCGGGATCGCGGTGTGCCTTTTGCAACTGAATTCAAATAAAGCATTGAGGTTGTAAATACTATGTTGTCTAAGGACAGGGAAATGAAGGCCTAGTCAAAATCCTCAAGATAATTATTAATTTAGATACATAAGCTCAGTTACACTAGTTACAGTCGCTTTGGGTTAAGAGCTGTCAGCCATCCACCCTAGAAGAATGACTAATAGAATCAGTATCGCATCACCGTTTACACAATCTTTGTTGAATGCTCAGCCACCATCTCCTATGTCCCTGACCCCCATTTATCCCCCTCTCTGTCTCTCTCTCCTCTCTGTCCTTCTGGGTATCCTCTGTCTCTCCTTCTCTGTCGCTCTCTGTCTCGCTCTGTCTCTCGCGCTCCTTCTGTGTATCCTCTCTCTCTCCTTCTCTGTCTCGCTCTGTCCTTCTGTCACTCCTCTCTCTCCTCTCTCTCTCTTCTATCTCCTTCTGTCTCTCTGTCTCTCTCTCCTTCTGTCTCTCTCTCTCTCTCTCTCTCTCTCTCTCTCCCATTCCCTCGCCTCGTTCTAACTCTTGCTCTCTCCCTCCCCCACCCCACCTCGGCCCCCCCCCAGTGGCGCTGTACGCCATCAGCGCGGTGTACTTTGCGGGCGTGATGGTGCGTCTGATGCTGACGCTGACCCCCGTGGTTTGCATGCTGTCGGCGGTGGCCTTCTCCAGCGTGTTCGAGCACTACCTGGGCGACGACTCCAAGCGCGAGACCCCCCCAGCCGAGGACAGCGGCGACGAGGACGACCGCCGTAACCCCGGCAACCTCTACGACAAGGTAAGTCCGGTCTCGCCCGCACCGCTCAACGTATCTCTTCCCCCCCCCCCCCCCCCCCCCCCCCCCCCCTCCTGAACCCCACAAAACGGTCAGACAGGCCACGTGAAACCGCAGATAAAATCTTTTTTTTTACGTATTGAACTCCCATAAACCTTTTTTGGTGATTTTAAATTAAGAAATTCAAACCGATTTGACCTTTTCTATCACCCTTATCGCTAAGATTTCATTATAGTTGTGCAATATAATGAAAATCGAAATGTATTCTGGGATACTTCTTCTACCCTGTTTAACTGAGCCGGCATCAGCGATCCGTCTCTTAGGAGGGCCCTCCTGGGGGGCCAAAACGGCTCTAGATCTACACCTGTACCGTACCGGGGGACAACAGCAGGGTATTGCGGAGGGATCAGGGGTATTGCCTTTCAGCTGTCGCGGAGAGCCAGCGAACGCATTGAAGCACACAGGGACTACAGAGCCGTCACTGTTTTTTAGATTGGTTTGGATTGATGGAAAGTAACGCCTCGCCGCGTCTCGAAGCAGGTCGGAAGGAAAGATTTGCCCTCGGCGAAACGGCCTGCTTGTTTCACCTCATTGTTTCGATCGCGCTATGTTAATGTCTCACGCGTCTGTCAATTGATCACAACGGGCTTCACTCACTACGCTGAACATGACTTGTGGAGCAGACGCCTAATGACATGAATGGAGATGTCTAACTTGTCGTGTTTCGCTGGTTTCCCAGCGTGAACATTTATCCTTCACTCTGTCTATCTCTTTATGTCTCCGTCTCTTTCTCTCTGTCTCTCTCCGTCTGTGTGTCTGTGTCCTTTTTAATATATCTCAATTTGATACATGGTCATGGCCACTGGTTGGAGGCATCGTAAACGTATACCAATAAAACGTGTTTGTGCTTACACACACACACACGCACACACACAAACACAGACACACTGAGACACAGACACACACACACTGAGACACAGACACACACATTGAGACACACACACACACACACGCTGAGACACAGACACACACAGAAGCACAAAAACACATTGTAGCAGCATATATCATTTCCAAAACAACGCTAACCCACCCCATACGTTTCCTGGCGGCCGTATCTCGGACTCCGTCTCTCTCCGGGGCAATACAATATATTTAGCTCTCCGACGCTACTTCCTCAATAATTCATCCCCAAGCCGGGTCTCAATAATTCAGCGGTGCCGGCGGGATGTGCGACGTGATCGAGGCTGACCATCTCTCTCTCTCTCTCCCGCTCTCTCTCTCTCTCTCTCTCTCTCTCTCCCTCTCTCCGTAGGCGGGCAAGGTGCGGAAGCATGTGTCGGAGCAGGAGAAGGCGGAGGAGGGCCTGGGCCCCAACATCAAGTCCATCGTCACCATGCTGATGCTGATGCTGCTGATGATGTTCGCGGTGCACTGCACCTGGGTCACCAGCAACGCTTACTCCAGCCCCAGCGTGGTGCTGGCCTCCTACAACAACGACGGGTGAGGGCCCGTCGCCCGCTCGCTCGCTCGCTTGTTGGCTCACTCACACAGTCTCGCTCGCTCTCTCTCTCTCGCTCACTGTCTCGGTATCGCTCACTGTCTCGCTCTCACTCACTCACTGTCTCTCGCACTGTTACTCTCTCTCCCTCTCTTTCCCAGTCTCACACACGCTTAATCACATGATGCAAATCCCAGTTGTGGATTTCTTTGGTCATGGAGATTATTATTATTTTTTCATATTTTTTGTGTTACGACCTTTATTGTCATACTTTTCATTTTAAGAGCATTATAAGCATGCCCCCTATCCTCGCAACCTTAAAGTATCCACTACTGTACTGGCACATACTTGACTAATAGTTAACAGCCTTGGTCGATGGTCAACCTTTAAATTATACCTCTGAGTGACTCCTGTGAATTGCTCTTGGACTAAATCCTCACCATCCTCACCAACACAGCCTCTGCTGGGGTGGAGAATCCCTTGTTGTATATTTCATACAGCACATTCATAAAACATATCGACGGCTACAGCAGCCCCCCGTAGGAGACATGAATCAAAGGAGGTTAAATTCAATTTGAATGTTTAATCCTCTTCTCCTATAGTGAGTGTGGGGATCTCCACCTCTAATTACCATGGTTGTGGCTGCACACGCTAATCGCCCGTTCGGGACATGACTGTAGTTGCGCTTTCATCACATATTCATCACCTCTCGGAAGACTTCCATGAGCGCGGGTTAATCTGATGTTGTATGACCGAGCACTCCATCTTACGCCTTAATCAACAAACATTGGCGTTGCGCGGGGAACACATTCACAGGCACATTGCCGCAGGTTAGAGTCTCCCATGTACATCAAGTAAATATGCACCGCCTGTTTAATGATTGTTGAAATTACAGTCTGCTTTCTTGCACATTAGTGGGTTTGCTTTCCTTCTGTTGATTCTGTAAGTGAAAATGTGAAATGTGAAAATTAGCAAGCAGGCATGTATGCATTTGTTTGGTAAAACTGTTTTACACACTATACGCACAAACAGACGGATACATACAGACATGCTGAACACTTACTGAACAGAAACACAGATGCTGAACAAAGACAGACACATACACACTGAACACAAACACACAGTGATCACACACTGAACACAGACACACACACACACTGAACACAGACACACACTGAACACAGACACACACACACACACACACTGAACACACATGCCAACACACACACCTCTCAGTCTACCTAACGTTTAATGGATCGCTGGCTTGCGACCGAGGAGTGGAATGTTCAATTAAAATATGAAAATGAGGGCTTTGGCTGGGAGTCATTATGCAGCGACGCGCTGTTTCCAGCTGTTGTTGCCACATGTCAAGTTATTACAGTCATGACATGAAATATTAATGGAGGCCTTGAGGAGGGGTTGGAAGAGGCCCCTATACACTCGTCACAGCATAACACTTGTAAACCCCCCCCCCTTCCCCCCCTCCGGTAGGACGCGAAACATCCTGGACGACTTCAGGGAGGCGTACTATTGGCTGAGGCAGAACACTGACGAGCACGTGCGTGTGATGTCGTGGTGGGACTACGGCTACCAGATAGCGGGAATGGCGAACCGCACCACGCTGGTAGACAACAACACCTGGAACAACAGCCACATAGCGCTGGTGAGCCGGTCTCTCTCTCGGTCTCTCTTTCGTGCCCGCCGCCCTGATTGTCTCTCTTCGAGGGCTGCTGTGATTTCTTTGCGAGTTCTTAGCGAGTTTCTTAACAATGTTCTTCTCTGCTTTGTTGTTGTTTTTTGTTGTGGAGACAGTGCATCTTGTAATACTTCCAAACAATATCTTTCAGTGATTTTGCGGAAGATTGCGTAGTTCGTACTTCAGTGACGCTGTAACTGCTTAGTGTTTGGTTTTGATTTGACAGCGATAAAAGAATGGAACAGATTATCTGCTTAGTTTGAAATCATCTTTCTTTTTGTTGACATTCTCTGAAATGTTATTTTCTCGGCCAAACACGGCGCCAGGTTTCTGATTGGGTTGTCAAGCTGCCATCACATAAACTCTTTATCTCTCTCTCCCGAAAAGGTTTCTGGGAAATACATGCTTAGATGTCTTTGTTATTTTCATTCGGTTTTCTGCTTCTCTGGTCCCAAATGATGTAAGACGAGGAGAGGGGAAGGAGGTTATCTAAAACTTTATGAAACATAATTTCATCATTCCCCCGGTCTTGTCCAGGTCGGCAAAGCCATGTCGTCCAATGAGAGTGCGGCCTACCAGATCATGAGGTCCCTCGACGTGGACTACGTGCTGATCATCTTCGGCGGTGTGATTGGCTACTCGGGCGATGACATCAATAAGTTCCTTTGGATGGTGCGGATAGCAGAGGGGGAACACCCCAGGGACATCAGGGTAAGTGTGTGTGTGTGTGTGTGTGTGTGTGTGTGTGTGTGTGTGCTGGCGTGGGCGCGCGCACACACACTGAGCCATGGCAACAACTGCCCCGTCAGCGTTACTACACTCGTCTCTCTGAACGTCCGCCAACTCGCAGAGCACCCACAATGCATCTGGTGCCATCAAGGGCGCGCCAGGGCCCCTGCTGTATACCTCCTGCTAATTAGTTTGGCTAAAGTTGTGTGGCTCCAGGTGCTGCCCGCCCCAATGAGCCAAGACTCAGGCCCCTATAGAAAGGCCTGAAAGCTGAGAAGGTGTTTATTTAAAAGATTGTCCCGGTCCGGCTTTAACCAGGGCCATCGATTGAATTGGAGGCTAAACGAAAGACGGCAATTTAATTATGCGCGGGGAGTTCCGTGGCGTCGGGGAGGAAATGGTGTAAGATAATGCATTTTGATGCGCGTATCCTTGAGGGAAAGTCACACCAATGCAAACTCTGGGCGAGCCCTTTCACTTATCGCCCTCATCACTTTGCATTTAGATCACTCTCCTTGGGTGTCCTCGTCTGTGGGCTGGGCCTGTCACCAATCGGTCTCTCCCCCCCCCCCCCCATACCCCCTCTCTGTGTCCTTCAGGAGAGTGACTACTTCACCCCTCAGGGGGAGTTCAGGGTGGACAAGGCCGGCTCCCCCACGCTGCTCAACTGCCTGATGTACAAGATGTCCTACTACCGTTTCGGAGAGATGCAGGTGAGCAGAAGCCTTTGGCAGCAGATGGGGTGGAAGGGTCGTAGCTACAGTTTAGTTACCTTATCTTATTCAGCAGGCGCTTTTATCCAAAGCAGCCCAAGTTGGAGTCGCTACAACCTGGTTTTTAGAATAAATGCAAAGCATTGCAACGCAGCTATTGGATCCAGAAACACAAGGTCAGTATGGTTTATAGTGCCGGTGCCAACGGATCTTTCGAAATTCAATTCAAGTTATTTTTATTTTTCAAATGCACAACATAACAGGCAAAGCAGTCATAGCTTGAAATTGATTTTTTTGTATCCCAAACTCTCCTTGATGATGCAAAGAATTAAAAAAAAAAAATAGTATAAAAAGATAAAAAGGGTAACGAGGTACAGTGCAATTAAGATAAAATTCAAATAGAACAACAGTGGGTCTGGAGTAGTTTGTAGACCTGCTCCCTGATGCCCTCCAGAGGCTCCGACGGCCATGGTAGGCAGCCCTCCTCCCCTATCGTTGGCCAGGGTGGGTGCCCCCTCCCTGGGGAAGGGGGAGCGGGTGCACCCATTTCCTCCCTCGTCTATCCTCCGCGGGAAGGGGGAGGAATTGGGTCCCTCCCCTACCCAACGGTGGGCTGCTTACCTCCCCCACTGGGAGGCGGGTGCGAACCTGCACTGGTCTGGCAGTGAGAGGACAGAGGAGTGAGGCAGGAGTGAGGCGAGGGTGGAGCGGTGTGTATCCACGGGTGAATAACGGTGAACATAAACTGCAGTGCTAGAGTCCTCTAGGCTGGTCGTTATGTGCAATAACATTGAATTTCTCAATATGTTGCTGGTATGAACATGTTCAGGCCGTAATATGGGAAAATCACCATAATAATAAAACACAGAGTATGGTTGATGTGGGGCTAAACGTGACAGGGTCGCATTCTGACGCCATAGCAGCTCGCTGGGGAGGAAACGCATTGATCTCTTCATCAAAGTACTTCCCAATGTCACGTTGGCTGTTTGAAATGAGCCACGCTCCTTTGTCAGTGTGTTCATGCCTGTGGGTCGTGTCGGGCTGTGTTTTTTCCCGCTGCACTCGCTGCAGCAACAACATGACCTTGTTTCGTAAATGCATAACATCCATAAGAAATTTGACAACCCCACAGTGGACACTCTGTACCCAGGTCAGCAAGGGCTGGGGATCTGCCCCCAGTCGCCCAGAGTGTTCCTGGAGGGCTTTGGACCGGGGTCCAGTTGCACACAGATGTTGGAGAGAGTCGGAATGTGTTGGTGAGAGGAGGCAGTCGGGCTAAAAGGGAGAGTTGCGGAGAAACCGTTTAAGTGAGGAGATATGTCTGTTGTAGGGATGGGCTGCTTGAGTACTCTGTTTGGATGGCAGTAGATCTGGGATCCAGCAGTCCTGTGTTGTAGAAGAACTTCAGGGGGGAAAGAGAATGGACACCAAAGACTGCGAGAGTCATAGATACGCCTGGTTTCCTGTTATAGTAGATACTGTACTCTACTATTCTACTTTTAATAAGAGTATTTCCTCAGTGGCCATTCTGCACGTTGTCGATTTGAAACTTTTGCAGACTCTTTTTCTTAGAACATTGGTGTCAGGAAAGGATATTTATAGCTTCCCACCGGGAAATATTCTGGCTGGTTTTCTGTTCGCAATTTATCCAATTGCACACTTTCAACGGTGCTAACTGGTGCATGGCTATGATGAACTTGTTCGGAAAAATGTACTCGAAATTGCAATCATCTTCCATCTTTGACATTTTTGGTGATATTTTGACATTAGATCCCAAACAAATTGAAAGTACCGTGGAAATAACCTAAATTGCCCGTCTCTCCTGTTCAGAGTTGTGATGGTGAGGTTGTGAGAGATACAGCTCTGCATCAGGATGAGGTCTGTTTGACAGCCTGGCTAGCCTACGTCGGAGCCAGGGTAGCAGTAGGAGTCAGTCGGCAGACTAAGGTGCGTCTCGCAGGATGTCGAAGACACCCAGGGATCACCCGAGTAGAGCCGTCCATGTCCTCAGGATGTCCGCAGGATGAAGAAATGACCCCAATGTATGTTCTAACCCTGGCCTGCAATCATACCAACGACACGGTACACAAGCGATGCGTCACTGCCTGCTCTCCTCCCCCTCTCCTCCCGAGGACAGAGGGCTGAACTTCAGGAGATGCGGCATTGAGCAAAACCTGAGAGGGCAGCAGGAGTAGCCTGGCCCCCCCGGGGGTTCTCCGCGAGGGTCCGGAGAGAGAGGGCACGGAGTGCGGAGTTTAGACTGGGAAGGTGGGCCGCTTTCTCGACCGCTGACCAGCAGTTCCCACACACCCACACACGGACGGAGAGGGCGAAGTGGTAACGGGTCAGAGGTCGTCTGTGTTTTTGCGCGTCCATCTTCAAAACAGACAAAATATGAATGAGAAAAGAGCCGCTGGTGAAGGACTGGAGTGAACTGTTGACGCACGATGCAAGAGGAGACAATGGAGAACGAGATGCCATGAATTTTTGAGTCTGCGCTGGTAGAATCAAAAAGGTCTACTTGCCAGAGAAACCCAACAAATAGCCCACAGCTAGGTGGGTGCAGCTAACAATGGCTAAATTAGCTGATCTCCCAGTAAATAACAAGTCAAGGCAAAATGCTAGGCATGAAGAAGAAGTTTGATTGAAGTTCTGAAGCGAAGTGAAGAAAATGTGCACATTACACTGGGCAGAGTTTAAGGAGTTCACTATGTAGGTTGGACCTTCATCCAACTGCTTAACCAATGTTTAGTGCCTCTGCGGTGAAAGGGAGAAAAATCCATCGATGGTGGGGGGTCAAGTCCACCAGACGATGAGATGGGCGGTGGGTGGCTTTAGGAAGAAACGCTGCGCTCAGATCCAACATCCTCAGCCGGAGAATAACGACTTCACGCCTCCAACCTTGACTCTCAACCGTATATAACAAAATAAAAAACGATCGGCTGGTGGAAAAACGTGTGTTGTGATCTACGACGGCGCAGGCAGCGTGTTTCCTCCAGACAGGAGCCTTGAGGAGCTCCTAGGGGGGCCGAGACAGACAGAGGAAGGAAGAGGGATTACAGAGCGAGAGATCGGGTTATGGGGGCGGGGGGCTGCTGTTGCGGTTCCTGGCTGGTTCAGCGTGGAGGTTCATGGGAATAGGAAGTGAGGCGGTGCCAAGTTGTTCTGATACCCGCACATAAAGCCCCGTCTGGCTGCCAGCTCGGCGGAGCAGGCCCTCTACTGCGGTGGTTCCTGCTGCTTCAACACCGCCAGGAACCGCCCAGCCAGGGCCCCATCCAGATTCAGATCCAGATTCAACTTTATGGTCATTGGGCAGAGTACAAGTACACAGACAATGACATGTGGTCGGAGATCTAAACAGAAGTGCAAAAGAGCGGTTAAGGTAGTTTGAACGTGATTGTCATATAGTGCAATATAAGTACAGTATAGGCAATATAAGTACAGTATAGACAATATAAGTACATTGTAGACAATATATGTACAGTATAGACAATATATTTAAAGTAAAGACAATATAAGTACATTATAGACAATATAAGTACAGTATAGGCAATACAAGTACAGTATAGATTTCTTGGTGTCCAGGAGTCTTAGATCGGGAGGCCATGGGGGGGGGGGGTGGTTGAAGGCAGAGATGGAACGAGGGGCCGGAGAGCAAGACTGGGAAAATAAATAAGAGGGGAGCCAGGGGGGAGAGATGCCAGGGGAGACGGGGAAGGAATGGCGGCGAGGCGAGAGCCAGAGGTGCTAGTTTTGTGGCGGTGGAGAGCCGAGGGGGAGACACCGGAGAGGACGAGGGCAGACCCGAGGCTTGGAGGACACCGCTAAGGAAATAAATAAACCCCGGAGTAGCCAGCCAGGGGGTGTGAGCCAGGAGGTGCGAGGCCATCACAATGCAGTTCACAGGGACGTGCACACGGACAGGGGATTGAACGATAACCGGGGACAGCCGTCCGGGAGAGGGCACCGACCCAGAGGTGCAGCCCGTATCACATGGCTCCCCTCCACGCCTCTTTTTATACGTGTTTGTACGTGCGCTAGGTGTTGTGCTGGCTCCGCTGGAAGGCAATATTGATTTAGGTTTTGTGTTGATCGTTCAAAGTGTTTTTGCCTCCGTTGCTTTCCCTGAACAGGTAGGGGAAACTGTCCCACGGGAGAGCAGTTCTTTCTGCTGTTGACAGAGCCGCCTCGCTCTGTCTGCGCTGCCTTTTCCCTGTGAGCACATTTACGTTCTGAAACGTACCACAGACAGCAGAAGGCTGTGCTGTGTTGGTGTCTAAAGCTATAAAACACCAGAGCTTGCAGCTGTGATTCAACGAGAGTAAGATCTCTCATAGACACAACCCCAGTAGGGAGTTGGAGCCGGCCCTTGTGTTTAGCTTGAGGCTAGCTCTCCCTCTAGTGGCAGGAGAATATGCATTTGTCAGACTTACTGTTGCTGTGCCATCATTCTCCGTCAGTAGTCTGCAGAAAGACGCCATGGGGGATTAATTTACTAATGTGACCCTGTCACATTAGTAAATTAATTAGTTAAATTAAACTAAAAGATTGATGGAAGTGAAAAGCGGTGATCATAGCTGCTCCATAACTCTTCATTTCCCTCCTGTCCCCCCTCCTCCCCCCTCCACCAGCTGGACTTCCGGACGCCGCCGGGCTTCGACCGTACGCGCAACGCCGAGATCGGCAACAAGGACATCAAGTTCAAGCACCTGGAGGAGGCGTTCACGTCGGAGCACTGGCTGGTGCGTATCTACAAGGTGAAGAAGCTGGAGAACCGCCAGCCGCTGGAGCGCAAGCTGCGAAGCGTCCTGCCCAAGCCCAAGTACACCTCAAAAAAGGTAACCGCTCAGCCAGGATACCTGACCGGGGTGTCTTATGATCTGAGTGCTTTGGCCGTATCCCATTTCAGTGTGACGGTTATACGAAGATACTGCTTAATCATTTCAATATTTCAATGTACAATATGTTTTAAATATTATTCATTGTGTACTATTAGTGATGTTCCACTGCCTTTGTCTTCTGAGCAATGTGTTAAGCAGGGCGATAGCCACATTTTTCAGTTAAAACATTGTCTTTTTTGGTGCCCGTTTTCAGTGGAACGGGTGTTAATTAAGTGTATGTATTAATTCCCTGAACAGACGTCCAAGAGAAAGCGAGGACACATCAGGAACAAGCTGACTCTGAAGAAAGGCAAGAAACAAACGCGGAAATAATGACCAGAGAACCCCCCCCTCCCAACACACACAAACACACACACACATGCTCACAAACACACACTTACACACACACTTACGCACACACTCACACCCGCAACTGTCCAAGAACCTCTCAAAGAAAAACTTGTACGACTTATGAAGAATCATCTATTAAAACAAGCCGCCGCTGTCTGGAGGGGGACCCCAGCTCCCGGGCGGTGGTACCCCTTACCGGTGGTCCCCGCCCCCCACCACGGGCCCGGGGAAGCTCCTAGTGTCCCATCTCTGACCAGCTCCAGACGCATCATCCATTTTATCCTGAGGATATCTTGCTTTCAAACCCTCATTTTTGCGTTCCTTTTCTTTTTCTGTGCTTGAATGTGGCGAAACACTGCTGCGTTCAGCGTCTCAATCCACTCTGTTTTTGTTTTGGTGGTATTTCTTTTTAACTGCGTACTATTAACCGCTCGTTAGGTCCGGGCTGTTAATCTAATGGGACGGGGTGGGTGGATGGACGTGGCGCTGACTAATACTGTGGAGGCCGGAAGGAATTTTTGCACCAAAGACCCAGTAGGGCCTCTGCAACGCGGCCCCCCGCGGCCGCTCACGAGGGTCCGACCGGTGAGAGACTACTTCCTGAAAAAAGGTGTGTACGGAGGTCTTGTAAGAGGAGCGCCGGCGTTTAGACGCGTCTGTGATAACTTATTTTGAGTCATCTCCATTCTAAACGATTCGCTAATAAAAACAAGAATGGCTTGATGTGTATATATGTGGAGAAAATGTCTGAAAGGGTTCTAATATATTGGATTATTGTGGTGGTTTTCTTTGTTTTAATATGGAGATTCTGTTTGTTTCTTTGTTGGTGTCTATGGGCGGCGTGGCAGCAAATCAATCCGTGAATGCAATAAATTCCTAATGAATAAAGTCTTATGGAGGGAGTTGAGGTTTTGTTATGAGAATGAATGTGAATTTTTACTAAGACTTATTCACCCAATGCTTCGATTGTACGTGCTGCTGCTAGTTTTAAAGAAGGGGTAGTTCTAATAAATTAGTCCTCCCGTCCACCAGTGGGAGCTCTCCTGAGTAAGCCTAGTGCCTCATTGCTGGTCACCACTTGAGTGTTTCTTTGGCTTGTCACGTGTTTACTCGTATTACATATAGTTTGACAGTGGGAAGATTTGGCAATGGCTGTCAATGATGGAATTGAAGGGGGTTGGGGGGGTAGACCGGGTGAAGAACCCTTAAGAGGGCAAGAGACCCATGCAAATTGAAGTCTAGTGAGCCAGTGTAAATGGAAAGGCCAGCATTACATTTGGATATATGTTTTGTCTGACCATGTCCCCTATATTTTGTTTTTTCTGCTATGGGCACTGCACTGTTCCTGGCTCTTTAGAGGTCCGTATAGGCCTGTTCTGTTGTTGTGGGGGTTCTTGGGCCCACTGTTGGAATGTGTTGTTAAACTAAATGGCTCATCACGTGACTAAAGGGCTTTTTATTGTTCCACGTTCCCGCAACGCAATGACCACGCAGACGCTTCGACGCAGTGGTAAACGTTTATGGTTCTGCGTCGGGTTTTAGTAAGCGGACCAATCACAGCCCTCGCTGCTGCGTCGCCTCGACGGAAGATTTTTGGGAGGCACACGTCCGGCCCTTGCGGTGGACGCAAGGAGGGAAGCAAGGACGTAGGGGGTCCGTAAACCCCTTGCGTTGCGGGAACGTGGAACCACAAAAAGCCCTTAACACGTTATGGAGTTGCACTTCCTCCTCACACCTAGTGCATCTTTTTCCAACGGTTATTTTCTTTTCTGTTTTTCATTTTGGCCATGTTCTGTGAGGGAGTCTCACAAAACAGATGTTGGACTGATATCTAAGGCTACGTTTACATGATGACGTCTGAACAGAAGACGCAAAAGTGGCGTCGCGTCTTCACTTTTTATTCCGCGTTTAGACGAGCGTTTTCGGGAGGAAATCTGCGTGCATACGGTGACGCAAAAGTGTGGATTTCGATTGGGTATGCATGTCAGGCGGCTAGGTGGTGCTGTGATACACCATCACACAACACCACCATGTCTGAGCGCATGTGTACAATCTTCCTCCTTCTCTTATCTGCGCCGCGAAAACCAAAACATAATTACAGATCCTTCTCTGTTCAGTAATACTATCTGTACATTTCGTGGAAAGACTCCTGTAAGTTTGTTATAGCTGCCAGAGCAGCTTGACGGTCCGACGCATGGAAATAATATAACATGTTTGTTTATTTCCCTGTACTGGCGCTGTATGTGACGTAAACGCGTACGCGACGTGAGCAGATCTGAGCAGAGTTTTGCGTCTTGGCAGTGTAGACGGAAACGCTACGGCGGACCGTATTCAAGTTTTCCATTCTGGAGGGTGGTTTCAGATTTTTGCGTTTTTAAGCCCCAAAAACGCCGTCACCGTCTAGACGAAAGGCACTTCCGATAAAATATTTTGTCGTTTTTACCCGCAAGCGTCCTTGTGTAAACGACGCCTAAAATGGCTACATTCGCACTAATTTCGGTTTCTTTGGTAGGTCAGTAGAAGTTCACCTATACCATACTATACTGGTATCCCAAATTACCGCCAAGGCAACAAGGGACCGTAGCTAAAGAGTTGTGAGTGCAGAAAGTGTCATTGTTTTACATAAAAGCATATCAGTTCCTTCCGAGTTGAGATGAAGCCTTAATGTTATTTATATTGTAGAAAAATAAATAAAATACAAAACATTCTTAATTATT
Source organism: Pollachius pollachius (assembly GCF_949987615.1). NCBI lineage: Eukaryota > Metazoa > Chordata > Actinopteri > Gadiformes > Gadidae > Pollachius > Pollachius pollachius. The sequence continues at coordinate 9,537,103 of NC_136946.1, read as the reverse complement.
TTAAAACCTTTTTTGTTTTTAATTTCTTTTTTTTTTTTACTTTTTTGATGTTTAGTGCTTTTTTGTGTTAAGTCTTCAGCGCCACTGGATTCACTATTTTTGATGCATTGCCCTAAAAAAAACATTCTTTCCTCTTGCTCAACCTCAAGGTTTACATTTTTACATTGTTTTGTTTGCTCATGTTGAAATGTAGACCAGATTAAAACAACTATTCAAGTTTGCAAAAATGCTTGTTTGATTTTTTCCGTCTATCGCTAAAGTCTGAAATTTTCTATTATCTTCCTTGTAAATTAAAAAAAAATGTTGATAAAGTTAAACTTTGTTGAAACTTCACCTCTTCATTGAGTGAGTCCAAATTATTTTTACAGCTTAGTTTGTAGACAAACCACACGAGGGCAGTGTTAGTCAAGTCATCTGCTCACTTGGTTACTAACGACCCTATGAATTATCCTTGGTAGCCTGAAGCAGCAATTATCAAAGTGGGGTCCACGAAAATAATTAAAAATAGTCTAATTACTAGGAGGAAGGGGCAATTCTAAGATGAGATCTTTAGGGGGATCAGCACATAATAAGGATGTGGCATGCTTATTGTCAAGTGTTGAATAGTGACTGCAGCCACACACTTCCATGTCAATATGGTTTCTACAATGTGAAGCAGAAAAAGGCTTTGTTGAGGCTTGCACTGTTGAGGCTTTGTTGAGGCTTACACAATACCCTAAAACCCTGCTTTCCTACTACCGAAATGTATGGTAAATTGCAGCATCAAGTGTTTATAGAGCATTGTTAACATAGTAAATAGTTTGTGAATCAATCTCATGAACAATTCTCTAACTCAATCATTTTTACCTGATTATGAATTGCTTCCTAATGGGTAGTCATGTAATGAACACTTAGTCCACTTACCCCTAGTGTGCAGTTTAACTGTTTCTCTTCCACCAATACAATCACACTGAATGGGATTTGATTTATTCAAGTATCTCACAGGTTGGGAGTAAAGCTGATGGCATCCTGTTAAGACGGAAACACTCACATAGTGATCATCCACAGGGCACAAACGGCTCACAGACCATAGTTGAAACAAAAGTACGCCCACATTTTGACATTGGTGACTGATCAGTTTATAGGGAAACTGTCTGGAGGCCCGACTAATGCTAAGTCGTCCTACCTTACAGCAAACGGAATAACTGCGATTCATTGTGTTTATTTCTTTTAGTATATAGTATAAAGTGAAGTGGAAAGCACAAGATTAAGAGTAACAAAATCTGGAACTTAAATCAGTCGATTCAATCATACTATACTGCAGAAGTCAAAAAAAAATAGATCCATCATTTAAATTGCACATTTATTAGAACAAAGATTCTACTAAACCTTTTTATTTTTCTTCAAAGTCTCCTTCAACCTATGGTTTGTGGCGTTGCATAGGTATTCTACCTAAAAAGTGATTCGGTCATGGGTCAAGAAAGAACATGGACAATACATTCAGGATATCGAGTGTGAACAGAAGTGAAATTAACGTTTGATCAAATTAAGACAAATGGATGTGTGTGTGTGTGGCGTGTATTCTAATGCGGACACCTTCTCCGTCTCACATCAGCGTTTCCTTCTTTTAAAAAAGTGCTCGCTAGTTTCATATAAAGCTAGTTTTCATGAACAATGGAACACAGTGGTTGTTTTCTGGCAGTTTGTTGGTACCTGTGATTACACCTTGACGACCTTAGATTCGACAGCAGAGTGTACCGACGTTGTGTTGAAACAAAAATGGTTGAGAAGTATATAGGTTTAGGTACATCTCGCTACCTAAACATCACCAATTCGGGAAGGAATCGACCAATGCTTGTCTCTAGGTCCCTGCATTGCTTTGTCCACTAACACTGAATAAACAACACACTGACCTACATGTTCCTTCTCACCGTCATAAGAATATTTGAGAAATTGTTAAAAATATCACACAGCAAAGGGTTACATTTTTTGGCAATGGCAGAAATACATGGTGAAAGAAAAAAAGGCATGTGGATAAGCATATTCAGGACTCAAGTTGTAAATAGATTACTGGAAACATCTCCTTGCACACGTGGCTTCCCTCTTTAATACTCTGGGGAGCTTAATGCCTTCTTTCATCTTCCTGCAGCCAAACAGTGGCTCCCTCGAGTGGGGGACTGGGGGTCGTGTCCTTCCCCATATGCATCCCCTCCTATGCATGTTTAAAATATCTCTGGGCTTCATCCAACAGAGATATATTTGCATCGCCGAGCGTGAGCTGAGTGCACCCTCTGCCTAATCACCTCTATGCTACGCAAAGGATACACACACACACTCAAACACAGAAGACCCCCCCCCAGGGTAAACGTAATATTGTGTATCGTACAGGAAGTGTGTCTGTGTGTGTGTGTGCATGGTATTATTGAGCTAATGCCTGTGATTAGAGGGTGAATGTAGGGGGAAAACAAGGGTGCATTAGGAAGGGGTGGAAACCGAGGCATTTCCCTTGATGGGAATAAATTACTAGGCTGATGAAAGCTCACCGTGGCACAATAACAGACATGGAGACAACACACTGCCGTCCACGTTGTGTACAAAATCAATGAGACCCTAGTACCAACATCGTGACCGGGTACATTCATGTTCTAGCGGTTAAAAAATGAAATAAAATAAAAACATCCACAAACGGTGAGGTGTCCGGTTTCGCCGCCGGCCGCGATGACAAAGCAGGCGGTCATTTTGTTGTTGTCGCGCGGCGGCGTGCGCTTAGAGGAACCACGTTAAGCCTGGCAACGCTTTGTGTGTGAGACGCACATCTGCCGTCCCCCGAGCAGATCTGTGATGGCGGCCGCGCCAAGCGGTACGATTTGGATTTGTTTTAAAGCTGCATGACAACGAAAGGCTTTGGAATGTGGAAAAATAGACACTGAGCACACACACACACACACACGTGCGTGAGGAGAGCAGCACAAACACCGGTGGCGAATGTCTTTGAGTGCGCAAGAAAAAAAAAACTAAATATATATAGAAATACTCTCACGCGATACTATCATATAAAAATGTATACTATATTTGTCTGATAAAGAACCCTGCAACGAGACTCACCGATACAGTGATGACCCCCCCCTCCCCCCAACCCCGCCAAAACCATTTGGCACCTGGTTCCCTTCCATGTTCCTCCTCAGTGTCTTTGCCGTCAGAGTGGAGGAGGAGGAGGAGGATGGGGAGAGGGGGGAGAGAGGTGGAGCACCACGGCACCTAGAAGGGTTTTTATTGATAGTCCAGGGGGTAGTGGGGGTGTTGCGGTCAGGGAGACTTCCGCAGTGTGTTGTTGAAGGTCCAGCCTTCTCCCTGCACATCGAGGGAAGGGGGGAGAGGAGAGGAGAGAGTTGGTGAGCTGAGAAAATATATTTTCAGTATTTTTTTAGTTTTCACAGTTCACAATTCTTTTGGACGTTATCTCAACTTGGATCGCTGCAGAGTTTGACAGAACGCTACGATTCCATCGGCTCATTATTTTATCCTCGTACTGCAATCTGCGCGGAGGTCACGGACGGTGGGACACACAAATTGAAACTCGGGAGCGGCTTTTGTGATAATATCGTGTCGACCACATAGTGATAGTGAAACGTTTTGAGGAACAAACCGAGGAGAGCAGACAACTTGCTGGAGGGGAATTTGGAAAATGTCACTATTTGGAATATCTCAAAGTCATGTCGGAAACATCACTGACATGATACTTTGGCCATGTTAGCCAGCTCTACAGAATACATTCAAATAGATCTCAGTAATTGTCCTATGAAGTCATCAGTTCGGAACTCAGACAACTACCCTCATCGACAACAACACAACATACCAAAACAACAGGACAACAGTATAAAACTAGTAAAGAATCCTTATATAGCAGAAAAAGGTCTAGAAAAATGATGGAGAGAATATGTTTTTGGGGAAAAGGAGGTATAAAAATATATACCTAATTTTTCTAAATCTTTTTTTTTTTTTTACTAGTTTTCTATACCTCCTTTTCCAAAAATAATATTCTCCTTAATTTTTCTGTACCTCCTTTTTCCCCAAAAAATATTCTCTATTTTTTTTGGATAAACCAAATGATAGAAGATCCAGGACAGCTTATCGCACATCCTCCCTATAGCATGACATGGCATGTTGTTGTACTGTTCTAGTATAGATCCTAGCAGTACCTCCTTGGTGAAGTGTTTGGGGGTCCAGGGCGTGTTGTTCCCCGCTCTCTGCTTCTCCTCTGCCCTCTGGCGTTCCTCCAGCTGGTGCTTGTGTTCCGTGGCCTCCTCCATGTTCCCCTCCTTCAGAGACCTGGTGACGTGCTGCCACAACCGCCTTGGGGACACACACACACGATCACGCACACATAAGCATGCACACACACACACACACACACAAAGAATACACACACAAAAGCATGCACACACACACACACACACACACAAAGAATACACACACACACAAGCATGCACACACACACAAACAGACAGACAGGCAGGCAGACAGGCAGGAAGGCAGACAGACAGAACCATTTTAGCACATTGCTGATGTCCCAGCTCAACATAACACTCTATCCATTCCAGATGCTGTCATTGTTCCAACAGCAGCAGTGTGCAGAAGGCCCCAGGCTCGCCGCCTCTCCTGGCTCACCTGGACTCGGTCCGGCCCTGCTTGTCCACCGGCCGCAGCTTCTTCTTGATGACGGGCAGCCTGGCTGTGTCCATCACCTTGGTCTCCCCGTTGCTGTAGGTGAACTCCAGCGTGCCGTTCCACTCCCCCTGGGCCTTACACACCACCACGTTGGTGGGGTTGTGCTTCACCTCCGCAGTCACTCTGCCCAGCAAAGGAGGAAGAGGACAGTTGGGTTTAGGGACGTGCATTTATGGATCTGGGATTTCACGACACTCGTGGAGGTTTCAGGGAGTAGGATAGCCGGCATCTGCGGTCGAGAGATGGATCATTGGTTACCTGTTAGTCTTAAAAATGTAAACATACATCTGTAATTGACGCATGGATGACTTTCTAACCTAACGTGTGTCTTGTTTAATTTTGCAACTGCAAAATGAATGAATGCATTCTTTGTCCAGTAACACTGAACAAACAGCAGAGTGACCTATGTTTCTTTCTCTTGAAAATAATATTTTTTTCGACCAATCAGATCGCTCAAAAAAGATACAAATTTTCGACCAATCAGAACACTCGAAAATATTACAATTTTAAACGAATCAGATTGCGCTAAATAAATTACATTTTTCGACCAATGGAATCGCTTGAAAAATATTTAAATTTTTGACCAATCAGATAGCTTGAAAAATCTAAAGAATTTCGACCAATGAGATCGCTCGAAAATAAATTAAAATTGTCGACCAATCAGATCACTCCATCATTTTCTCTACCTCCTTTTCTAAAAAAAATATTCTCTCCATCATTGTCTATATCTTTTTTTCTAGATTTTTTATTCTCTCCATAATTTTTCTATAAATCATGGAGAGCATATTTTATGGGAAAAAAATTGCTATAGAAAAATGATGGGAGAGAATAAAGGAGAAACACGGCGCTAACTTCCAGAACCCCCTCGGTCTTACCGGTGGACCTTCCCTCCGTAGAAGGGCTTGGTGTGGAAGGTGACGGTGGCCGAGTAGCCGCTCTTGGCACAGCTGATAGAGACCTTTCCCCCCAGCTCCACCCAGGGCACGGTGAGGATGGAGCGGGCGAAGGCGCTGGGCAGCGTGAACACGTAGTCCTCGTCGTGGTCCAGCAGGCTCAGCACTCCTGGGAGGGGGGAGGAGGGGGCAGCAGGGTCAAGCCAGGGGCAACGCTTTTTGATGTGTGAAAAATAAAATAATTGCCAGGTTTCTTTTCCAATAAATTATAAGACGAAAACACAATTAAAGCATTAGCTGCTTTTCATTACTTATTAACGTTAAGGGGCTGTCTGGTTCGGATTCTGAATATGAACGCAATGCATGATGGGCGACATGTTTCGATTACTATTCAGTCGTTCGTGAGCGGATATCATCCAGAGTCAATTGGTTTCATCAGGTAGTGGTTTGGCCCTTACAGGGAGACTGTGGACCCAGGAACCTTTCAGCTTGGAATCAAACCTCCTAACCTCTCTTGACTATCTATCCCCTCCCCCAGTGTTGGAATAGATGAGTGCAACTGTATTAGATTTTAGCATATGTTAAACAATATGTTCAAATATGTGACATACCATATTTACCTAGTAGGCTTACTTTGCCTGCCAGCAAGTGGTAGTACTGGTGGCTGTGGGAACCACTAACCTCCTTACACCCGCCATTTCACCAGAGTTTAACAATTGAATTCCACCAGACACTGAATGGCTTTGTTACGATATTTAACTCAATAGTCTCAAACAGTAATTGAATCTCCTGATTTAACCTGGTATGTGGACTGATGTGTTTCTCCCAGCACGGAATCGGTAATAGCTTTAATGCATTAGCACCTATTACTTATTCTCCTTATAACACCACCGTGGCAGGGATCACTCTTTATAGGCTGAGGTAGAAAATGCATTGTGCTGCAGAGCAAGTCACATATTTTAAGCTCTGCATTTCATTTATAAGGCCTAGGAGAATATCACAAGCAGAGATGTTATTCATTGTTATGCAACAGTATTTGTTATTTTATGTTCAAATAAAATATATATATATAAAAAAAGTACTTTGTTCTCATCAATGTTGATGTTTCAGTTTCCCTCTCTGACCACAATTTAATAAAACATGTCTGTGTGTAACGGTGGTCCTCCTCAATGGCTTCCAGCAGCGTCATAGCTGATCAAGTGACCGGTGAGAGGGGAGAGGTGAAAACAGGAGCCGGCAGGTTTCACTACAGCTAAGTGCATGAATATCATGCTCGTCATCCATCACTCTTCCACTCAGGTCAATCCGATACCAGAAACACCAAAGAACATCCAACACAGACGTAGCCGTCGAGCAAACAAAGGTGTGACTCAGCGGCAACGTATTTATTTTTGGCTGCAAGTAATATTTTCCCAGGCATTAGTTTTTCCCTCGACGCCCCCGCGGAACGACGGAGAAGCAAGGCCTATTGATTTCTCCGTGAGAGACGGATCACGTCTTTCTCTGAGTCATAACCCCCGAGACGAGGGGATGTCTTGGGGCCTGTATCGCTAGCACTGCAGTGACGCACACATAGCGCACGTCTGAGTGAGAACGTCAACACTCTCTGCAACGCCTGCTGCTTCCCTTCATTAACTAGGATGCATTGTGTTTCTCCTGGCCTGCAGACACTCAACATTCTCTGCTCTTGAGATGCCTTGTGATTCTCTCACAGACAGACAGACAGACAGACAGACAGACAGACAGACAGACAGACAGACAGACAGACAGACAGACAGACAGACAGACAGACAGACAGACAGACAGACGGTGGCCTACCTTCCCCCACCATGGACACCCCTATGGACATCCCCATGAACTTGCTCTTGGTCCACACGTGGGCGTTCACACACATGTTCCTCTCCCGGCACTCGCAGTAGAACCCGGACACGGGCGGGTGGTGGGACACCTGCTCCGCCACGAAGCCCACCCGGTAGCAGCCTCCCGGGTTAGGGTCCTCTGGCGCAGGGCTGGGCTGGGGGTTGTTGCTAGGGGCCCAGGACGGATCCCGCCCGTGGGACCCCTGGTTGGACCGCACCAGGGGTTTGACCTTGTCCCGCGGCACCTCCCAGGAGCAGTGGAAGCTCTCGCCCAGGACGGGGTTGTAGGGCTTCTTGGCCACGGCGCCCTTGCGGCCCTCGTGGAAGGCGGTCAGGTAGTACTCCACGAAGCGGACCATGCGCTCCTCGGGGGTGGTCCCGGCCGTGATGGACAGGAACATGTCCGGGTGGGCCATGAAGTTGGCGTACATCTCCAGCAGCGAGCGCTTCTCCAGGATGAAGGTGGGCAGCACCACCTGGAGGAGAGACGGAGAGGCGGGGAGACACGAATTAGGAGCACTCCACTGCCAAAGAAGACTGTGACTTCGATGTAGGACATTGTGCTTATTGTGTTAATGACATTGTCTTTATTGTGTTCGGTTTACTCTGATGTTTCTGGCTTTGGCTGAGCAACTGTGACAGGTAATTTCCTTCGGGATCAATAAAGGTGTCTGTCTCTGTGTCTGTACGTTACAAGCAAACTGAATTCTCTACAGGGTTGCAAAGTTTAATATCAAGCACAGGGAGGGAGTGAAACTGGAAAGCGTGGGAAATGAATCCTTCTTCCTGCAGCTTAATTTCACAAACATCACTTCCTGACAGATTTCCTGCCACTGATTAAACCCCTCTAAAATGACCACCAATATGGGTTTTGTCATAAAAATGTCTCTTTTATCTCACAACTTTTTGTTTTCTCCCTCGGACCAGGGTCCTGAGCAAAAAAAAGCGATTTCCGAATATCCCCAATGTGTTAGTGAATGTCGGCCCCTACCCGCGTGAGATCCATGCCCAGTTTGAGCTGGGAGAGCAGGTGGAGGATGATGCTCCGCTGGTCGTCCAGCACCCCCAGGTCCTCCTCCTCGTTGTCCTCCACGTCCGTCATCTCCTCCCTGGGGCCGATGTCCTCCAGGCTCGGGTACTGCTGCTGCTGCTGTCTTTGTGGTGGCTGCTGCTGGACAAGCAGGGAGCCAGATGGATTCACACACAGGATAAGGGAACCCGGGCCGTTTAAAGGGGCAGTGCACCAATTTAACACGTAAGGACTACTGTCTGCTAGCTGGAAAGCCAGTAGGTTTCAATAATCTGGTAAACAATAGTTGTCACTAATTAAGTGTTTTGCATCACTTCGCGTCAAGGATGTGAAATGTTTGGGGGCGGAGTTTCGGCACCAGTGTTTTTTTCCTTGTTTGTCAAACATAAATAACTTTTTGTAGTCAACATATTCCTTGTAAACTGGTTATTTAAATCTAGTTACACAGATTATATTTGAAGGAGGCAGAACAATATTGAATGACCCACAGAGTATGGTCAACATGTAAAATCAACAAACTTTCCCTTTAATAATGGTGCAATCCATAAATCCACCAGTTCCTCCATACGTTTCAATGCGTGACTTTGGTTTATAACTTTAATTACCACACAGAGAAGGATGAGCTACACAAGGGCCTTGTCAAAGTAATGAAAGCCTCACAGATAAATATGTACAGCATTGTTTACAGTGACAAATCTCGGTCTGAAATGCCACCGAGGGAAACATGTACATGGCTGGTTGAGTCTGTAGCGCTGATTTCCCTAAATGGAACCAACCCTCCATTAACTATACGAGCAGCACCTGGGCTGTCTGTTTGGACACCTCTGTGACTCGGCTCCATATGGTTTTCAGGGAGCTTTAAGCCTTAGCAAGAGCCTTGATGCCTAAATGAATTTGCATGTCAACCCTACTTAGCAATTGGTCTAATTGTACCGCTGAGGAAGCAGGAATTCCAACATGGAAGACCTATTCCAATATATCCAGGTTCCAGTCTGGTACCTGGTTATAGACTAGTGAAGTAGCCATACAATAGGTGCCCGTTCGGAGCCGACCGATTGTTTGGGCTTCGGTATTGCTGCATGAAACCAAACAACGTCAAACCCGACACTGCATTTCCTTTAGTCCTCAGCAATACTCCCGCCAAAGGAAGGGAACTAGATCAGAAGAACGGTTGTTGAGAAATAGAGAAAAAGTCAGACAAACAAACAGAAGCTCAGCTAATATCCGGGGAGTCAATTCTAGAAAATTCAGTTTTACTCGTGAACATGGATTAGAACCTAGAAAATGAATTATCACTGACAACTTAATTCAAACGGTAACAAAGAATTACTAAGACTATCAAATTCTAACACTTTCTTTCAAAACTTTCTCCTTGAGCGATAATTACAAGTCAAACCACTAAGTTGGTAGTTTAGTTAAAAAGATGTCTAGCACAATGTTCTTTAACAAGAGACGCAGCAGAAGCTCAGGGTATTTGATTGACAGGAGTAGGAGAGGGTGGGGAGCTGTGTGTTATTGCAGCGTTCAGCTGGCAGCAGGTCCCATCTGGGTCAGGGGGAACGCTCTAAGCATGTGATATTGTGAATAGAGAGGGAGAAAAGAGATGGAGGATGATATTAATATATATAATGCAAGATGAAAGTGCTTCTCACCCGTGGGGCAACAAATACTCTTCTATGCTTTGATTCTTAACAAATGTCTCTCTGTCTCTCCCTTTCTCCCTCTCTCCTTACCCCCTGTCTATCCAAATGGTGGATCAGGCTGATAGAGGGCTAAATAATGTACCATGTTGTGGTTGGATAGGAAAACGTATTGGACATTTGTGCTATTCACATCCAATTACGTCAGGACACAACATGAACAACAGAAGTATCCCTTGTGGGAGGCTGCAACAGCTTGTATCGGTTCGCAGCCTTATTAATGTGTGAAGATGATGCTTTGGTAGAACCGTCTCGGACACAAACGTATGGAAATAACGATGAAAATAAACAGACGCAAATCCAAACAGAAACACAGTGGACAAATACTAGGCTTGGAAACATGCAGAGATACATGCAAAAATCGAAGACCGAGACCAAGAACAACAAACCGGTTGTTGTGTAAGCCTGTTTTGTCTCCCTAACTGCCCCGGTTGCTGTCTATGTCATGTGTATACAGTATGTGGTGGTTGTCTACTTTCTCTTTTCTCACATGGAGCTTCTCCATCCATTCAACCGTATAACCTTTTCAGTCCTGCAACGTAAACGCATCATTTCAGACCGGTGACGATAACGAGTGCAACCTCGAATGAGCTGTGGAACCTTGAATTAAGAGAAACTGTCTAGCACAGTTTCAGATCAGTCTGAGATGATGAGATCACGCCCTCTTCGTGATCTCATTTAAACGTTTAAACGGCCGAGCGATTTCGTTGTTGAACTTCATACAGCTTTCCACTCATTGTCACCTGTATTCAAAATGTTTGGTTGCCATGGAGATTCCTGCTTTGGTCAGGCATACACTGTCGCAATAGAAGTGTATGGATCATAGCGTAATAAGTAATTTCTGTCATAATTAATTCTGATTTTGCAATTAGGGGGGGCCACAGTGCCCGCCTAGTTATGGAATTATTTTCACAGTTGGCGTGGAGCAACTGTAGGAATAAAGATGAAGGGAGGTGGCTGCTGTCATCTGAATATTTCATCCCATGCATCACGTGAATCTGATGTATAGGTCGTTCATCACAGCAAACGCAACACACACACCCACACTCCTTCCATTGAGCATGGCATGCCATGAAGCCTTTTTACGTTCAACATTTGTTATGCACACGTGCGCACAAAAAACATTGACACACACACACACACACCCACACACACACACACACAAGTAGCTTGTACATTTTTCCGAGTTATAAATAGAATTGAGAAGCAAAGGGGAGAAGGGACGGGAAGGTGCGTGCACGTTTGTGTGCCGGTGTGTGCGCGACACCAGCACTACTAACTGATTAAACAGCCTCTTGATAGCAGCGGGAAATTGCTGTTCAGGAGGAAATGAGCAGTGAGGGGTTCTGAGTCGCTCAACCTCGCCCTGATCTGGCATCTCACAGGGCCCATCACGTCCAGCGCAGTGCTGCTTAACTACATTTATTCAGCTTGGGAAAGGATAGGAAATGACACATAGAGGCTGGGACTTTTTTTTGTGAGGAGGGTTTACTGTGGCAATCCTGAAGATTGTCCATCATATGGTTAACCCTTATCTTCTCTAGTTCTCAAGCAGCCTCTGATGAGGAACGTTTGGTTAAGCTAAACGTTAATAAGATGGTTATACACAACCTCACCTACAGGGAGGTACAGGTTGAACCTATTTTGCCATTACCAGACACACGGGTACCAGTGCTGCAGATTAGATTAGAGATTGACTTCTGACACAAGTTGTACGAGGGACCCTTCAGACCAATGTTAATTTGATCAGATCCAATCAGGTTTAAATCCACATGGGCAGTCCAGTAACAACTGTTCAGTAAAATTAGGTAGATTTCATTATTAGTTTCATTATTGAGCAAAGTTTTTTCCTTTTTTTTTTTTACAACTTTTAAGGGTTTAGGTGCAGTCAACAAGCAAATGACATGTACAGTACATAACAATACTAAGTAAAATTTATTTCAAACACTTAAAATACATACAAGTAAACAATAACACACTTGAATATTCACACACACACACACACACACACCCCCCCCACACACACACACACACACACACACACACACACAGTATGTTTGGAAAGTACTGCCTTGAGTACTTTCCAACCACAAGTCTGTACTGATTGTACTAGACCACAAGTCCAGCACAATCTATACTTTTTCACAATCAAAGTCCAATTAAATTCCCGCTGTTCGAAAAAAACACCCACACTCACTTCTTGAGGTGATGTAATATCCAAAAATGTTCCCCAAGTCAAATGGTGCTGCTTCGCCTACAAACAAAGCTCCAAAATGAAAGTCCAATGGCCAAATCTAAATGTCTACTCTTGGGAGCAAATACACAGGCTCCTTCCTTCCTTCCTTCCCCCTTGCTTTTCGCAGGCCACTGCAGGGCTGCATGTGATGGCAGGCTTCTGTATAGAAGGCTCTGTGAGAGGCTTTTGTATGTGGAGGTGACTCACAGAGGCAAACAGAGAGAGGGAGTGAGAGAGAGAAAGAGAGAGGGAGTGAGAGAGAGAGAGAGAGAGAGAGAGAGAGATAGAGAGATCGAGAGGGAGACAGGGAATGGCCTGTGAAATGAGACCTAAGTAGAGAGAGAGAGTGAACGAGAGTGCGAGAGAGAGAGAAACAGAGTGCGAGAATGCCCTGGGAGATGAGAAATAAGGATCGCTAGAGAGAGAGAGAGAGAGAGAGAGCGAGAGTGAAGCAAGATAGAGAGACCTGCCGACACCAATGACTTCCTCTGCCGCGATAATTGCCGCCCCCCATCCCCCCTCCCATCCCCAACAAGACACCACCTCTTCTAACGTTCACGTGTTTCCCTGCTCCTCTCCACGCAACCCCACCTACAACCCTGTGCCCACCCACTCACCAACGTCACTTCTCCCCCAGGCTTCCCCCGTGCCCCTCCCCCTTACTCACAAGCCTTTCTCCACACACACACACACACGTGTCGTTTTCCTTTCCACTCGCTCTGATTTCTGTGTCGCCTTTTCCATGGCGCTGTCAATGTCTCCACCACCTCCTTCCCCCCCCCCTGTCTCCTTCCCCCTCTCTCTCCAGTGTCCCTGTGTCTCTCGATCGCCCCTCTCTCTGTGGTCACCTTGGCGTCCACCCGTGTGCCTTTCATTGGAGACGCACACCTCTTCCAGTTCCTATTCATCCCATATACTCTCTTCTCCATTGTTCCAGACAGTCTCTTCTCCATTGTTTCTTCTTTCATTCACAATTCAAGTCTATGCTTGCTTTCCACTCCCCCCCCCCCCCGCCCACACACAGACACACACCTCCTCCACCAACACCACCACCACCATCCCATTCATGCCAGCCACTATTCCATTCTTTTTCATGTGTCGCCCTCATTTCAATTCCCTCGTTCTCCAGCCTGCTTTCTCTCTCCACCCCGCCGCCACCATCCATTTCTGTTTCTTTATCTCACACCTAATCTCTCTCGCCCCCTCTTTTGCTTCCCCTTCATTCCTCCTCTTCTCTCTCTCATCAAGGACTCAGGGGAGGGGGGAAGAGAGAGAGAGAGAGAGAGAGAGAGAGAGAGAGAGAGAGAGAGGTTAGAAATGTATTGCCATCTTCAAAGGCAGCCGCCTGCCCAAGCTTCCCAACGAGACCTAACCTTTAAAGGCACAGGGCCTTCCTCATCCTCATCCTCATCCTCCCCCTCAACCCTACCTCTCCAGAATGTCAGCCCTACACACACACACACACACACACACACACACACACACACACACACACACACCCTTTCATCCGGTAGCTTTGCTCATCGTCGTCATGTGCCCTGTCTGAGGAACAGGAATGGATAGGGGGGTGGAGGGGTGGGGGGTTTGTGAGGCTGGACAGTCGAGGGGTTGCCAGCCAGATGACCTTTCGCTAACAATGGTCTCCGTCCGTAATAAGGGGACCCCTCTTGACGCTCGAGGGAGACTAAAATAGTGACAACTCTCGTCTCATACTCTGTACTCATAATCACTCCTCCTTGACAGCGACGGCAACGTTTTGAAAACTATCCATAAATGAAGAAGAGGTTGACTAGTTGAAGTATTAGTCATCGCCACGCTTTGCCTTGACAATCCAATCATCTGCCTGTGTATGAGTGTGTGTCTTCTGTCCCCCCTCCCATCCGGACATGGTGTGTGTGTAAACTATGTGTGCGTAAGTGTTTCTTAATGAGCGTGCCCCAGCCTTGTGTTCCAAACCCCCAGTCCTCTGCCCCCTTGTTGACGTATCCGCCCCCCCGCCCTCTTTGTTTGGTGGAATAAGCCAAGCGATTTCATAGCCAGCGCTGCGGGGAAGCACGGCGGCGCACACCACTTCAGTGATGGGGGGTGGGGTTACACAGCAGCATCCAGTAGCTTTGAGACACGGCTCTGTTCCCCGCCGCACGAGCGCCTCGCTAACAGAACAGTGGCTCGACGTGAGCTCCGTCAGAGAGCGTCGCTGTTGAACTCAAAGCGTGACTCACTGAACAGAGCTGCACAGAAGTATCATTACAGCGGAGACGGGTATAAAGCATTGCCGAGATGAAGTGATTTATATTCGAGCTAAAGTGAGTTATGATAAACTGTGTGTGTGTGGTGTGTACGATGGGTGTGTGTGTGTGTGTGTGTGCGCGCGTGTTTGTATCTGTGCGTGCGTGTGCGTGTGTATGTGTGTGTGGGGGAGAGCTGATGTCTCGGTGGTGTTGCAGTGGGTGAAAGTGATACGGGGAGGGCCTTGTTATAGAGCAGGTGTGAACAGGAGGCTGAGACTGTAATTAAAATATGTGTTTTGTACTTTGATCATCTTACGAGAGAACGGGCACAAAAATGCCCCCTCACCACACACAAACACACACAGTAAGTGTATTTAAAGGAAAACTGAGGAAAACATTTTAATTAATGGTAATTTATGTTAAATAAACTGTCCATAGTAAGGGATGTTGTCCATTATTGAAAACAAGTTTTTAGCGTCTTAAAGCAGGCCTGGGAATATACTGTATTAATAATTCATGAAAAAAAGCTATATTCTAGGGAATACTGGATTTCAAATGGGAAACAATGAGGTTGTCGACACTTCTTTCTCGGCAGATGCTCTCGGCACAGCTGGGCCTTTCACAGGTGCTGCTGGGGCATAACATGATGATCTAACCTTCATCAAAGCCCCTGATCACAACATCAAAAGCTTCCCAGCAGCCAGTTTGTCATGCTTCAGGTCATGATTAATATCAGCGTGCCGCTTTGAATCAGTGTTGACACGCTATGCTCCATAATTGGCACATACTTGTGGGACTACTTGTCATGGTATATTATAGACTAATAATGAGTGTCAAATTAGTAATCAAAGTTTTTGTGTACTACTAAGGAGAATGCAAATAAAACATGCGTGTCCTCGGTTCATTTTCTCGGCACACACACACACACACACCCTTTCTTCCGGTAGCTTTGCTCGTTGTCGTCCCGTCCCGTCTGGAGAACAGCCTGGATATGGGGTGGGAGGGGGGAGAGGGGTATGTGAAGCTGGACAGTGGAGGGGTGGCCACACACACACACACACACACACACACACACACACTCAAAGAAGAATAACTCCAAACAAGGCTCTTCTAGAATGTCTATGTTGTGTCGGCATGGTAACGCAACGCGGACCCTTAGTTACCCGGGGAGATATCTCCGCGTGCGTGAAGAAGTTTAGTTTCGATTGTCGGGTGTCACCCATCTAAGCTGCCCACCAAGCTGAGCTAAAAAAATCCAGAGACAAGAAGCAAGCAGTGAGTCACGACCGGCGCATCCCCACACACAGAGCTCTGCCACCCACCCACCTGCCTGAAGAAGAGACCACCAACACGCTCTAGCCAGTCGCTAACCGGTACGCGGTCTTTTAATGAGAACACTTAGCGAGTCTGTATTTTTAGACAGGCCTACGTCTCATTAGGTAGCAGTGGAGGTATAGGCATCTTGCTCGAGGAGGCTCACAGGGAGAAACGGGCAGTGTTCACCCCTTTAAATGATATCCCCAACTTGCATTGTTAAACTTTTAATAGACTTAGGCAATGATGTGTGAAGAATCGTGTACATCTCATAAGTAACTCTTTTACCGTTTTCTATACACCACAATTATCAATCAAAATTCGAGATTTTTTTTTTATTTGGGGCAGGTGAAGGGCCTCTTTTCAGAGGCCTCACCGTAACACAAACATAGGTGTTGCTCTATGGATGTGGCCGGGCACAGCTAGTAGACTTATCTACACTAATTTAGCCTGGTAGCCGTGCCCTGATAACTAAAAGCAGCAGACCCATCATTAGTGTTAGGAGTGACACCGGTGTTGGTCCTACAATGACCCCTGTGCGTTTGTACCAGGGTCTGTGGTACCAACGTATAGGAATGAATACATTCAGTCCTTTGCTGCTTTCTGCTGGAGACAAGTGGAACTGCAGCCCGGGTGATCACTGACGTGTTTGCTCTGGAGAACATGTGACCCAGTGGGCCAAGCTCCGGCTGCGGCATGACTCGATTATTACACCGCCATCCCCCCTATTGAGCATGCACTCCAACCCATAAGGCCATTTCAATCTACGCCATCAAAACAGTCTCGGTGCCCTATCAAACCGCATCAACGCTTGGCCGCTGTCACTTGCCTCCCCTAAACGTTCACACCTCGAGGTGCTGATTGATTTTATGTCATTTAATGCCACCGCTACACCGGGTGATCCCATCCATAACATCCGCTAGGCTTCAGCTAACAGGTACAGCGCTACTATTGGAAAATGCATAAACAGTGACAACAATTCTGCAAGCGTACGCACTTTCATCGCACGCACGCACACGCACGCTCGCTCGCACACACATATTGGCCTAATGCCAGGTGAAAATAGAAGTAGGCCTACTCGCTCTTGTTGTCTGCTGAATTTTAACCAGACGGGCGGCTGGGAAGTGAAAGGCAGCAGAGAGGACGAGACCTCTTTCGTTTTGCTCTCTCCGCTCTTCAGACCACCAAGGTCGTCGTCCGGACCACTCCAGTTTTGGAATCCGCTTTCCTGCCCTCAGCCAACCAAATGCTTTGAGCTCTTCGGCCTTGACGGGGTTAATGTCTCATTAGAGCAGTGGTATTCACTATTTTTTTCAGGAGAGCCGCACTGACAGGACGACGTCAACAGGAGAGCCATTTTTACCGCAAAGTATCAAAAGCTATAAATCCAGTCATAAATAAGTATGCCTGCTTAATAATATGGCCTCCCTGAAGCAGTGTTACCCACAGAATTTTGTGAAACTGTGGAGGGAACCCGGTCCTTAGCGGGGTCCGGGGGCATGCTCCCCCGGAAGAAAATTTGGTACCTTTTAACCTGGAATGCATCAATCTGGTGCACTTTGAGAGGAAAATTAAGACTTGTGTGACTGTGTGCTATTTTCTGGAATAATGTGGAGACACTGGGTCACATAACATGGAAGCTATTGAAGAATAAGTTAATAAGAATAAGTCCATCCAAAGAGCACATTCTCTCTTGTTATGCAGGAAAACCGCCAATCTGGCAACCCCGCTGTCAGCGTAGAGCCGAGCAAGTTTAAAAATATTTTCTAGACAAGGCTATATTTCCACCTTTTAATGCCGCTGTTGATTTATTTTTTAAATAATTGTTTGTATTGTTTTTTTAAATATCTGTATTCACTGCATGATCATATCACTGTATATTTTTACCACCATGCGAGCCGCAAATAGAGGCTTGGCGAGCCGCATGTGGCTTGCGAGCCGCGCAATGAGTAATGCTGCATTAGAGAATGGACCGGAATCGGTATTGAGATAATGAAACAGCTGCTCTGACTTAACTGAAGTAGAGTAGCGCATTTAACCCTTTCACAGTCCTCCTCGAACCGCACAAAAAATTATAACTGATAATACAGACAAAAAAGGATTCAATTACATTAATGGCTTACATCCCATGTAGCGTTCATTTATTTTCTACGTGGTGGGCGGCATTCAACCGAATAAATCCATCCATCTATTTCATGTCAAACTGCCAAACGGTCTCTATTCTTCAACAGCTTAACAATAGGTCTGAGTCACTTGTCAGCACTGACTGTGAAACCCCATAATACCCTGTTTTACAGCTATCCGTCAATAGGAGGAGGATCGTTATCTTGATGGCTCACAGTGCTGCTCCCCAGCTGTTATAGCGCAGCCTTTGTGGGACAGAGAAACATTGCCCGGCTCCCGTTCGTATACCTCACCCCCCGTTATGGGAAACATGCTGAAGTAGTAGGATTTCCCCCCCCCCCGGGGTCATTAAGTGTTATGTTTTATGCAACGTATTAAATTGTGTGAAGGTTTAATATCTTCGATGAGTGCCTTGACACATAATTGCATGTTTAAATACATATTTAAACCTGCGTCCTCTAACTTTTTTCCATGGCAGTCATCACTTTTGTTTTGAAATGTGATTAGTTTACCATTTTTTCCCCTCCACGGACCAAATTGAACAACATAGAAAATATCCAACTTAGCGTACTTGCGCATACATGGGTGTGATGGGTGTCACATAACAATAGTTATCGTTGCAGTGAAAATGTAACTACAACCAGGGAGGCGTGTAAAAGGGACAGTAAGGAAATGAATTCACAGCACATACTGCTCAGTCGGTTATGCTTCATCTTGGAATCGATCAATGCAACAAACATTGAAGAGCAACGCTTTTAAATACTTCAACATTAAGAGACAGACATACAGCACTTAAAGCTATAAAAAACGTTAAATCAACTAAATGTGGTTCAAGGGCAAGGGGGCTCCAGGCATTACACAATCCTCCTGCGCCCCCCCTCTCTCTACATGCACACACACACACACACACACACTGCGTTGCGTCGCGGCCCAGATACCGCACGCTATTCACGTGCATTCGGAGAGCTAGCGTGTGGCTGAGCCCCAGCGCATCGCTGCATCGTGACCCACTTATTACACAGCAGATCTGCTCAAACTCTCAGCAGCCTGAGAGCACTCTCCCTGCGTCACACGAGACCGAGGGCAAGACATCTCCGAGCGTGACGGGGGAGGATAGAGCACGTAGGGGGAAGCGGGACTCCCCCCTCTGTCTCCGGGGGGGCCGACACCGCCCGCTGACGTCGGCGAGCCCTTCACGAGGGCTGAGGAAAACATGCGTCTTATTTTCTTCAAAATGGCTTCCGCCTTTGCGCATAGCACAGACCCACTCGTACAAACTGCGGCCGCACCGAAAGAGGTTGTTGCGTGTCAACAGCATTCGGAAACAGGGAACCATCTGGAAAGGGAAGAAGGATGCTCGGATGCCAACGCTAAAGGAGAAGCAACCTTTCGGTTCAAGATGATTCACGTTCTTAATAACAATAACAACCGTAATAGGGCGTTTCACCACAGGTGACCTGTGGGAGCCAGGGTGTGGCGCCATGGGGATGGTGAGGAGGAGAGAGGCGAGAATAAAGAGTGTGAACACCATAGAGAGTTGGCAGGCCATCCTCACCTCAGCACCAGGGGACATTCCCTTCTTCCTGAGGGAGGGGGAGGGCTCGGCCAAGCGCAGGGGCGTCGGGCCGCCGTTCTTCAGGTGGTCCACCGAGGGCGACTTTGGCACAGTCCACACAGGTGCACCATCTGGAAGGAGATAGGTGAGGTTAGGACATAGTCGGAGGGAATGGGTGCGGGGGGATATGGTGTGTGTGTGTGTGTTTGTGCGTCTGGTGTGTGTGTGTGTGTGTGTGTGTGTGTGTGTGTGTGTGTGTGTGTGTGTGTAACATATCGGTTCATTGTTAATTTTAGATCAACAAGAGCTTGCTTGAGGCAAAGAGAAAAGAATTGTCTGAATTAAAAAACAGAAGTGTCTCTGGGCAATCATTAAAAAATAAATACAACACACTAATATCAATGATACATTTCCATTATCAAGATACCTTCAGTGGTATGGTCTATTAAATACCATTCATTATTTGACATTTAAATTCTGAATGAGTAGAAACAGCTCCTGCCAAGGTGTTTGAGTGAAAACTTGGCCCCAGTCTGAAGAGGACACTTGAACAGGCAACTCATCCACTACAGTGCATTAAAACACACTTTGGAATTGCTTCTCATAAAAGATCCTATTGCAATCCACTGCAAACGGACTGATATTAAGACCAGCCGCCGCTGCCTCCTCTCATTGCATATCCCAGCAGCCAAATAAGATTTAAAGTCTGAATGCAACAGCCCCAGTCCACATTATCCATTAGTGAGTAGAAAGCGGTGCTGACTGAGAGTGCAGGACGTGCTATGGGAGGTGCCTGCGGCGGGCCCATCCAGGTGAAATGCTATTAAGGATCCCTGGGGTCAGTGTTCCAGTCAACCGACGGGGCGATTTAAAGTGCTAGCCTGCCTGCTCCATTACATACCAGCTGTGTTGGTATATATACCAGGACAGGCATAGACGTCTGCCTTGCTGGCACGCAGTTATATGGTGCATCCGATTAAGTCCCAAAACATTTACTGTTGGAAATGAGTTATTACATGTCTTTATTACCCTGGTCCCTGATTGAAGCATTCCCAATCAGAAACAGCATCTGCAATCACTGGTGTTTCTCAAGAGGTGGTGCTGTCCCTGCAGTTCAATTGGAGTGTTTGATGGGTCTTTAATTTGAGCTGAGACTTTGCTCTGGGATGTCACCGTCAGCACCAGAAGTAGAAATGAGTGGGCTACAGAAGCCATTGAACCTGGCGCATGCAGGTGAACTGAAGGGTCTATGCAGGCCAATGGTGGAAAATCTCGGGTTCAAGAGAGTCAAAAGTGTGGCCATCATTTTTTACCTCACCTATGCAGCAATGCCGCTTGTCTGAATTATCGGTTGTGCATTTGAATTGCGGCCTTTCGAAAATGATGATGCTGTACTCAAAACAGGGAGGATTTTCATATGAACCCGGAAGTTCCAGCTTTGGTGCAGACCAAAACATTGAACAGACAAATGTTCATGCCTATTTTTCAATGACTTTACCTTCTATTTCTGGGCTTGGACACCAAAGTAAATACAGTTATAAGTGTGCCTCTTTTCTTTGTTTCTCAGACAAAAACACAAAACACACTTGATCAAGAAGTACATACAACGTTACATGCCGTCGACATATCTTGATTGCACACCAACCAATATCGCTTTTCTTCATGGTAAAGGCGAAGGGACAGATAGGGCTGGAGCATGGTTGGTGAGCTAAATCCAATTCTTCATGGATTCAACATGCCCTTAAAGGAAATCAGGCAGTGTTGGAGGACCAAAACAAACTTTTTCGGGGAAAGCGATTAAGGTAAGGGGAGAATACGTCCAAAAGCCACCCAGGACCCCCCTGTCAAACCGAAATCTGACAAGGTATTTGGTACACCCCTCAAAGTCCCGGCCCCCTCTGGTCCATAACATTCCCTCTCTTAACAAACCAAGCCTAGACCGCTTGTTCACTTGGCTGATACTCTGGTTCCACGCCAGAGTAGGCCAGTCCCCCCCCCCAATGTGAACCCCCATGCTCAGCTTGCTAGTGGAGAGCAGTGGCCATGCAGTGGCTGCACTGTAGCGAGAATCTCCTGCAGAGGAATTGCTGTGAACAAAAAAAAACATCAAGCCAAAAACCGACCGAGTATCCCCGTTCCCAGCTGCTTCAAGGTGTAACACTTGCCCATGCCATCGTGCCAGACCATGAACAACATTTGGCCAAACAGAGCGCACAGAGTCTCTCGATGTAGAGGAGTGTCGTAAGAAAATAAGCTACGTTAAAGGTGGGTGGGTGAGGTACATGCCGGGAGCAGGGAATGCCTGGACCCCCGCGGGCCCTGTCGTCCAGGCAACAGACGGAAAGAGGTTTGTACTTGCGACTGGGCGGTCCCATTCCGCACCACCCCCTGTCTGACGAACAGGCAGAGGGCAGGGTGACTGCTGACGCACATGGGACAAAAGACCAACAAAGTATGAGGATTAACATGGGATCTGTCAGCCCGACCCAAAGATAAGGCACGCACCAAACGCAACACCAGGAGCCACATTTTGCCTTCTGAAATCTGCTACGTATTGTTATTTCTTCACACCAAAGAAGCAAATGCAGTTTCAAACAGGAGGGACATTGGCCCAAAATCTAATCTAGTTCCACCCTATTGTATATTTGTGTTTTTTTTCCTTTGATTAGAAAGGGGATCCTGTAGCAAGCATGCGCAGGGTTCAATTAAAAGTCAAATTAATTATGAATGAGATGGTGTGCATTTGTTTAGTTTCCAAAAGACAATTTGTTAGGGAGGGTGATTTTCATGGAAAATAATGACATGTGTGAGATAAGGGCTACGGACCACCGGATTTTGAGACAACAATAAAAATAATTCCCCAGCAGAATTTCCCCAGAAGGCCTCCGTTCCAAGGAATGTGCAGTGTTCTTGATCTGTTGTATTCAGCTGTGACACGTGTTAAGCCATTGAACGCAGACATCTACAAACATAGAAGCACCCCATGGCTGCAAAGGATTCCTTTAAAAGAGCTTTATTGATTCAATTTAAATTTGGCACAGTAGGTTGAACATTGTAGCACGGCCGACTCGTAGGCACCAAGGTGGGGTTCTTTGGTAAAGACCGTTAGAGACTTAGGGATAATAGGTTTACTTGACTTTAGACTAAAGTAAGAAATACCTGCATAGTATTAGTAAAATAGGTTCACTTATTTACACATACCCCTATATTTACATTTTCTTCACATACACTTAGCAACACAAGTTTGAAATGCTTTAATGAACTTTTGTAAACAGTGTTGTCTGTAAGTGAACTTCCACACGCATTCACTCATGCATACACTTGGCACGCAGTAAAGATTTTCAGAAGGAATCATTTGCATTTTACTTCATTTGACAGGAAGACAAACAGCAATGAATGGGAAAAACATCTAAAACACAAAAAAACAGAAACAACAAGAGGAACAACAACAAATACATTCACGAAACAGAGGTTCAAGTTCAAAGATCACTGTTTGAACGGAGACAACACTCAACAACATTTACCGCAGACACTCAAGTCCACAGACCCCAATAGGTAGGGACAAAGGCCACAGTCTAGCTCGGCCAGGGGAGCCTTGATGCTGGGGTCGGGCCCTTGATGGGGGGACTGGGGGGAGACGGGGGACAGAGGAAATGGGGATGTAGGTGTGGGGGGCTCCAGAAGCAGAGCTGGAATGGGACCCGGGGCCAACTCACCCGACTGGGCTCCGAGGACGGTGTGGTTGGGCTGGGAGGCCTTAGAGAGGGGCTGGCCCTGGCTCTGCTGGAGGATGTTCAGACACTCCCCCAGGCAGCTGAGGGTGGCCGCCGAGGTGGCCTTGAGCAGCAGCAGGTCCTGGTCCAGGCAGGACAAGGGTCCCTTAGTGGGCAGCGCGTCGATGGAGTGGACCAGGTTCTTCTGCTGGCCCTCTGCCTGGGACATCACCTGGAGAGGGAGCGGGGGGGACCACAGTCAGGGTGGCACACTGGCAGGGGAATCATACCGCAATTATGAACATGAATGAATGAAGTGTTGACATATATTGCAGTCTGCTGCAGAACCCCTTGCCCTAGATACCTTCTCTTTTTTTAACAGAGTAAACAACTCCAAACTAAATATGCCCAAGTCCAAAAGCAGACATTTTGAAGAGACCTGCCTGTACCGGAAGCACGCCTCAAGCCTCCAAGAGCTTCAACGTGTTCCCTGACAGTTCGGGAGGGATAAAATAAGTTACACACAATCTGTTCAGCCGAAGGTGTCAAAAGCTTTTGCATTCCTTTTGAAATACAAAATATCATTTTTCGGCAATGTCCTTGGTCAAGGGGAACCGAGTCGTGCCCTGGGTCATTGTACTCTGAAAAAATATGTTAGTTTCTCACAACGATTGATCACGCTGATATCAAGTGTCAAAGGTATATTCGAAGTGTACAACAGCCATGTCTGAACGTCTACCACTTGTTCATTTGCGATGCCGGTCACATCGTCCTCCATCACTTAATAAAATCTCCCAGTACAACGCCAGCCGACCGGTGGACTTCAGGTGGAAACGCTTTTGTCGGGAGGAGGATGTGACCAGCATCGCTCATAGGGGACTAGATCATTTGTCATGCATTTCTATTAGGATGTTCAGGTCCAAATGTACCTTTGTAACCGTTGGTACAGACCAAAGTGAACACACCCAGCTACACCCCAAACACCCCACATAAATGCACTCCCATACACACACACACACACACACACACACACACACACACACACACACACACACACACACACACACACACACACACACACACACACACACACACACACACACACACACACACACACACACACCTAGAAGTGAAACATTCTGCTATGACTCACCTATAAGGTTTACAAATTGTCAGTCCAGCGGGTAGAATTCATATTTCTGCTTTGTAATGAATCTGGGTTAAATAAAAATGTTTTATTCATTATCATTGCCTGGTGTCACAGCTACATCCGTACTTTCTTCAACTTTAATATCACATCTGCCTGAAACGGTACAGTGGGCTATTTCCAACCAATTCACACCGCTTCACGCAGATCAGTAAACAACACGCCTCTAAAACAATGTATGGTCACCATGCAGTCAAGACTTATTTCCCATACACCAGTTATTAATACTGATTGCTTTCTAATGGGGAGCACATGTATTAATAAAGTCCTTGATATTGCTAGATCCAACCTTCAGAAAGTACAGAACCACGAAAGCACAGATGCCTTGATTATAATGGAGCCCAATCAAAACCAATAGACCAAAAGAGGTTGCTGTTTTTAGTTTACAGTGCAAGACTGCAGGTTTATGCGTTGCTATGCAACCCTAAAATAATATGTACGGCTCAGAGATTCAAGACGATTAAAACACAAACAAACTACAACCAAGAATAGGTAGGAAGCATAACACCGCTGTTTGTTTACGGTCAAGTCCTAATGACTGAGTAGAGAGAACAGTAGAGAGGGAAAGAGGACCCTTAAAGCAAGTAATTAACCACCATCCCACACAAATAGCTTGTTTAATCATGCTACGACTTTCGTCTGTGTACTCCAGATATAGAAGCTGCAAATTAAGGCTACAAAGGACTGCACAAATGCTGCCAGAGAGGATTTTTTAAATAGATTCCTGGATGGGTTTGACCAAAGTAATACTCATGAACTTCGATGATCAAAAGTTCCTTTATTTACCTTCAACGGCTTATTTCTAATATGGAACGCTCTACTCTCCACACCGAGCCTGTAATCATCGCCGGGTATGAAGTGTTATTGGTTATGTCAGTGAGACACAGCCTCTACCACCATCTGAAGTGGGCTTTTGAAGTATAAAGGACCGTGTAAAGTTACTCTGTCTGCAGCCCCATGGTTACAAGGCCATTCATTGAACACCTGTCCCTACGTGGCCCAACCTTCATCCCACACTATGTAACATTCAAATGAAAGTTAAGCGAAAAAAAATAAAATAAATTATAACAGATAAAATTCTTGCAAATACGCCACAACACGTCGACTAACGCAAGCCATTCTTACTTCCCATTCATTCTGGGACACAAGCACACAAGACACTACAGCCACTGCCTGCAGCAAACCGGCACCAGAAGGCCTCCAATAAGGAAGCTAAGTGGTTGGGCTCCGAGCGAGCCCTTCCCGACAGCAGGCTCACTGCAGAGCCAGCAGGACCTGCCACGCTGCCAGAAATAGCCTGACCCTCAGTGATCTTACTCAGCCATGGCAGCACAGAGCACCGAGTGGAGAGAGAAGGGAAAGGCGTTTGATGGGTTCACGTGTTGTGACAGGCAGGGCCGCCGCCGATGCTGCCAAGGCGAGGAGTGAGTCGGGACGCGGCCGTCGGGGGATGTTGACGGATTGACGGACGCACAACCCGTCTTTCGATGGAGCTAAACATAAACGTGTAAGGAGATGGATGCGCGGATAGGATTGTGTTTCAACAGTGATACACGGCTGTAAGGATAGAGGGACGGATAGGATAGAGCTATAAATGAAGAGACGGATGGATGGGTGGTATGTCGCTCTGGGTGCGTGCGGATCGGGTGAACGATGAGGCTAACGCCATTACAGTGGGCTGCATTTTTCCAAACCCGGGTCTGAGCGATGGACCTCTACGGTACAGAGATCGGTAACAGTAGAAAGAACAATGTCCATCTTCCCTCAGATGAACAGCCGGAGGCGAATGCCTTCCTTGATGGTGGGGGTATAGTGCTGTAACAAAAGGTTGTTGATTAAAAACCCATCGCAGGCGTCATCCTAGGGGGGTGATCCCTGCAGGGGTAGAGACACCAAATGGACGCTTCGGAAGGTTGGTAAAACAAGTCACAGCAAATTACAGGAAGGTGAATCCCGCTGTGGCGAGTTTTCCATGAGCTAATGAGCTCCACACTTTGAATAATTGTGTAGCTTCTGCTGCCTTTAAAGTTCCTTTATGACCTTGCATAGAAAAACGTTAGAACTTGAACATGCTAACAACACTTGGAAGCACCGCCCGTGAATCAACCTAAGAGGCAGCCTTGCTATCAGCGTAATGGAAGACAACGTGGAACAGTGGTGCATAAATCTCACACACACACACACACACACACACACAGGGCCCTGTGCCAACGCTCCGCGGGCCAGGTTTACAGGCCAGGCCAGGCCAGGGAAAAGAAGTGCAATAAAAAGGGGTGAAGGATGAGGCTGGAAGAAGGTCCCAACGTAGGAGATCACTTTGACAATAAGACAGCAGGCTGGGTTTCCATCAGAGAGGCGGCCTTATGGAAGAAAGGAAAAGAACAAAGGCCACTGCACTCACACTAACTGGGATATGGATCACACGGTACAAGGAGACCCATTTTCTCTTCCACTTTGCGAGGCCATCTGTGGTGAAGTCGCACTTGAGGAAGAAAAATAAAAAATGACCGAAAAACAAGGGAAACTCCAAATGGCTGTGTGTTTTGCCTCCACGGCAGACACCATCTGCTCGGTGTTTACCCTGACCGTTGGCGGTTCACTTTGGGGAAAAAAACGCCCCCGCTTTGGAGAGGTGAGAGCGATGACGTACCTCCCGCTGTGGCTGAGTTCCTTTCCTTTTCTGTGTCAGACCGAATCTCATTGAGCAGAGTTATTATTAGTGCCACAAGGCAGGGACTTGGCAGAGGGTGGGTTAGGCTGGGCTGGAGGGGGGGTGTCAACATCCCATCCAAACCAGCCGGGGATTTCATGTACAACAGTGGCTTAGAAAGAAGGTTGGTGTGAAGAGAAAGCCAGATTCATTGACGTTCCCGATATCTGGTTGGGTGATCTATTTCGGGTCTAATTTGAGAGCCACAATCGTTTCAGTGTTCCCGATGAAATAGTCAAACGGTGGTTGTACGCTAGCCGTCCATCAGCGCGGCGCCCGGTTGTCCTCAAGGGAACCATTACAATGTGGTTTGTTAGAACACCTATAATGCGTCTTTGTACCAACCAAACCAAGGCCTCAAACAGAGACGTCCTTGTTTTCATTTCCAAGCCACCGACGTGTCTTACAGAAACAGGTAAAACGATTCCTCTCAAGCAGTGCCCTCAGATTTAGATCTGTACAGATTCGGAAGATTTGGTTTCTAAAGAGGACAGCATGTCCCTTGTGCCAACGACATTGAAGGGTTTTTCAAGTAAAACGATCTACACATTTCCAGAATCCAGAAATTTTCAAGGATTTACCTTTGCAGGCATAATATAGACAAAAGTGCCATAGATGAAAAAATAATGTTTTTACGATGCCAGCAAAGGAAACGGGCCATCAAAGACCGTCCTGACAGAGCTGGTGCAACCCACTTCTCTCCCGTCACTCTCCATTATGCTCCTGACTAGAAAAACGCTTGAATTGAGAAAAACCTTGTGGCATGGCAGGGGAGGTTTCTTTTTCAAGCTTCACATTTCCTCTTCTTCAAATTTGTCCATTAAGGTCCCCTTCTTGGTCCCTCTCCCTCCTCTCCCTGTGTGCGGCCCAAACAATGGGCTTGTTCATCATTTTTGAAAGCCTTTCCATCAGCTAAAAATGTATTGAACTCACCTTATCTCCATAATTCAGCAGCCTAGTACACAGTTGTCTGCCAACTACCGATAGAGCACAGTTGGCCCGAGCTAGCAGCTAGCTAGTTATTTCCCGCCTATGGTCTAAAACCTTTCGACGGATCACTATAAAGACAAATACCAAAAGAATGAGTCGTGTGAGAATGTATTATACCATTTGTTTGAAAGATAAGGTGGAAATACTGATTGGATACACAAGAAGACCACAGAGACATAGTTGCTGTGTCTGGAACGACGCATCTTAAGTTGAGAAGATTGATGAGTAATTCAACTTGGAGAAAGGCCAAAAAGAAACAGGAAGTTCCAAGAGGAGATGTATGAATAATAAATCATGTTAAAAGGTGCAGGTAACAGGTTTGACAGTTTATGTAAGCAGAGGAGGCATCTAAATGTATTGACCTTATTTTAAATATCCTTAGGATTGGCATATGTCCATCCCTACGGACAGAAACACCCCTACGCACACACAGTCTTGCAAGAATTACTTATCCTCCGCAAGGATTTGAGTTGAGCACAATGTCCACAAGTTGACCCTATGACCCCTGTGGGTCATATGGGCATTGGCTTAGATAGATCGCAGATCTATCTCGTGACAGCTGTCCTTTGAGTGTACCGAGCTAAAGTCAAGACAAAGAACCACTGGACTCACTGTGACTGTGACCGTGAGTCAGCCATAGAAATACTGTCTAACAGAATATGCCATATCAATATTCTCTGCAGTTGCCTTTGCATTAGGTATTAAGGGTCAATTGAATCTAGCGGAAACTGAATAATTATTCAGTAAGGGAAATGCTGATGGAAGGCCTCCCCTGTAATTATTGTTTGGGTGAACGTTTTGTCTTTGTGGAATCATTCATAATAGGGTTTCCCAATATGGATCCCAATACTCTTTTTGATGGATTATGATCCATAGCACTTAGCCCGGACAACAGGCCTTACTGGGTTAGAGCTCCCCCACCGAGCATCGCTCCTTGGGATCTGGACTATTTTGGGGCTTGCCTCAAAATTAAAGAAAAAAATTCACAAAGACACACTGTATTAATCGAGTGCCATATTAAAAAAACACTGCAATTAAATGCCATTTGACAGGAATTTAAATGCCAATATTGTGCTAAACTGCAGCCAACAATTTTCAAAACAAAAGCCTTTTTGTTAATGGCGATGAAATTCAATGCCATAGTGGATGAAAAGATAATTTTATTTAAGATTATTCTTCAGTCCATTTAAAAACCAAAATAAACCGCCAATGTGTGTGTGTGTTTGTGTGCGTGTCTGTGTGTAGTTGTGCATGTGTATGTAAGTGTGTATGTATGTGTGCAAGTGTGTGTTTGTGTATGCACATGTATATGTGCATGTGTGTCTGTATATGCATATGTGTACGTGTACATGTGCGTGTGGGTCACGGGAGGGGCATCACAAACCTCTTTGACCTCGTGGAGACGCGGGGGACACTGGCTCCGGGAGCGCCGTGCCGCGGCGGGGGACTTGTGGTGCGTGATGGAGACGATGTTGGTGGGCGGGGCCACATGGGCGCCAAAGTGCCTCTGGGAGCTGGGCGAGGAGGAGGAGGAAGACGACGGCTGAGGGAGGTGGGGCAGGAGGGAGAAGCTCCGGGTGCGGCCGCCGCAGGAGGAGGGGCCCTGCAGGGGGGGGGGGGGGGGGGGGGGGGAAGAGAGAGAGAGAGAGAGAGAGAGAGAGAGAGAGAGAGAGAGAGAGAGAGATAATGGTTTTGTGATAAAACAAGTAACAATACAGCACAGCCAATAGCGGCACATGTAGAATCTCCCTGTTTCACTGACACCAGTGTATTACATTTCGTCACCTGGTTCCCTTCTGTTAGATTTCAGCTTATTTCTAAACTATTCATATAAACTCTGCTTTGTGTATTTTGAGGCCCAATCACGTTACAGAGAGAGAGAGATCATGGCGTCCAAAGCTTTTGAAATAGAGCCCTGTGCATATTGTTGCAGAATGATGCGTTACCTTGCAAGCAACAAAAACACATGATGTAGAGGGAATGTAAGGCACTAAGGAGTGTGAGGAGACAAGGAGGGGAGAGAGAGAGAGGGTTTATTCACGTCTCCCCGGCTTTAATGGGACTCTGTTGAAATAGAACTGTCCGTATATATACTGCAGGGTGATATTTTACCACGCGGACAACAAATATAACAATAAATACAACAGGGAGGAGAGCGAGAGCCAAAGCTAGGGAGAGAGGCTTTGGAAGAAGGGAAAGGGAGGGAGAAAAAGGTAAGGAGGATTTATCTTAATGAGAGAAACCTGAGACATCGCTCAAATCGTCCATTAGGTTATAGAAGACTCTTAAT
The DNA here is from genome assembly GCF_949987615.1 of Pollachius pollachius. NCBI lineage: Eukaryota > Metazoa > Chordata > Actinopteri > Gadiformes > Gadidae > Pollachius > Pollachius pollachius. The sequence continues at coordinate 9,506,544 of NC_136946.1, read as the reverse complement.
GATTGGAAAAAGGGTTTTAATGATCTTTGGCTAAAGGTCTCCCATGATGCTAGTGAGAATTCTATTAGCAGTCGCTTTGGCAACGTTTTTCATCATTGATAGTTAAAAAGAGTAGGAAGTAGTAGAAGATAGTAGACAGGAGTCAACAGCATTATAAAACCTTAAATTCCACCAAAGTGCTATTTGAGGGGTGAATGAGGCGTGGAACAGTAAATAGTCCCAGTGTTTCACTGCTATTAAAATAGGAAAACAACAAGCCCCATCTAATTCATCATGTCATGGGTCCCCTCCCTCCCTCTGTGACCTCTTGTCTACAAGGCCTCACCTCTGCTCCCTAACAGACCTCAATGGCTGTTCTGTTTGGCAGTAACACAACCCCCCCCCCCCGTCTCTTCCCCTCCCTGGACCGTGGTGGTCACATTGGATGGAACAAAGGTTGGATGTAAACTATAGATCAAGTCTCTCTCTCTCTCTCTCTCTCTCTCTCTCTCTCTCTCTCTCTCTCTCCTCTCTCTCTCTCTCTCTCCTCTCTCTCTCTCTCTCTCTCTCTCTCTCTCTCTCTCTCTCTCTCTCTCTCTCTCTCTCTCTCTCTCTCTCTCTCTCCTCTCTCTCTCTCTCTCTCTCTCTCTCTCTCTCTCTCTCAAGAGGAGACAACTGCCGTTTGTTAAGGAATCTTGCCTTTTGTTTCTCCTGGGTGGCCCCAAAACCCATTTCACATCCATGACATACCGATAGACACTGGCCAAACTGAAACTATGACGACTCGTGTATGAAAGGAGCAGTCCTGGGGAGCCAGAGCCATCCAAATGAAACGCACAATTATGAATAGTGCCGAAGGTTGTCCACTTCCCGTCAGCCAAATGTCACATCTTCACCCAGCAGCCGGGGGATTACGAAGAGGAGGAGGACTGCAAGCTGAATCCACAAGCTGTGAGTCAGCAGAAAAATACTTCTTTCTCCTTTCCTTTCAAGTCAATCCTTAAAGTCAATCCTCTCTAGATTATCATCCAAATGAATGCCACGTTTGTTAGCGTGCCATGCTGCCATGCGTTGCCTTTGTATTATGGATGAGCCGGTGTATGTCCGGGGGGGGGGGGGGGGGGGGGGGGGTTCCACGACGCACCGCAATTACAGTAGGCCGGAATAATTTAAACCCAAGGAATTATGCATGTCCATTAGGGGATGAGAGGCTGGCCATTATTCACACAGCAATGCTCAGCGTGGAATGAACGCATGAATAAATGCATGAATGACTGAATGCCAAGCACGCCAACACTGGAAATAGTTTCGCCGGAGAACATCAAACACGCAAAGTCGTTTACCAGTCGTGTCACTTAGGAAGCAGACTATATTCAAATTCATCACGGTCGTTCAAAACGTTAGATCCAAATTTCGTCCTCATGCACATTACTTCCACGCCTGTATTAATCTTGCTTTCATTCGTTTACACCGCCGCTACATCCCTATGCCGTTTTCTTCTGCCTTGTACTGAAAGGTGTTGCATAAAACAAAAACAGGTTGAATCATCATCATTGTTACCATAGGCAACGGGCCGTCAATGACGCCACAGTCAGGAGTCAAAACATCAGAAACGGGCCGATTATGATTTCCCTCATCTCGCTTACACCCTCTCGACCACGTCGAGTGCGACAGCCCAGGCTGGGAGACCGCCGGTGACCGGCCGTGGTCGCGTTCCTGCAGCCTCAGCACTCTTCCAGCGAGCATCAGCAGCAACCGCCACTCAACACGCCCCAACCCCAACCCACCCACCACCACCGCCGCCGCCGCCGCCGCCGCCGCCGCCGCCGCCGCCATCACCACAGGTGCTGCACCTGCTGTGTGGGTGGACACTGCGCACTCTAAGGGACGGCGTGGGAAGAAAGGTTCAGCAGCCAGCCTTTCATTTCCCTTTGCTGCTATAGGTGCGTTTTGATAAGCTGGTGATGAAACCGCTCATTTGGATGACTGAGAGGCAGCGCATCCTTTGGGGAATAAGTGTGGTACTTGATATATATTTAGAGACGGGTGAGGGTGAGAGAACGGTGTTGGTTGTTCATTTAACATTTAGAGATGAACGGTGAACAGCAACTGGGAACATTTAGAGTTGCATTCAGATCTGCTGGAGGTAAGATTTGAGAGATGTAATAGAGCAGAAGATTTTGAAAATAAACAACCCCCAAATAAAGTCCCCTTATAACCGCAATTTCATGGTGAGGACATATTTTGGAAACATAGAGTCTGTGTCTGGTGGGGCCGTTGATACGAGAGGACTCCCCCAGATGAGTTTATTGACAGACCAACACACGGTCACACCGGCTTTAATGTCTACACATCTGATATTTTAGGATTAAATGGGTCATATATTGAATTAAAGCTGCGTTGTACACCATTGTGTTCCTCCTGATGAAGCAAAGTGTTTTCATATTCATAATAAAAGTCACCCAGCGTCACATTACAAGGATATTTTCACAGACCAAAGCGTGTGTTACACACACTCTACAGTGACGTATGGAGGTTGCAATGCTGTGTGAAAAGATGCAGAATATGCAGCTCAGCCTGTATGACTTAACCTTGACGACATAAACAGGTTTTTGACCTAGGTATTTAAAAACTACAAACAGGTTAAAATGAATTCGGTGCTAAATTTCCACGGGTAAATAATACTTGTTCACAGCATCAGCTCATTTTCTACAGTACAACAGTTGAACCCAACTCAGAAACACAGCCAGCATAAGAAGGCTGGCTAGGCAAGTTCAGTAGGCCTTTGTCGTTCTCCAAACGACAACAAATGTGATCGGTTGGTTCGTCTCCAACCCATCACCTCCATCCATCAATGGGATGTGGGCGTGGCAAGAAAGCTAAAGAAAAACAATACTTGACGACATTGTATCTAGTGTAGCATACACCTCACTAGGGGACAGAACCCCCAGCTAGGCTCCATAACAGAGAAGCCCTCTCCTGGGAAGAAGGACTCTGATAGCGATCAGAGAGGGGGGACGGCTGGCTTAGGGCAGGATTAGACCAGCGGGCGCCATAGGGACCACGGCTGCCGTGGCGATGCCCAGGGGCTAACTTTTAGATAGGGGAGCTCGGTAAATAAAATCAATGTCAAAGAAAACCCGCTCCAGCCACCTCGGGCTGCAATGAACACTGCAGATAGGAGGGAATGGATCACAAAGGGAGGGAACAAAAGGTGGAGGACCGCACACTGAGATAAGAAGTCGTGTTTATTTGTTCATGCCCTTACCCGTCAACTTGAAGTAGTAGGAGTATGACCACAATATATATATATATATGTATATATATATATACACAATATGTATGTCATGAGCTGTGAAGCCAAATAAGTAGAGGGAAGGATTGGGAGAGTAAAAGAAAAAAAAGAGAAATGTGAAAGATAATTGAAAGGATAATTTCAAAAAGCACACAGAGTGAGAGTGTTGCCTTGTGTATGCAATGCGGTGCAGTAAGGAAATAACCTCATATTATTTTAACAGAGCTAAGCGAACATAGAGCGCGACTGTAACAGGACTGTCTGTCTCCACTCGCCTCAAATAGAAGTCTATTCTGGTGAAGTGAAATTCAAAATACATAATTTCACGTCAGTTCCGACACCTGTGGTGTGCTTGGGACGTTAAAATAAAAGCTTTGTTCAAGCTTGTGTTCATTTGTTGATTCATGAATAGAATACTTCTGAATGGACAGGCTTCCTAAGAAGGTCTCATGTGTGGACTTACCAGCCCCTCCTGGCTCCCTCCGGCCCTTTCCACGCTCAGGTGTTCATCGGATCCCTTCAGCTTCCTCACCTGAGAGCCCAATATGAGAGAGAGAGAGAGAGAGAGAGAGAGAGAGAGAGAGAGAGAGAGAGAGAGAGAGAGAGAGAGAGAGAGAGAGAGAGAGAGAGAGAGAGAGAGAGAAACACACACATACACACACAAACAGTGAATTAGGACTCCAAACATGTTGCAAACACCACCAGTTATCTGGACTTCGAGAAGTTTTAGTTTCAGGAGAAATCGGTCACGTGGGTCGTAATGCATGTGACAGTTGTTACAGAGAAGCGTAAAAGCTGAACCAGGACTTCACTGGAGAACCCAGTCTACCGCTCCATGTTCCCTCTTCCAAGACGTCAAATAGGGGATAGCTATGGGAAATGCATAGGGCTTTAAAGTGAGCTGGCTCAGAGGGACCCGTTTGTTAGTGGATCTGTGTGTCGGAGCGTGTTCTCCTTCACACACTGATGGTTTCCAGGCCATCAGGAAGGACAGTAGGGCCTCCCACACCAGGTCTGGATAACAAGCACGGTTCACCACCAAAATCACTGGATCAGGCAAACAAGTCCATGTCCCACAGAGAAGACACACACACACACACACACACACACACTCACACAAAACGGTGCGCTACTCTTCCGCTTGCAGTCCTTAGCTTCAGGCTCTGTGCCGTCTTCCCCCAAAAGTTCTGTTATAACGTGGTAGGAATTCTGGATCTGAGATGCAGTATAATGGTAGTCTAGCAGCATAATACACAAGGAAAGCTTGGACAATGCAAGGGTTGCTCAAAATCCAAGGAAATACTAAATAACTAATGTACCCTTCAAAAATGGGGAGTTTCAATCCCACATGCACCTTTGTGAGAGGCTTAAGCACACCCACACCCACACACACATTTAAACACATCGTGAAATAGCGTCTTATTTCCATAATATCCTCACAACACATTTCCAAATGAAACAGGTAAATGGCCCGGAACAAAACATAAGACGCTTACATTTATGCCCATACATTCTTTAATATGAAAGCGGTAGAAGTGATAAAACTGATAAAACTGCAGAAAAAAAGTACAATGATGTTTTTACTAATGATAATACCATAACAGTACTTGAGAGGATTTTCTAAATTGTCCTAAAACCAAAGCAAATACAAACTGGTTGAGGTTCTGACAATAGCTAGTTTCCAAATAAAATCAATATTATCCCCTTGAAAAACCGTTTAGGTAGAGGGGCTGTTTTGTACAAACGTACATTCGTCTCAGAAGCCAGCGCTGACATGTGTTTGGTCAAGTGAGAAACAGCCTCCATCACATTCACGAACAGACAAACAGAGACACCGGGCAGCGAATGTCACAGCTTTCTGCACGCAATACTTTCTGAAGGAAAGGTTCACCTTATATACACGTCCATGTGGGTTTATGTGTGAAGACGGCGGTGGTAGTTCACCATCTTGACTTTGTGTGAAAAAAACAGGCTAATTATGTATTCTCAGTACTAAATTACATGTTCTTTTTTAATAATAGTGATAATGACTCTGAGCGATACCAATCCAAACGTCTAGTAAAACCTAACTCATCGGTCGATACCATCTCTCAATGTGAGCTATTCCTTTTACGAAACATTAACTTTCACTGTTTGTTTGCGGAATTTACAACATTATGGTTGACAGATAAAATCAGCTGTTTGAAAACACTGGCTAGGGTAAGGCTCTTTCGTAATGCGGAAGGATGTGTCGAAACACCGAAATTGGACTAACGACAGCACCTGTACGGGTGCATTGCTAAAATAATGCTATACGTAGCGAGAGCTAGTCCATAATGGTGCATATGTGTAATGGTCATTTTGTTTATCTGTTGCTTGTGCAGCCATTTATGTGTGCACGTGTGTGTGTGTGTGTGTGTGTGTGTGTCCACACCTTGGCACTGGAGTCGGAGTGGCGTCTGGCACAGGCTTGGAGTTGGCTCATCCAGAACCGCTGCTCCTTGGCATCAGAGGCTGCGGAGACACACACATAGCTCATTAGCGGAGACTGGAATAAGGACACGTGAAGAGGAGCAACACTCGATTCCCGTTGACATTACCATTTTCGGGTAGAGTGAGCCAATAAAAATTATTAACAGCAACACCAGTTCACGGACGAGTAAGTCCCCGCTGTCAAGAAAGTTTATAAAAAAAGAGCTACAGTATGCCCAAAACTTAAATCTGTTGCAGATTTATCTTGTGCTTAAACTCTGCGTTATTTGTTGAAATGATTTCAACCTGTAACACCCAACCATCAAATGTTTCCCGTGTATCAGGCAATCATGTGTGTGTGTGTTGTCACTTTCACATGATCACTCAAATGCTCAGCGATCCCGTTTCTCCAACACTTGGTTTGCTATCACTGGGTGGAAGTCCAAATGAAAACGTACAGCTGATACTAATTGAAATGGTTCAATGCCCCCTGAATCCAATCAGAGAAACCACCTCACGGAAAAGGTTATGGTGGGCGTAATGTCTTCTTCAGATCCATACACCTACTGGGTCCACATAATCACATCCTGTCTCAATGCAATTATGAACGTCCAATTATGAGCGTCTGGCAAGGCAAGGGGCTCTGCAGGTCTCCATTTCAACCGAGACGGCTGGATGCTCGCCTCCAGATCCTAGAGAGAACTAATATGAATACATTTGATTTTAAACCATTATGAACCAGACTGGGCTTCAGATTAAATCCATGACATATGTTTTTTTAGAAAGCTGTCGATTTTAATTGACCAAAGACTTCATTTCCCAGGAGACCCTGCTGTCTCTTGTCACAAACACTGCCTCAGGCGATTGCCTGCGTTTGTCTTGGGGTTTGGGTTTAGGAGAGGTGAGAGGAAAACGGCTTTGGAATGCAACATGCGTCGGGATCTGGGGACAGAGCTTGTCTGCTCACCATCCCCCTGAGACTGCTTTGACAGATTTCACAGACAATCTGTTGAATATATTAAAACGACAAAAAAATCTCCCACCTGCGCTGCTATTATACGCATCCAAAAAAGGAACTCTTACAAAAGAACAGTGAAAGGCATTCGCTTAGGACTTCATATTGTTAAGACACTTCAATAAACGCCACCTCAATAAATAGCAGCCTCATCTAGGTCAACTGAAAGCGCTGGGGAAGGGGAACGTCTGACTCAGGCTGTGGTCTGATATAATGTGTACGCTTACACGCTGCCATTGTTTTAATATTCACTTTCCATAACTGACAAGGGCTGGATATTTTGCACCCGTCGGTGTCATCCCTCGGTACCGCGGTTTGATACCCCCATACAGCCATGCCTCAACTGGTGGACAAAAACGTAAATAACCTTAGTAACCCTGATGACCGTGCCCAACCCCCCGGACACACGCATTCATAGCAAGACAAGGGACACCAGCTCAAAGTCTGAAAACGCCCCGTGCAAATTATAAATGATTATGAATTAAATGATGATACATTATTCATGGTGCTAATTACACAGCGGACATGGGAATCACTGTGGCTCATGGTAAAACCCTAATTGTGCGGCACTGCATTGTAAAATCACAAATGAGGCAAACGCGTGTTAATCTTCATTAGGCATGGACAGATTTGCACATCAAACAATTACTGATACGAAAGGCAGGGCGGGGGGGGGGGGGGGGTCATTATTCAGACGTTAAAACAGAGGGAGGGTGTGTGAGGCTTTCGGACTCGCCCATTTAAAATCCACCCTTGGTCAGCTGCCTTCTTGCAGACTCACCCGGGCGTCCAGTGATGTCCGGCTGAATGTACACTCTAACGCAATTATAATCCTGCTGCACTTGTGAACTCTACTGTGCGTACACTGCGGCGCGCTATGTGGCCTCAAAGTCTCTGTGTTGGGAGAATGAAGCCCAATGGATTTCACTAATCCATCCTCACTCACTCTCCCTCTCTCTCTCTCCAACTATCTTTCTCCCTCTGTCTCTTTGTCAAATAGGATGTGGTTGCTCAAGGCACTGGAGAGCAGAGTATAAATACAACAGTGAGAAAGCAGGGATGAATAATAAGACGGATTGCGACGCATTTTAGTATGATGCCCTGGGGTTCTCCGGCTCCCCCTCTCTTTGTCTCTCTCCCTCGCTCTCTTCCTCCCCTGGTGGCAGTGGTGAAATTCACAACTCAAATACCACTATTTACAATAACGGATATTTATCCCAGTGTTCCGATTCCTGCCCTTTCAAGACTTACCCTAGGGGAACGTCTCTCAAACAATAACTCACCACAATAGTGCACTCTCCATATTACATCGCACAAGTTCTGTGGCTGAATAAATAGAATGACTGAATAAACACCAGCTGCCATGTTTGCTTTGCCATCCTGCAATTGAAATAAGCTCAGAGGTTTCCTGTGAGTCAGTGGTGTCCTTGTGCTCTGATAAGACACAACCCATTTTCCACTCACGTTTGCACTAAATCCAGTCTGACTACCGCCCGGGTCAATAGTCTTTAGTTAACATTTGCAAAACTATATGCAAACTAGCTTAAAAAATAGCTGCATGTGAACTTCTACACCATCATCATCTTTATCTTCATCTCCCTATGGAATTATTGTTTCCACTCAACTCAATAGGCGTGGATCAAATGAATAGGGTTATTTGTGGAATATAGGCCAAGTTATTCCAATAAGGCCCTCTGGGAGAGTCGAGGGACATTCCAGGCCTAGCTCAAGTAGAGCGACGGTTACAAGGAATCTCGCTCCTCAGTGGAAACCGCTTAAGTACACATGCACATCGTATTTAGCATTTAGCTCTAATCACATGGGTCTGTCCGTGGGCCATGTGTGGCCAGCACTGACCAAACGGACTGTATGTGGAACAGTGTTGATGTTGTGATTAAACAAGTCTTCCACGGCATTGGCATTGACCATTCTACTAACGTTTACACGCTGGCATTGACATTTGCATTCAAATATACATTTAGCAGACGCTTTATCCAAAGCAACTTACAATAAGTACATTTGTCAGAAGAAAGAGAAACAATAAATCGCTGTCAGAACAGTAAGGATGTTATGGATTGACAGCACTAGAAATGGCTGGCAATGAGCATTTCACACACATTCACACGAAACATTGAATAGCACAGAAGGACTATCACACTTGTTGGCAACTACAGAGAAATAGACGAGCTGGATGAGTAAGTCTTTTCAATAGTTTTAAAGCACGAAAGGTTCAATGGTTGCTTGTTATCCCTCTCATTAAAACTAGAACATTATACGATAAAAATGTTTCAGAGTAAAAGAACACTCACTGGAATGCTACTGAAGAGAACTAGGCCTACTACATCAGTGGCATTCAATTAATCTCTGTAAGTAGTAATTTTAAACAATTACTGCCGTCACACAGGGTATTACAGGTAGCAGTAGGCCTACGTAGAACCATAGGCAGTAGAGCCTATTCGCCATCGGAAGCAATACTTAATTAAATTATTTTAACAATCACAATATTTGAGGCCTACATCATCTGTTCCAAGAGGCCTTCAGCAACTCAAATATTAAACATCCACCCGTCCTTCTAAGCTTATCCAAAACAAAGCACCCAGAACGTCTCCTTAAGACGTCGCGCTGCAGCTCTGTCTCACCGCCACCGTCTCCCCCTCCTTCCAGGGCACTTCGTCCCTAACAAGCAGCGCGGTGGGTGTATCCTCTGGCACGGGGGACCGCGGCGGATATCCATACCTCTGAGTTTGTACAGCTCCCCGTTTGAGTTCACCACGAACATGTGTGGGGCCTCGTCGCTGGGGGTCACAGAGGCACCGATCAGGGGAAGGGACCCCCTGGGTTTCTGGCCCTTTCCCTGCTCGCTGACAAAGTACTGCAAGTGCCCCGACTCCGGATCCAGAACAAAGTACCTGCGGAGGGAGAGGAGAACAGAGGGGAGAGGATGAAGGAGGAGGAAACGATCATGGGAGACAGAGGGGGGCATGGGGGGGTGGAGGAGGAAGTAAAAAATGATGTTAGGTAGCGAGATAAAAGGGAAGGGGATAGTAGAGAGGTCATTAATGATCTCAAGGTTTTGTTTTATGGTCAAGCTGTGCTCACTATTCTCTTCTCTTATTTTTGCTCTTAATTGAAAAAGTGTGTGTGGGTGGGCGAGGAGTGCTAGCCTATAGAGAAAAGGAGAGACTATAGGCTGATATTAGGCCTACTACACCACGCTCAGCCCCATAACCCTGATGTAGCCATGAGCAGTTGGATCAGCGAAACCAAAAGCTACAAATTCAAGATTACATTTGAAAGTTTCCACTTTATTGGATTCAAGAGTGACATTTAAATCAAGTTAAAATGAAAACATCAAATAGATGGAACACATAGGCCTTGTCATATCCTACTTGTAGCCAAAACTGCCCTTCATAATAATGGGCTTCTTATTATCAAGACGGCCCTTCAATCCTCTATTTAACACGGTTTATCGAGCAAACTAAACAACTCCCCACAATATAAAAAGAAGGCAGGCAGCCCGACTAAAGACCATCCATCGGCCACCACCACCACCACCATCGCAGCAGCAGTAACGTGATCTGGAATTAGCCGACTTTCCGGTGCAGCAGCCCGAGGGAGCAGCTTCTTTGCTTTGTCCCATCATCACATGCTCCCACAATCCTTTTCATTTTCCTCTGCGTCTGCCCTGTGAACCAATGCTCGCTCTACCACAGCGCTTTTCAGGGATCTATGCTATTGACTCGGTCCTCACATCCAACATCTAACCATCGCAGGGGGTTTACATAAGTCAATAAACTCTGCTGGCGTATCCGCCGGTTCCTGCACAGATGAAAACCAGTCTGCATGTTGATGTTTTTTTATACAGTTATGATCGATTTTGATTTGAAGATATCACAGACACCTTTTATTTCTGCTCCGTCTTTTTATTTATTTACCCTGGGGAAATGTTACCAAACCCACAAACATGGGGAGACTGTATGCATTCCTGGGGAGAGCCAGGTCACTGCAACGGAAGTCGCTTTGGGACAACAGGTGATATCACTTTGCTGCTAATTTCAGCCAATCAGAAAGAGGGGGTATGGTTGGTAAACCGGGCCAAAGCGACCCGTACATCAAGAGTCGCCTGGGTTATTCTGCAGGTTTAGTTTCACACAAAACAATAAAAACAAAGCAATACGAATGTGCTCGAGGCGTACTACATTGTAGGGTATCTCCTTTCTCCTTTTCGGAAATGCTAGACGTTGTACCTAGTTTGTTTCTATATAACTGAGGATCAAACTAATGGCAAAACAGTTTTGCATTATTAGTTTAACGTCAACAAAATGTAATACAGGGATTAATAAAAAACACTCTAGGCCTTAGCAGTTAATGTGGAGATAGTGAGAAGTAATGTCAGGCACATGGGCCCATAAACGCAAGCATATGGTATTTCCCACTGACAAAGACAGGTGGGTCTTAACAAATATGTCTGCCTGCTGAATCTCAAGTGAATCCCCTGGGTTTCCCCCTGGCAAATAATGCTGTTCAGAAATTGATCCTGCCCTACCCACGACCTTGCACCCCACCCCCTCCATTGTAAGACAATGTGATTTATGTATTCTCTTACACCGTCAGCCTAGGAACTTTTGGGATTCACACACACGCACACACAGACACACACACACACACACACACACCTCCCGCCCTGTCAAGTCAGCAAACAGATCATAGCGTCACGACTGACCGCTGTAGGTAGTCTTTCTCTTGTGCTCTACTACAGCACAGGTGTATCATGCTGTACTGCTGGTGGTGTGTTGACCTTCTAACAAGCGGCCTAGTGTTTCAGGACGGCTACGCCATCCGCCCGCTCACCCTAGCGAAAAGGTCTGCCGGCGCACGCTGCTGAAACCACGTGACTGGGGCCGGTTCTTAGAAGAGCGCTCAAAGGTTCAAATGTGACTCAGCTATTGCACGGTCAGTATTGAAGCAGGACTCAATTACATTTATCAAGGGTTAAAATACACATTCATCAATCATTCATTCGTCATTTTTCTGGGACCAGTTCCAATAAAAATGCTTATCCACAAGACTCTTGACAGAAATTAAGATTATTTGTATCATTAATATTATTGATTTGATAATATCTCAAGTCCAATAAAAAAACATTCAGAAAGGTCGGATCAGACAGGATACATAATGTGCATAAATCTCAAAACATAAACAAATATTAAAAACAAAAATCAGACAAAATGATTGAATAGATTTGCTTTTCCACATTGGGTAGAATGCATGTCTAAAACAAATGAAAACTCATTTTTCTTTGCTCAATGACTGCACAGCCAGTTGGACACAGTCAATAACACCAGCGGCTCTCACTTGTTGTTCTAATCACATGTCTTAACAATTATAGTTTCCTCACATATCCCTGATTAAACCACCTCTGTCATAACCCATTTAAAAAGACACAGAGGCACAACACAGATAATGTTGGAATCACGTTGCCTCGCAAGTGGTGGCTTTTCAAAACAGTAATAATATAATGGTGTAAAAGAGAAAGAGGCGGGCAAAACATAAAACAACTATTGACAGGCAATTTGAGTGACAATTGAGTATAGCACCTAGCAGATCCTCCACTGTAATACATATTGCAGACAACATTTGAAAGTATTGTTAGGACAAATAACGCACAATATATTTTGATGATTTATTTTAAGGCCTCCGATGAAATGGTTTTGGTTAAACTACAAAGTAGATGGTTTCCACACAATAAGCGTAGGTGTGAATGAACATTTTCAAAGGAAAAGAAAAAGCCATCGGCAATTAAAATGCATTCTCCAAAATAAGCTAACACTCAAGTCCCCATGGGCGCCTTATCTTCTGTGTAAAAGCTGCCACCCCTTCAAGTGCAGCACAACCCCAACACCACCACCATCACCACTCCTCAAACAGCACCATCTTTGATCACTAGAGCACAGCACCATGCCATTCCTTTCAATTGGGCTCATCTGCAGAGCCACGCATTCGTACCTCCCAAATAAGAACGGCTCGCTCGATGGGCTGGGAGGGAGAGGGAGAGGGAGAGGGAGAGGGAGAGGGAGAGAGACTATACAAGAGAGTGTCTACATCAAATTCACAGAACAATCTGCAGACTCACATTGTCGGACTTCCCTGTATAAACAGGATATGGTAACCATGATAAGCAGCAGACCAAAGGCGGTTCTGACAGGAAGCTGCTGGTGTTGCAGCTCAGACTCTGTCAAGAATCCCAGATACTCGCATCGTCAGGGATTCGCACGAATTGAACCATAGTCGATAGTTTCAAGCCAAACATACAATGCTTTCATCAATACCGGGGCTAGAGTCAATGCTGGCAGTGGCGACGGTGGTGGTTGATAGATACTGCCCTATCATAGCGCAGTATCTATGACGTGCAGAGTAATGACCACGGCAAACGGCCAGTCACATCCACCTCACACGTGGCCAACGCTCAGCCCGATGGCCCCAGTGGCCGGCTGGGTGGGAGAGATCTGCTGAGTGCTCCAATCAACCCTCTGGGAAAAAAACAGCAAGAGTGGCTTGTTTATAAAGGCTTTGCCCACTTATAATCTGTGCTGGAACACCTGCCTGACAAGGCGCCACTGTACACCCACCTCTCCCCAACCCGGCCCCACCTGTATACATCCACAAGCTCTACCTGTATACATCCACAATTTCTACCTGTATACATCCGCCAGCTCCACCTGTATACATCCGCCAGCTCCACCTGTATACATCTGCCAGCTCTACCTGTTTACAGACACTTGAGCTTACTTCCGCCGGTATAGTGCTGAAACGCTGAATACAAAAGATACAAGTCGGTAGTGACAAGTTTGCACGATACATGCCTCAACCTCACCAGAATGGGGTGTGTGTGTGCGTGCGTGCCTGTGTGTTAAAAGTCTTCGCTGAAGGCATCTGCCAAATTGTAAGGCCAGAAATCCTTGAGGCGGTACAACTTCGTACCAGTCAACCGACGGTGACTACGGTTATCCTAGAGATTTGCAATCACACAGCAGCCAGCATATGTCACTTCAATAATATGTCCTCTTTCCAAGTAAGAAAGGCTACTACTTTCGGACAAGATAATCTGACTGCGGAAGTTAGCTCAAAACTTTTAATTCAAGGTGTCTGACACGGAATACTGAATGAAAAACACGGCTGATTGGTGGGTAAATATGTAAAACCCTACCCTTGGCGGTGCCCTTTCTTCCTGGCATATCGCTGCTCTCTGTAGTCAGCTCTTGGCATGCTCTCTGCTGTCTTGTGTAAATAAACACTCCCTTACACACATTCCTCACAGATGAGTAGCAAGGAGCTCTTCAGTTCACCAGTCATTTGGGTCTTTCCCGGGATGACATCAACATGGTTCTCAAACCTTCCTTCTTCCTGCTCTTCTATTAAACCACCAGGTGTGAGTGTGCTTAGGCAAGGCAAGGCAGGGCAACTTTATTTATAAAGCACTTTTCATACACAAGGCAGACTCAAAGTGCTTCACATATAAATAATATACAATACAATATGTAATACAAAGCGATATATTGAATAAAATAATAGATAAGTTAAAGAAAACATATGCAAAAAATGAGTAAAATAGATGTGTCCACCTATATATGATGGATAGATAAGCAACATTTGCTACAGTCCACTGGTTAGTCTAGTGGACTGCTCTATTCAGAATACATCTAGGTGGATACACCAACTTGGGTGTCACTAAGGTACAGGAAAAGGCCGACTTTCATACAGCTTGTAATGGCCAATCACAATCACACCTGGTGGTATAATAGGGGCCCTTTAAAGGACTGAAGAACCTCACACCACCAGTCCACCGCACATTGCAAGCAGCCGGACAAGAAAAAGTGTCTCCACCCACACACACACAAAAAGTCCTTTTAACCCCAACTACACATGAAACTGAACCACAGGTTAAAATACCAATGACCAAACATAGCGCAGCTGAAAAACAAGCACATACGACAGTTATATTTGACTTTTTCTTTAGCCAGTACAGATATCAAAATGCCAGACGTTGGAGGGCTACTCAGACCCAAGTCAATTGGCTTAGAGATGTCATGAGTTGACTAAGTGCATGGACTGGAGAGCTGCAGACACTTTTGAAATTGACTAGCCTTGGGGATAAGCATTCATTTTGGAAATGATTTTAGAGCTTTTTAATACTTTGTGTCCACCCTTCGCCAACACCTTATTATTACGCTCATTATGGATTAATTGTGCTCAAATATATCAGCGTTCTCATATTTTTGCGGAACGTGAAATCTCATGTAGTTAGGGCTTCCACTGATCCTGATCTGAAAAAGTGTTTGGTGTGAATCTGTAGGCGTACAAAGCATAGTTACCCTAGTACTATTTTAAAAATGAAGTTAATAAAGTCAAATGAAAAATGATCAAAGCTATGATGTATTGGGATTTCGAGCGCAGGGTGATGGTATTTGCATTTGGCAGAGAGAGAGAGCTGTAATGGGGGTGCTAGAGTCATGATGTTTCCATGGAAGAGTTCATTGTTATTTAAACCACATTAAAGACCGCGCTGGTTACTCTTATGCAGAAATCCCTCGTTCACTCAACGTTTCTTCTGCACTTCCAAAACTCACATGCTTGCCATCAAAAGTCACCAATCCATAGTTGAGATGTATTCCTCCTTAGTCAGAGGGAATCAACCGTCAACAATGAAAAAAAAAAAAGTTTAAAATCAACCAAAATCGAGATATCTGAAGGCTGACTTTTAAGGTCCTGCTTAAATGCACAGCCAACAACAGAATTTGGGCCTTGGCAAAATAAAAGCAGGGGTAGGATGTGCTTTAATCTTGGAACAGTTACCAGAGCTGTAGTCTGCAGCTAAAATGTCATGCATCAAACATCACTACTTTGATTTCGTCAAAGGCAACAGGAAAATGGGTTAGCTTTGAAGAAAGCTAAATATGTTTTGGATAATTTTCATTTCTGTATCTTCAGGCTGTAAGAGTATATATTTGGTGTAAGCATAGGAATGTTTCTAGCGGTTGTATTACTGGTAGTAAAGTCACACAAAACAGAGACTATTTGTCTCTGTTTTAAAAATACATTTTGACATCAGTAGATTTGGGTATGTGTCCATAAAGGACTACTTGAGGCCAGGTTGTCTGTGTAGTTTCATTCAGAGCAAACTCTAGCAGTCTGCTTGCATCTGACCACAAATGTAGGCTATCTGAGCCTGAGCTTGTGCCAAGGTCATTGAAGCAGAAGGATGTGTCCTGTAAGGCTAGACTGTCGCTTCTAAGCAGGGGGTAATTGAAAGTGGACAGGAATATCAACCTTGAAGGACAAAGATAGATTGTTCGATAGTGATACCGATCAGCATTATAGTCAACAAGGTTGTTAGTTGATGTTACATTTTAAGATGCAAATAACCAATATAATACATCTTGCAATTAACAACTAAATCATGGCTGCAAAGATGAACCATAAATGATGAACTGTATACAGTAGCTTGATTCCACTCCACTTGGCCGTGATGGTTTTATTATTGTAATTCAGGTAATTATAGCAGAATTTCTACAGTTCTTTATTACACAACAGTCACATATGTGCCTGGGCTTCAACACTTACTGGATAATTGGATGACACATCCAAGACTAAGAACTACTGCACTTTTAATTACGTGAGAAGTAACATCCAAATCGCACACACATTCTCAAGGGCATAAGTGTGTGTGTGTGTGTGTGTGTGTGTGTGTGTGTGTGTGTGTGTGTGTGTGTGTGTGTGTGTGTGTGTGTGTGTGTGTGTGTGTGTGTGTGTGCGCATCGACTGTAACTACTGTATAGGTAATCTAACCAGTAAATGACATGTTATGTCATGTTAGATTCGGTTGATTGTTCCGTGAAAACCACTGGGCTGAGCTCGGTGGAACACATCACACCCTGTGGTCTGAAGGAATACATGGAAACCAAATAATTGTCCCTTCGTGGTCCTTAATGGTTTCTTAAAGAGGCATGGTGGAAGATTTTGTTTGTTTTTGTAACAACAAACAAAATCAATATATAGGTCACATATCCTCTGTTTTACAGATTGTGAAAATATTTAGTGTGGTAATATTAGCTAGCATCACACACACCAACGATAGAGTAGATCTTCAGAGCAGTTACTAATGGTGACTGTAGTCAACTCTTCCCCTTATGGTGGTTGATAATACGTTTGATGAGTCATTGAGTAATGTCCAACACTCAACTGTCTGACTTGACGAGTTTGAAGTATTAAAGAACACAAACTCAATCTAGCACAATATAAAAGTCTAGCACATCAACTGAGATATGCTAGACTAAACAATTCGCCTGTCATGTTTCATAGCTAGCCTAGTAGGCTAGTTCAGTGTACATCATATCCACGAACGTCATCCATGTCTTTACATCAGTCAATGTAAACAATATGTCCTTCTTCTTTCTGTGCTGTCTGTACTCTTAAAAGGCATAGTTCCACTAAAAACCAGACCTTGCAGTTTCCAAATAAATCGAAATGTGTCCTTTAGCCTGGTATTAATCATATAATCGGATATAAGAAACATCTAATGTTAAACCTGCACTATAAACGTTTTTTCATTAGCAGTCTCTAGTGGCATGAGTTTAAGCTAGTTATACATTATCCCACGGTGTGTGTGTGTGTGTGTGTGTGTGTGGGGGGGGGGGGGGGGGGGGGGGGGGTGGATGAGAATAAAGCGATTAAGGAGATAAAAATCCATGGCTGGGTTGGAGCATTTTATTCTCGAGAAACTTTTTATTTTCGATATTGTGCAGAGAGTAAATAACTGCAGTGCAAAAGTTACATAGTGCAGGTTTAAATACCCCGTCTACAAGAGCCGTTGGCCGTTGTGGTTTCCGTTTCACGGTGACACGCTCGAAAGTGCAACGTGGACGGAGAGGTGTGGGGAGGGGGGGGGGAGAGACATAACAACACGCAGAGATGGGGTCATCCTCTTTCACGTTAACATCATAACATGTACATATGCCTTAATAAATACCCTTACCTGTTTTGCCAGCCTTGAAGGAGGTTGGTGTATTTGCTCAGCACTCCTTCCAACTGTCGTTTCCCAGCATGCTGTGAATGCATACTGTTCCCGAGTAAACCTCCCCGACCTCCCGCGACTCCGCTTGAGCTGCCGAGGGAGGCTGAACCGGGGCTCTGCGGACCCGTCCTTGCGATCTTCCTCCCGCTGTTCGCCCCCCTCTCCGTGGAAAGCGACCCAGAGTTATTTTTGTTGGCAGCTGGAGGAGTCGGACTGCAGGCTGTCTTGTCCATTCTGACCACGGGACGGCGGAGGCGGGGTGGGTTGGGGTGCGGGGGGGTACACAGCCAGGATGGAAGTAGACCAGTAGTGAGATTCGACTAGAACATAAGTGATCCCAGGACGACGTGCGGCTACTGACCTACATGAGAAGCGTTAATTATGCAAACGCCATGGTCGGTTAAGATTTGAGCATTCTTCAGTGCGCACGAATTCCCCTTCAAAAGGACATTGCATAGCTTTTTCCCCGTGCATGTCCCGTGGTTTAGATTCTTCCACTGCGGTCGTGCTGCACCGTGCTTCTCTGTCCAAGCGTTTTCCAGCTATGGAATTGGGCAAGAAGATTGCAGACACGCCCACTCCTTTTCGGAGCCGGCCCCCCGGATATTATAATACAATCTTACAACACATCATCACAACCCAAGACTGCGCGTATGGTTCTCATCATAAGGCATCCGTGGTGAGGTCGGCGTTTCAGGCTGGCTAGTGTATGGTCGACGAGAGAGAAATGACAACGACCCATTTTTAAGTAGCTTAATGAGTTCATTTTCAGATTTCCAAATTAAACGCTTCCATAATTTTGCATTCAAATTGCTTTATGTGATTTTTTGTATATCAAATGCACCCAGGCAGATCCCAAAATAGACACACAGAGACACCTTTCTTGTCAGTATGTTGTAGCTTCATGACATCATCATTTCACTCAGGGACACAATATTTTCCCTAAGTAAATATGAGTCGATTTATACGATGAAAACATCTGCCTAACCTGCAACAGAGGTTGTATCATTTTACATATGCCTAGAGGGCATATGTAATAGGATATAGGATAGGATATATATATAACAATATAAAAAACAGGAAATGTATCCCTGGAAAGTATAACATTTTCAAGCAATTTCGGCTACTATATTCAGAAATAGCAATAGCTTGTCCAGGTGATATTTATATAACGTTTATTTAAGATCAAAATATAGTCAATGCACCTATATGTGTAGGTTTACCAAAGCATACATTCATTGTAATGCATGGTGAATATGCAAATCTCCTCAAAAAAATATGATGGATGGTTTACTTTCTTTATATCCGGGAGTCCTTTATTAAAACATGACTCTCAGCAATATACACACACGCTCACACAGGCAGGACTGTGGTGGCCACCCCTAAATTGATGCAGCGAAGTGTTTTAATAAAAATCCGTGGGTAGCAGCTTATTGAACATGGAAAGGCACAATATTGTGCTGAACGACTGGATGTCCACCTTTGCTCTGCACTATGCATCTCCATGAGACACAGGATTGCTCCTTGTCAGCCTGCTGCTGGAACAGTCACAAAGATCAATGCAAGAGCGGAGAGAGAGAGAGAGAGAGAAAAAGAGGGCAAGAAAATCCTAGGGCAAGAAAGAGTCAATCGTTTGTTAAAAGCTTCTGCAAAGTCAAGTTTAGGTCAGCTGCATTTCATTAACAGAAAGAGTGCCACAATTTAATTATCTCGCTCAGACACAGGAATTGACTTCCATTTTTAATATGTTGAGTTGTGAGTGTGATAGTGTCTGTGCGTGTGAGCATGTGTGTGTGTGTGTGTGTGTGTGTGTGTGTGTGTGTGTGTGTGTGTGTGCATTCCTTCAAACAACAGACTCTGAAACATCATCACATGTTACAAGTTATCTTGCTATCGTAAGGCATTTCCCCTCCCTCAACATTATCACCCATGTGATTTATCTTCGCTCCATCCTTCTCTTTATCAATAATCTCATCACACAAATTTTAATTTCACTTAACTTGCTTATTAATAATACAATCCATATCCATATCCATCTGTCATTATAATCCCATAAAGTTCATCATAGTATGCAAACCTCCTTTAGGATATATCAACTCCACTCAAATATGGCAAGTAATAACAATGTGATATTTAGTTGAGCCAATCCCACCATAGGCAGAGTGAATGAGCAAATCTTCCTTTAATGAACTGCTCAACACCAAGTTAAGACTCTAAGCTCCCCCTCGCTGAAACTGAAAGTGCAGATGAAATGAAATGTTGAATATTATATTTCGATCACAACGACCCATCGGCACCCTCTGACAGCACACGGAAACATGGCGTTTTGAAATCACAAACATCCCAATAGAATACATACCGCCGCCACCCCACCCCACCCTAGCAGCCGGGGGCTCAGTACGTGTCCCTTTCACCATGGGCTGTGTCCTTCAATCAGGCCGCGGTAAGCCCGACGTAGAGCTACGTGGCTAACCTTGCACCAGTCCATTCCATTAAGGCACCTGTCAGTCTAACCAGATTTATGACATGTACTGTAGACCGACCATACCCGTGTGTGACCGCCCACCCATGCCTCCCACCATACACACACACGCACACACACACACACACACACACACACACACACACACATTACCCCCTAGTGTCATAAAACATGTTGGATTTTTTACTATACCTTGAGCTCTCGTCTCTGTATCGGCCCACCACAACGTTGTTGTGGAGTGACAATCCCTTAATACCGCCTCTCTGTAACAGACACACTGCAGCAATGATGTCATCCCAAGCAATTTAAATGGGTAGATCTTATATATATATATATTTTTTTTTTATTTTCTATACGTTCAGTAAAGGTAACCGATTCCAGATGTGAGAGAGCGATGTGCAACCTAGTATAGGATATAAGAGAAGCAATTGCTACCTCATTAGCAGTGAGGAGGTGGATGCAGCTGCAGGTGCAAGCCATTACGTTTAGTCAGTTAGCAGGTTTGACTGCAAGGATGTCAGCAATATACATTTTGCGATTGATAGCAAGAGATGTTAACTTTGAAGAATAATACAATTTATAATCTTTTGCGCAAAAAATATATTTGAAAAACATTTGAAACCAACACGGTTCCCAGATACATTCTTGGAGCCCGTCTGGGATTGTTTCCTCTGTCTCAGACTGTGTACTTGGGCAGAGGCTGTGGGGCCACTTCCACAAGATCAATGCCCCATCCGCTGCTGTGGGCTGAAGTTGGGGGAGTGCCTGTCTGTGTGAGTGTGCGTGAGCGTGCGTGCACTTGAGTGTGAACATATGGCATGCTGACATTTTCAAACACAACACTCAGCAGACAAGCTGAAGAGACCCATTTACATGTTTGTCTGACATTGTCAAAATGTCCTCCACAATATCAGCAGCCCTAGTGGCTGACTCTTGTATATAATCCAATACAATTTATTTACATTCACAAACGTATATATACATATATATACCCATATTACTTTTATTGCTATGGGCATGAAGAGTCTAGCGAATTATCGTTTTATCCCTCATCCATCCATCTGTCTATCTAACCATCCATCCATCTGTCTATCTAACCATCCATCCAACTATCTATCCATCCATCGGTCCATCCCGCCTTCAATTTATCCAGCCCTCCATTTGTCTATTTGTCCATCTATCTGTCCGTCTGTCCGTCCGTCCGTCCGTCCGTCCGTCCGTGTCTGTCTGTCTGTCTGTCTGTCTGTCTGTCTGTCTGTCTGTCTGTCTGTCTGTCTGTCTGTCTGTCTATCTATCTATCTATCTTTCTATCTGTCTATCTATCTTTCTATCTGTCTATTGAAGCATCCATCTAGCCCTCCATCTATCAAGGTCTATGTCGTTATGGTAACGATAAAGACACAGTGTACCAGAGCACCGTTAAAGTGGACCCTTGGACCAGGCTGTCCTTGATGTGCTTGTCCCTGTGTGATGCAGCATCTGCAGAACACCACAGTAATCAGATTACAACTCCCCTTTATCTGCCACCGGGGGGGGGGGGGGGGGGGGGGGGGGGGAGGTTATCTATAGACAGTGCGATTGTTGTAACTTTTGATTTTGTTCGGTCAAGATTAGGACCTTAAATGTCCCGTCCCCGTCCCCATTGTCATAGCACATAGAAACTCTGTGTGTGTGTGTGTGTGTGTGTGTGTGTGTGTTTGTGAGAACATTTGAATATAAAAAAGAAGAAGCTATTTACAAATAAAAGAGGGCACTGCTTTGCATGGCTTCTATTCTCATTGAATTACAGTTTTCCTCAGTCGCTTTGGTACATTTCTCAGATCAGAATTGAAATTCTCAAAACTACTTGTTCAATTTTCACATCATTGTGTCACTTGTGCACATCAAAAAAGCAGTTCCTCATTTCTTTGAACAAGTTGCAAATGCTTTGGTACATTCATGCAAATGATTATGTACAATTCTCTGCTCTTTCCTACATTATCAATTGCTTATGTCATGTTGATCAAAATGTATTGCAATGGGTCTCTATTGAATAGTCTCACCCCCACAACATTTAGGCATTAGTTCATTGCATAAGTCTTTACATGCAAAATGGTTGAACAAGTTGTCATAATATGGCAAGCATATTTCTATACATTTCCATTAGACTTTTTTTCTATCCTGTCCTGAATTGGTAAATTGCTACCAGGTGAATCTTGACTTTCTCTAAAGAAGGGAAATGTGTGAAGTGTTAGATCAACCAACGATCAACCAGTTTACTGAAATAGCTGAAAGGTGCATCTCCTGAACCATGAACTGGCAAGTATATATATATAGCTGGAGCACAACGCAATGTTACATGAGAATGAGAATTTGTGGCCCAACAGACAGGAACGTCAGGTGGTGTAGGAAGACTGCACTGTAATTCCTACATCGATGCATGTACAGTTTACCCTAAGGAGATTTTCCTATGTTCACATTTCTAGCAATGACATGGTCTGTCAACAAACAGTCAAAGCGTAAATGTGAATCTTGTCCAGTCTCTTGCAATCAATCTCCCACATACACTAAGGTGTAACTTACAATTTACAATAATTGTCTTCAAAACTTTAGCCATAGTTTACATCAGAACATCCCTCCAGAGTACACTGTTATATTGACAACATGACTAATTAATTTGACTGTCTTATCCGTACACAATGACACAAGGACTTGTCGTTCTGATGGCACTGACATGTTCATTGACACAGATATTTACTTTTGAGAAACTAACAGATTTTGAGCAAGAGACTGGGTTTTGCATGAAATCCATGGTGTTTTGCTATTTGTACGAATTGTTTTGAGAAATGCACTTACTGTTTTGCAAATTTCAATTCTGATCTGAGAAATGTACCAAAGCGACTGAGAAAAATCCATATTAAAAACTGCATCCATTCGTAGTCACACTCAATATATTTGAGAGTGACTCAAATATATTGAGTGTGAGTGTATTCTTCTAAAGAGAAGCAATTAGCTTCCTTTGCATGTCATAGAGGTTCCACACAAGAGATCTTTACAAACGGAAGTGTCACCTGTGCCAATTAGAGTTTTTCTCTGTTCCTGTCTATTGAGAGATAATATACCCTTTATGGACCCCTGGGGACCCTTTTTCTGGTGCTCCATGTCACTGTCTATCCATTGTATCATTGGGTGCTGATTAGATTAAGATAAATGTTAGGGAAAAAAGCATAGAGGCCATTCTTTTAAATCTTGGCACCTTTTTCCCTCACCTTGACAAACTACCCAGATTAACACGGCCATTGAGACGGCCTCAAGCAATCACTTTAAGGCAGAGAGGTGAGGAGACTAAATCTGGGAACGTCACACCTGACTGGACAGATGCCCCCTTGTGTTTGTGAAATAAATTAATAACTCTTCCCCCTCCAGCCGCACTCTGTACCTTTATCTTATCTGATATGAGGAAGGGTTTGGACGGGTGACACATAGTGGCTGAAGGACTCATCCGGGCTCGTCACACATTTCTGACCTTTTTAATTAATTACCGGATGGACAGCGTGGTCAGCCTATAGCACTGTAGTGTGAAGACTGGCGAGCGGCAGGAGAAAGGGTAACTCAATAGGCCTCTCATGAATAAAGCATTCATGTCAAGCTGAACAGAATAGAAAAGTCTGTACTTATCTCACCAAATCATTCAGTCACTCATCGATACCTTTAAAGACATATTGAGGGTTATATTACAGTTTTTCTCAGTCGCTTTGGTACATTTCTCAGATCAGAATTGAAATTTGCAAAACAGTAAGTGCATTTCTCAAAACAATTCGTCCAAATAGCAAAACACCATGGATTTCATGCAAAACCCAGTGTCTTGCTCAAAATCTGTTCGTTTCTCAAAAGTAAATATCTGTGTCAATGAACATGTCAGTGCCATCAGAACGACAAGTCCTTGTGTCATTGTGTACGGATAAGACAGTCAAATTTCTTAGTCACGTTGTCAATATAACAGTGTACTCTGGAGGGATGTTCTGATGTAAACTATGACTAAAGTTTTGAAGACAATTATTGTAAATTGTAAGTTACACCTTAGTGTATGTGGGAGATTGATTGCAAGAGACTGGACAAGATTCACATTTACGCTTTGACTGTTTGTTGACAGACCATGTCATTGCTAGAAATGTGAACATAGGAAAATCTCCTTAGGGTAAACTGTACATGCATTGATGTAGGAATTACAGTGCAGTCTTCCTACACCTCCTGACGTTCCTGTCTGTTGGGCCACAAATTCTCATTCTCATGCAGCCTCACTCCTCTTCCTCTTCTTCTTCTCTCTGGCTGTTGACCCCTTCCAATTCCTTGTCCTTCCATTGTCAGACAATGTAACATTGCGTTGTGCTCCAGCTATATATATATATACTTGCCAGTTCATGGTTCAGGAGATGTACCTTTGAGCTATTTCAGTAAACTGGTTGATCGTTGGTTAATCTAACACTTCACACATTTCCCTTCTTTAGAGAAAGTCAAGATTCACCTGGTAGCAATTTACCAATTCAGGACAGATTTAGAAAAAAAGTCTAGTGGAAATGTATAGAAATATGCTTGCCATATTATGACAACTTGTTCAACCATTTTGCATGTAAAGACTTATGCAATGAAATAATGCCTAAATGTTGTGGGGGTGATACTATTCAATAGAGACCCATTACAATTCATTTTGATCAACATGTCATAAGCAATTGATAATGTAGGAAAGAGCAGAGAATTGAACATACTCATTTGCATGAATGTACCAAAGCATTTGCAACTTGTTCAAAGAAATGAGAAACTGTTTTTTTGATGTGCTCAAGTGATACAATGATGTGAAGATTGAACAGGTCGTTTTGAGAATTTCAATTCTGATCTGAGAAATGTACCAAAGCGACTGAGAAAAACTGTAATATCAGTTTAGACTGAGCTGGAGTCATTGAGAACTACTTTAATGGCATTATATACCAATCATTCACAACATTTCCCATGTGTTTTTATGTTTCAACCCACTGTGCCCAGCATTTACTCAATTCGACAGACTTTTCAATTGCGATGAATGCAAGGGTGGTCTCTTGTGTTATTCTCATAAAGGCTTGATCTACTTGATATCATTAGAAAAGATACAAGAAAACGACCCTGCAGTGTCCCAATTGTATGTAGATCATAGATGTATTATAATAAATACTGATAAATATTTTATATGATGGCCATCTTATTTCTTCATTACGAAATTATTGACCGATTCTCCATATAATTGGAGACCTCTAGTGGCACATAAATGGCTGGATTTGTTCACTCACATGCATGCCGTCTATCTGTATGACTACACTGAACAATTCGAATTAGATGTATAGTCATTGAGAAATATTTGGCTTGCGTTAAGTTTTCAAGTAAATATGAATCCATTCTTTTATATCTTTAATTCTTTCAAGGCATTCTCACTGCCATTGGAACCCTCATGTTATGTTCGTTTGTCACGTAGGCCTACAACCAAATTGTTCCCGGGTCAATTTGACCCGGTGCATATTTAAATATCAAAAGAAAATCAGAAAATACATTTTGTACCTCATTACTAACAATTGAATCAATATTAAGTGCAACATGGTTATTTAACCTTTCACATATCATTGTTCAGGTAAAATACTCGTTTTTCATCAGAAAGATATCTTCAAACTTTTCTTCATGCACTTTAGAAACACTGATATCAAATACATTCTGATTTCATATAATTCGTTTGTTTAAATGTGTCATTTCATGGGATGAGGTTGATAGAGAATTTCTGTCCTGTGGGGTATTCCACGAACGGAGGACTAACAGTTAACGCTGAACTCTAGGTTGATTGACCCTGTGCCAACTAAACCAGAGCTGTCGGTTCCACCGCACAGGTTATGCATTAGTTCAATAAACACGGGGTTGGTTAACACAGGGTTATGCTCGTCCACACCAAACCTATAAAGGCGTGATGTACAGATCATGGAAACCCTGATTGAAATGTCGAAACGGGCCGCTTATGTCAATAAAATCGAACTCCAGGTTCTCCTGGAGAGCTATGACGAGAAGGACATTATCACAAGAAAAGGGATCGCTAAAGCCTCTGCAACCCAGAGAACCAAAGCCTGGCAGCTTTTCAGTGACTGCGTAAATGCATAAGACGTCAAAAGAATGATCCTTAATATTTGAGCCATGAAACTATTAATATCCAAGTTAAGCATTCTTAACGTTCCTACCACAACCCTTTTCCTCTAAAAAATATGTACTCCGATGGCTCCCAAGGCGTTTGGGAACCAAAGACTGCTAAAATAAAGTGAACAGGACAACCAGACTGACCATAAAAAGGCATGTTTATTTCTTTTGTACAGACGCTTAACGATAACGATGCAGCTGCAGGGTGTTGCGTCTCTTCCAGCAGGCGCGACGGGAACCGCCGATGGTGAGGTGGAACTTGTGGCCCTTGCCCAAGCCACGGCTCTTCTTTCCTGCGGAGGTCAGGCCACGCATCTCCCTGTGCTTGTGCACAGCCTTTGTGATCCATTGGGTGTCTGGGTTGCGGCGGATGGCCTTGTGGAAGGTATCGATGAGGATGACCTCGAAGAACTTGTAGGTGGAGTCCTCGCCCACCCAGTAGCTGTTCAGGACCCTCAGGCCGCCGCAGTGACGGCCAGCACGCTCCTAGTGGACCAAACGCCACACGTTAGCTCCATGTGACAGGACAGTTGGAACAGCGCACATATGAGCCTCCATAATACATGGCCCAACGTTCATTGTCCACCAATTTTTTATCAACATTTTCAGAAAGTTTTACTGCTGTATTTAAATCCCCCCAAAATAATGATAGGTTGGATGGTTCAACTGAATTGTTAGTATAAACGGCACAAGTTATGATAATAAAATACTTTAAACTCTTTTACATCAAGTGGAGCTGATAAGTCACATCTTTTGACCGAAGTCAGCCACAGAGGTCACCGTGGGGTGTATATACAAAAACACAAGATGTCTTTACTGGCCCATGCTCCTGCTCTTGGGATACTTCCATGTCATTTGGCCAGCTACACTGCCTTGATTTGACTGTCACGCATCAGACCAGGACTAAATATCAAGCTTTGTATCGAAAGTGTTGCCAATGCACAATTAAATTGAATAGCCTAGTAACAAATCAAATGTTTCTTAATAAAGAAATGTTAAGTTTCAAGGACTAGCTTGATGAAAAACATGTGCCAACAAAGTCTAAGACAAGAACAGCCAGTAAACAGCCAGATCCGGCCAGTACATTAGGTTTCAGTCTTGTTTTTAAAATTAAGTTGCAGATTGTCTGTATGTCACTTTAGGATAGGTAGTGCAATATGAAGTTCAGCACAATCACTATTCAAACGTTGAGCATTCAGAGTTGATTTTGAACCATTGCAAATACCAAAATCAAATGCACCATTAAAACTGGTTCATTTTAAGGTAGAACAAGGTCCTGCTATCAAAGCAGTGGAACAGCCTTGCACTTTAAAGAGCACCTATATGCTTTTTCGACTTTTATGACCTATAAACATTGTTATAATGATTTAGTCATGTTTAACCATACTAACGTGTCAAATAATGATGTACATGCATTAAGACGTGTTCCCTGCCGACTGTCTGGGGTGGCTGTGCAGAGCGCTAAACACTAAAGACGCCAGTCGCCATTCACTTGTTCAAATTTCCGGGATTTTTCTACGTAGAACAATCCGGATTTTCAATGTATGGTAATGCTGCAACATGCTCTTCCGGAAGGTAACCAATCACAACGGAGTGGGGTTTGCAGGAGGGGGGCGAGGGGGCCGAGAAGGACGAAGCCGAGTGTTGACAGAATGCTGAAAGCGCCCAGATGAGGGGAAGAGCTTCCCGAAAATCTACAGTTTTATGTGCTGTGATTCGTGTCAGGTTGCTCTATAGGAGTCATTCATAAGAAATTAAGGCCAGAAAAGTAGCATAATAGGAGATCTTTAAGGTCCAGATTTGCAGACCATACACCGGCATCAAAACAAAAACACTAAACCCATTCAGTTTCTCACCCACAATTTACATTACCTTCATCCATCAATGACGGCCGGCACCTTTCCAAACAAAACCTTTCAAGGAGTGAATCCCAAAGAGCCTACATTTCTTCCAAGAGTTGATCACAAACTCACCTCAGCAACGGACTGCAGACTGCGGGCGAACTTGATCTGGTTGACACCATGGTGCACAGGCTTGCCATAGGTGGCACCCTTGGGCACGGGGCGTTTGCGACCACCACGGCGGAGGCGGATACGGTAGATGACATACCCTAAACAACAACAACAACAACAACAACAAAATGGGTTGTTATTCACATGGCGAGTTTATTGTTTATTAGCCTTCCATGACCGGCCAATGTGGCATGGGACTTACCCTGCTTGGCCTTGTAGCCCAGTCTACGAGCCTTGTCGGGTCTGGTGGGCCTAGGAGCACGATGGAGGTTGGACAACTGGCGATACTGCCAGCATCTCACACGGAGGAGGAAGCGAAGTACATCAGACTGCTTCTTGCGCCACAACTCCTGCATATACTTATATGCTCCCATCTTGATTTATCTGTGGAAAGATATACATTTTAGAAAAAAAACACTACATGACATTCTCAAACTGGACTCATTGCAGGCGCGTGTACATCAATTTATCCTTGGAAATAAATGCTTAGGATCTTCAAAGCTTTGATCACTGCTTTTGTCTTTTGAAACATGCGCCAATATACTGGGGACACTTGGACAATCCCTTGCTCACGTTAATAGCGCGTCTCTTCAAATATAGGCATGCATTAGATACACGTTTACCATTAACTATACTAGTGACCAAGTATTAGCCTAGCAATTGATAAAGATCTGGAACACTAAATGCGAGGTTAGTAAATAGAACAGTTCAGGTTGAATGTTGAATTGCTTCCGATGAGGGAGTTTCACGCTAAAGCATTTTTATTCACACGCTAACCTTAGCTTGGCTAACAGAATAAACCATTACTCAGCTTCGCTAAATGCATTCGTTAAATACCATACCGTTATATACTCTATGACATAACAATTCAACCAGGACATCCCAAGCAATAATCATTTCAGAAAGGACTGCCAAACGTTAACTACAATACGGCAGCTAACCGGACAGCAGGACGAATAGCAAGACCGCCAAGCGCCTATAGTACCCAACAGAACCAGGGCTTTAATCACATCCTAAAATGACAAAACTTCTAAAATAATTGCAGCATATTGAATACTGAAGTCTGATAAACGAGTGTACTAAATTTGACAGAACGATGTAGGTCCAATATCGTAGATTTTAATAGATTGTGTTGTATTAAAGCATTGGAAATATAGCTTACATGATGGCGTACCAGCCGGAAAGAGAGAGAAAAAATACCCAGCATGCTTTATGAAAACGTCGGCTGCGTATTTCCGGTTCAAGGATCATGGGGAATGTAGTCCTGGATTTGTTTGGCGTTTCCGGAGATTTAATTTAATTTAGGTTTTGATTCAGAATGGGTTTACCCTAACACGCTGTAACATACTACATTTACACACTATATAATGTCTTGCTATTTTGTAAAACGTATTAATTTGAATACATTATTAGTCAAAAAAGAACACCACCATGCGAAATAGATTAATGTTAAGAGAAGACCCTGGAGCGATAATATTGATTGACAGATGGTGACCTCTTTCTGCTATCTAATTTAAATTAAATTTAGTTTGGACGTGCGTGCAGATTATTCCGTGTTTGCACATGCGCAGCGAGGTACCCGAACTTGCCAATAACAGCGGCCCCACACACACTGAAGAAAGGATGCTCCAGGTCGAGATGTCTGTGCTGAAATCTGACAGCGTTAACCTGGACTAGGTAGGTAACTGTACTTTACACTTTGACCCGTGTACCATGATTCACTGCTGGCAATGTCAGTAGCGTATGTGTTCGATGTGTACATAATCGTCTGGATTGAGTAGCTACGTTGCTAAGATTTTAGTAGGGTTCGTGTAACATTTTGCTACCAAATATTGTTACTGCAAAGCTGGTTTGTACTATGTCGTCTGATGGTGTGTACTTTACTTTTGGCTTGTAAGCTTACTCTGATATGTGGCCTTGTAGAGTCGAAATGGGGAAGGGCTGTAAAGTTGTTGTCTGCGGCCAGGCTTCTGTTGGAAAGACTGCTATCCTGGAGCAGTTACTGTACGGAAACCACACTGTCGGTGAGTAGGTCACCTAGTTGGTAGGTAGGGGGAAAACTCAACCATTAGATGCTCGATGGCATGGCTTAAAGTGAATGCA
Organism: Pollachius pollachius; assembly: GCF_949987615.1. NCBI lineage: Eukaryota > Metazoa > Chordata > Actinopteri > Gadiformes > Gadidae > Pollachius > Pollachius pollachius. The sequence continues at coordinate 9,475,953 of NC_136946.1, read as the reverse complement.
GGTCAATAGTTGCACGATATTGTAAGCTATCATTATGTGTAAGAAAGCTCCTCAGTTCCAATGTTTTAACATTTACTTATAACCACATTTGAACAGAACAGTAGGGGCAGAGAGTTATGGGCTGCCGTCATTTGACAGGTATGGTTGTTGATGGCTGTCGTTGGCTTTGGTCTGTCAGGGTCTGAAACCAGTGAAACCCAGGAAGATGTGTATGTGGCCTCGGTGGAGACGGACCGCGGGGTGAAGGAACAGCTAAGGCTGTACGACACCCGGGGCCTGCAGGACGAACTGGACCTCCCCAAGCACTACTACCTGGTGGCGGACGGCTTCGTGCTGGTCTACAGCGTGGACAGCCTGGAGTCCTTCAAGAAGGTCGACATACTGAAGAAGGAAATCGACAAGTCCAGAGATAAGAAAGAGGTGGGCACCGCTCCAGTCGTTGATAACAGCAGTTATGTATTTATACAATGTTGATATTGTGATCTGGAACTAAATATGTATTCCATTGAGCAGGATCGGGAAGTCACTACCGGCTGCCAAAACAACCTGTTTTTGAATTCAGACTTTGGATAAAAGTGTCTGCTAAATAGTCATATATGCTTTGTTCTTTTGATTGATTTAATATATATGTTCATGTACAACTTAAATTGTATCTTTCCCTGATCATTATATCTCAATTTAAGATTGTTAATGAAATCATATTCCCTGTTGTGACATAGAGCTTTAATGCTATATTTTCAAGTTGTCCATAACAAGTTAGCAGGTCTTGGGTCAAAATAAGGGGACGCTGAATAGTCTCCAGGCTTGGGTGTTTGAAGAGTTCTGGTTTAGCACCCTTATGTCTGCAGTCTACCTGTTGGTTTCCTGGACCAGGATGACCCTAGCCTCTTACCCCTACCTGCTCCTTACATACCTTAACCTATTCACTGTTAGTGCTCTAGATAATGGCACCTAGAGCCAGTGATAATGTTCTAAAACTTCAGATTGATCTTGATCGATAAGCGCAACGCAATCAACCGCCAAACACCGGTAGCCATGGCGACATAAGCCACTGCTCCATTCCCCAAGCATCGCAAGACACGATTCAGCCCTTCGTTTCTCGTTGTTTAACCCACTCATCATAGGCGTGTCCTACAGCTCCTCCAATGCTGTGCGTGCGTACCGCCGTAGAGTGACTCCCCCCGACCCCCGTTGTGCTTGTTGTGCTTGTCAGGAGGTAGAGCTGGTTGGCTGGTAACCGCAAGGTTGCTAGTTCGTTCCCCCGCTCCTCCTAGCTGAGTGTCGAGGTGTCCCTGAGCGAGAAACCTAACCCTGACTGCGTCCCGACGAGCTGGCTGTCGCCTTGCTTGGCTGACTCCGCCGGCGGTGTGCGAATGTGCGCATGAATGGGTGAAAGTCAGGCAATACTGTAAAGCACTCCGGATAAAAGCGCCATACAAATGCAGTCCATTTACCATTTGTCGCCGGCAGGTGGCGGTCATCGTCCTGGGCAACAAGACGGACCTGCGGGAGCAGCGCCAGGTGGACCCCGAGGCGGCGCAGCAGTGGGCGCGCGGCGAGAAGGTGAAGCTGTGGGAGGTGAGCGTGGCGGAGCGCGGCTCCCTCATCGAGCCCTTCACCACGCTCACCAGCCGCCTCACGCAGCCGCAGAGCAAGTCCGCCTTCCCCCTGCCCGGCCGCAAGAGCAAGGGCACGCCGTCCAACGACCTCTGAACCCTGGAGACGGCCCCGTCACTCAGCCCCCCACCCCCGCCTGACACTCCACACTCCCGCCCCCCCCGCCTGCAGCCCCCCCCCCCCCCCCCCCCCTTGAGCTTGGTCGTGAGACGCGGTAGAGTTGGTCCCGGCTCGTCCGTCGTGTCGCGAGCCACCCTTTTTAACTGAACGTGGAAGGCGATGGTGTTAGGCCTTGATCAACGGTGTGGGATCGGTTATGCCGTTGGCCTCGGCGTTAGTTGCACTTCTGCATTTCGTAGCCTGTTGGGTAGACTTCTGTTGAAATGGGTAGCAACGTACAGACGGTAGCCTTTCTAACGTTAGAACTACCATCTATGGATAGATGATATTTATTTTTTAACTAATTTATTTTTTAGCACTTTAATAAACCCCACATTCCTGACGTGTCTAGCAATGTGAAAAAGCTAAACGGTACTGTCTGATGTAAATGCAAATAAAGTGTTCCGAGGAACCTGAACAAAAGTTTTTCTACTGGTAGTGAATGAGCTTGTGTCTTAGCCTAGTATAATACCTCTTTAAGTTGTTTTCAAATCTTCCTCTGCTGTCCAGCAATATTCCTGTGATCGTTTACATACTGTAGTGGTTAACAATGCATGGATTAAAATACTGGCTCTAGATTTTCTCTTGCATTCTCTTCTTTCAACCATGTCACAACCATGTGACATGGTTGTTCCTCATAACGGAACGAAGAAACGTGATACATTGCTGTCGGTGGAAGAGGGTGAGTCTTCATGTGTTGGTATTGGCTGGGGTGCATTTATATTGCTTATTTTATCACAGAACCATTAAGGAGATCTCTCGCTCTTGTTCTCTCATGTTTTATGCTGAGGAACTGAAGGAGATATACTTAGGTCAGCTCAAGAGGCATTCTTTAGAAAAGAGGCACTTATCCATTATTGAGCCTGCATTGTCATATTTTAGCGAGCCAAGTCGATGACTGAAGGTCTGAGGGGAAATAAAACGAATGTATTAAATCTTTGTAGGTCATTTGAATGATCTAGATATAACACCAACATATCCCAACGCACAAACTCTTGCCAGCATAATCACTGTCTATTTGGCTCAAAACTACTCAAGGTAAGTAGCTGGCTCAAATTTGGTAAAGAAAATCTGCATTTTTGGAAGCACAAGTCAAAAATGACAAAAGGAAACTTGTTAACATTTAATTCTTACAGAAAACTTTTTCATACAGCTTTTCTTCTAAATCGGTAGGCTTACATTATGCAAACAACAGCCATCCACACCTTCACATGTGAAACACCTTTTCAAACCATGAGGTTAAGGAAGGTGAAAAATAAAAACATGTACAGGGGGGACAGACTTCACAGGGAACCATGCTGTAACAGATTTATAAGAAAGTGCCGCTTACTTCAACCTTCAAGCATCCAATCAGAGCAAAGGAAAACACCAAATGCAATATTGCTAAATTTGATTATAGTTGAGGATAACGAAAACATGTTTTACATTTAAAACAACTGAACCCAATTAAGACTTCCATTCCCCCCCACCCAAGATAAAAAAAAGATTATGCACAACCAAGGGCGTAGGAACCGGGGGGGACGGAGGGGACGTGTCCCCTCCAATATCGGAGACAGGCGCATTTGTCCCACCTAAAAATTATACCCGGGGGAGAAAAATATTTTATTTTATTTTGAAAGCGCAACACAGCGTCTTGTCACCGCTTCTTATTCTAAAAAACTGGATGATTGAGCGTGCAATTAAAGAATTGATTTGATATTTATGAGTTCATTACTGCCATTCAAAATGTGTTTTCCTTTACATTTACAAATGTATCTTTTTAGTAGAATAAAATATATTTGTGAATTTTTTCAGTGTAGTTAACTTATGACAATTCTGTTCAAACCATTAACCGATCTGTCAGGTTTCCGATATGTGTCCCCCCCAATGTTAAACCCATTCCTACGCCCCTGTCCACAACATATCCTCACCCCCACACCCTCAACAATCCCCCCGGACCCCTCTCCATCCCCCCAATTAAGCCCAAGTCCCATTAAAACACGTTGGCATTACTTTAGACTGCTATCACACTCATCTCGGGGACAAGCCAGTGATCCCCTTGGATGGCACAGAGGCTCACTGAAAGAATGGCTTCACGTGTAAATCTAAATACTTCATTTGTGTAACAAATACACAAAAGAAAAGGAACAAAGAAAAAACAACTAGTACAACTAGTTCATGCAAAAACAAGGAAAACAATGTTTGAATTGGCTAGGGAAGGACAAAGCTTAATACCTCAATGATACTTTTCCTTTAACTTATCCACTTCCGGCCCTACCCACAACCCCCCCCCTAGGTCCTAGAGCTGTCTCTCCCCCCCCCCCCCCCCCCCCCCCCCCATCTCGGGCACTATGTGGCGTAGCGCTTGGTCCACTGTCTGGCTATTCTGTCGTGCTCCGGTCGGTTTGTGGTGTACTGTGTCGCGATGCTTCCCACCAGCGGGTCGGCTGTTTAAGGAGGACAACAAAATCAATAATATTTGTTAGTTGTCTCTCGAAGATCACCATTTCGTTCTCTTTGGTGGCCCATGTGGTGAAAAGAAAGCAGCGCTTCTCACACACACACACACACGTGCGCGCACACACACACACACACACACACACTGTTGGAGTGGTTTTGCCGTACCCTCTCTGGTAGAACCACAACTGCATGAAGGGAATGCCAATACTGTACAATAATGCAAATTCAAGGGCTTTCATCAGCAATTCATTTAAATTCCAATCTTTGAGATTTCCACTTAAATGTCAACATCATTTTATGCTCATTTTCCCCATCAATACAAAAAAAATTGTGCGCATGTTGAACACATCTATGAGGGCTGACAACGACTGTGTTAAACTACAATTGAAACAACGTATCTGGATTTTTTGTCTCTGAATATAACTCTTACAATTTTCAACAAATCATTTTCCCCTTTATCTAGCCTCTAGGATGGATTGCTCTTCCTTGGTTCCCCCGATGTTAACGCTGAATTTCATACATTGAATTTCGCAGCTGATTTTGGCATGTTGAATTTGGGGACGTTGAAGATATTTCAGTTGAATATTTGATTTTCACGTTGAAAAATACAGCTGAAAAAGCTTTATTGAACATTTTAAGAGATGAAGTCAGAGGCAAAAAAATCAAGATAAGTTATTTCAATGCATAAATATTCAGTGCTTAGCATTCAATGGCTTTTTATTTTCAAAATCCGATGGCACAGATTTTCTTCCATTCGATGCATTCTATATGCACTATTTAACTATGAGTATATACACACACCCTTCCTACAGTAGTCCTACAGACTAAAGGACTTCTTTGAATGTCGAACACAGGTCATTATTGTGACTCCACTGTGTGTGCATGTGTGCGCTTGCATGTGTGTGTGTGTGTGTGTATGTGTGTGTGTATGTGTGCTCCAGGTCATTACCGGGGTTGCAGTCTGTGAGCAGGGAGCAGATGGACAGCAGGACCTTGGAGATGGTGAGGGCGGGACTCCAGTTGTCCTTCAGGATGTCCAGACAGATCACCCCCTGGCTGTTGATGTTGCAGTGGTAGATCCTGGTGCGGAACGTCACCTGGGTAACACACACACACACACACACACACAAAGTTATACAATAAAACATACACTTGACAAGGTCTAATCGATCTCATGAGGCTCAAGGCAATTGACTAGAAGCGCTGGTTTTATTCCAAGTGCAACGTTGCCCTCTAGTGGTCAATTTACAGAACAACACACATTACCAGACAGCCTCATTCTCATGACAACGATAGGCCTCCTAACAGCCTGTAATGGCTGCACTCCTCCTAACTTATAGCTCAATAGACGTCGGGCTAATGTGAGGAGCATTGGTCGGAGCGTCACCTTGGGGGGTTTGAAGGGGTAGTCTGGCGTGAAGGCGATGTCCAGGAAGAAGACCCCCCCTTCGTACACCGAGCCCGGGGGGCCCAGGATGGTGGAGCGCCACTCATAGATGTTGTCCCCTTTTGGACCAGCGCTGCAGAGGGAGAAACATAATATATTTAATTAGATAACCACTATTAAAGATTGGTGTTTATGTACTCATTAGTCTTTATAATGCACCATGGCGGGGGAGAAAACAGGCTTCAATAGAGGGAATGCTCTGTTTCAATTAAAACAAAAAAGTACCAAATTAAAATTACAGACACACGAACACACACACACACACACCTTTCTTATGTGGGTCTGGGCACAATGCCCGGACTTTTAACTTGTAGTCTTATCTCGCAATCTTCCTGCTAAATTGCCCTTTTTGTTTTCTTTTCCCGTTAATTGCCACAGACTGTGTGGGTAAGTGTGAAAAACAATCATCCATTAACATATTAGCCTTGGAACCACAGGACATACCGGGGTGGGATAGACTCTTACAAGCTGTACAAGACACTGATTCAAATGCTCCCGTTAACCACACGCAGGTAATACGTCACCAGAAGCATCTCGCTCCCATGAGTTTAATACCAAAATCTAACAGAATTTGAGAACCAGAGCTTTCACCTCAGGGGGTTTTCAAACATCGTTTTTTCATCAGAGCGTGGCAATGAATTAGGTTAAGACGTTTCGATTGATGCGTTCACTGCTTATGCACTTACTTTGGAAAAGGTTACGATGATTGATTTTGCACTTGCAAACATTTACTACCAAACACAGATAAAACATTATATTTATCTTCCGAAGCGGCCAAAAAATATTAAACAACATTGTAAATAAAATCTCAGGATGCAAATCTTACGTCACATATTTTTTCGCTTAAGGGATATATAATACCTTGGAAGACCAATTGCCATAGAAAATAAGCATAGCTTAGAAAGCTTGACATATCTACCGTCCAATTTGGAGGCGAGTCATCAATAACAGTGATATTCATGTATTTTTCCCTGCACAATAACATTGATGAGTCGGGTCGTTTGAGCAGCAGTTAGGACATTCAACAAAGGGAGACACCACGCAGACCGTCGTTTCTGTTTCTCCAGCCATCAGAGGTTCAGCGGCAAACTGCTCCAACAAACCACCACGAACAGAGCCCACAGCGGAGTAAGATGAAGACCTGTTCATTCACACAAGTAATGAAGTGTAATCTGATGCATGAACCCAATCTGTATTGATTGAAAATCACAGTTTGACAAAGGGCTGGGAGCAGCTTCGCCAAATATAAAATGTTTTATAAAAGCACCTCACCTAAACAATGAATGGACTGTGTAAGGCCATTTCTACTGAGCATGAGGTGAACTAAACACTCACTACATTGAGGCCAGACAAGCCAAAACATGAGCTCATTTTCGCCCCGCTGTGCCAAACGTTTAGGAAAAATGTCCTTGCATGTCCAAACTTACATGGCGATAAAACACATTTATTCTTTGGTAAAACTACTACACGCAATGCATATGGACTATAATTAACGAAAGGAAAACATTGTTTGTCGCGGTTATGAAAACTGTCTTTGAAAACCATGGGAACCGATACTAATAATATTACCATATATACCTACATATGACATACTGTATATCAAAATATTACCATATGGTAATATTATTACGCGTTCATGCAGACATGCGTGTGAGTCAGTTTTGGTATTCTGTTTCTGGCACAGACCGGGTCTGGATAGTGTTGTCAGGATACAGTTGCTGCATCGGCATCCTTATCAACCTATTTTCTGTGTGTGTGCGTGTGCGTGTGCGTGTGTGTGTGTGTGTGTGTGTGTGTGTGTGTGTGTCTCTCTGTGGGGATGTGTATCTTTGTCTGTGTGTGTGTGTCACACAGATTCCTGGCTTGTCTATTTTTTTTTTTTTACTTTATCCCAAAACGATTCTGGATTCAGTTAATGCTTTAAAAGAAAGGTTAAAGCGAAGCTAAGGTTAAGTTAAAGCCAATACGTCAGCCAAAGCGGTGCACGGCATCTGTGAATGTTCAGCAGTGGAAAGTCAAGCTGTTTGTCAGAAACTCGGTGAGAGCATCTGGATTGAAGCATTCACTCCCGTGCCTCTTTGGTGGAAGTTTAACTTCAGACTCACTGAAATCGCAGCGGGATGTACGACACGCAAGTCTCGATTTCAACTGCGAGGGCTCACATTGCTTACATGGTGTTTCTAAAAAAAAACACAGAAAAGTAAAGCTAAAAACAGTAGCTCCACTTAAGGCATTAGCCACCAGAGCTATGCAGTACCTCTAAACAATCATCTTGAATTAGCGCAGCCTGCCTGTCTTCAATGGACCCCTCGAGGTATTGCAAACAATCATTGCGATTCAGAGCCAATCCTAAGAGGCTCAGTAACAGCCATGCTGCTGCAGCCTCCATCGTAGCTCTGGTCAGGTTCTGAAAACCCACCAGGCAGTAGGGAGATAGTCAGGAAGTGAAAGCCAAGGTGCTCCCTTCGTAGGGACAAAGAACCAGAAGACAGGGGAAACTCCGCTAACACTATTAGGTATGTCAAACTCTACAATATGTAAATGTGGCCACCCCTTCTCCCACAAGTGATCCGTCAGGTTCACTGACAAGGACATGACCCATCAGCCCAAGGCTCCGGTTCACCAGAGAACACAGACACACACACACACACACTCTTCCGCAGATGATTTAATATCCAGGACTAGCGATGAGAAGTATTAGAACAATCCAATCGATTTCTCCCCCCCCCTTTGAGACAGCAAACATCAGACTATAAGTTATGATTGACATCAGAAATGCTCAAGTAAGTAAGTAAGTAAGTAAGTAAGTAAATTACTTCCAATTATGTTATTAGGGGTTAGTGCATTAAGCAACGGAAAATGATGTTCCAATAAATCCAATACAATCTCACAATTTCCAGGGATCGATTTCTTTCTGTTCCTTCAAGCCGATTGGTCCAACGTGTCAGAGCGTCGCCACAGCGGGTCTAGTCGACTACCTCTGGTCTACATTGCCAAGTGGGTAAGCGATGAATGTACACTCACGTTTCGACCGCACTGCAGCTGAATGAAGCTATGGTGCTTCAGGCTTTGAGGAAGTAGGAACTACACCAAACAGCCAGAGGGTTTCAGACCACGCCCCTACAGGCCTGATTGCTTCCAGTGCAGAGTGTATAAGCCGACTTTACGATTAATATTAGTGTACATTTGAGATTTTGTTGGCAAGATATTCAATAGGTGTGTTGGCCCTCATTATAACCAACAGGAGTGGGTTAAAGAAGGTCCACATGCTAAATCGGGAGGAATAAAAACAACTTATTGTCAAATCGTCACAGATCTCATGGCGGCCTCAAAGGTATAGCACGGTGTGCGCGCGCACGTGTCTGTGTGACTACCCACAAAAGCACCAACGGTGCCAGACACGTCCTCTCTGGGGAGCAAGGCTTTTTATAGATGCAAAAAAGCTTCACACACACACACACACACACACACACACACACACACACACACACACACACACACACACACACACACACACACACACACACACACACACACACACACACACACACACACACACCTTGGTAAGGATCTGATGGGACAGGACGGACCGCTGGCAGTCTCCCAGCACTGTAACAACAAGCCTTTCTCTCTCTCTCTTTCTGTTCTTACCCCAGCCAGCCAGCCCCCCCCCCCCTCCCCCCCCCCGTGCAGTACTCACATGATGCTCAGATGGTTAACTACAGCCCTAGGGTCGGGACATAGGAATGGTTCTCAAGACTCTTTTTCACACCTCAAGTTCTGCCTTCTCATGGACAAAGAAAAAGGCCAAACTCAATGAGAGGAGGGCTGCGTCTCAACCAGAACCTAAAAACTCATGAGCCGCAAATCGTGGCTCCAATGGCAAAAGATAAGAAAAACAAATATATCGGCTTCAGCTGGTTTCATTAGGATAAGTAAATGATTACGTTCAATTTCCCTGACTTCTTTCCAAATGAATTTACATTTTACCCAAGAAGCAGTTCAATGATCATTTTATTGTAAACGGCAGCGACAGATGTTCCCTGATGATTCCAATTGTTACAGTGTCTGTCTGTCTGTCTGTCTCGGTGTGACCCTGGAGCCCCCACATCTTTGACTCCCCACCCGCCCTCCCATCACAAGCAAGAAATGGCGTCAGCTGTAACGTACGTCCATCAATATTAATCCGCTGAGGCTCATCTCATTGCTTATTTATACACAATTATGGGTGTCACCAGGGCGGGGGGACACACCAGGAGGAAGCGTTCCACAATTGCAACAATTCCTGACGATTGTGTGCAAGGGTTTGGTAAACCACAACGTACTCTGAACAGTCAGGCATCCTTTAACCGGTGCAACAACATAGATTGTCATCCCATTTCTCTCAAAATGGAGACACACCTCAGCCCTTCAAACCACACGTCTCGTTGAACAAACAACACCACGTAAGAGGTTAATAACCGCCACGATGACAATCAAAAGGAGTCCCGAGAGATGTGTTTGAAAAACCACCTGGGGATAGTTGAGCTGCCACCACCACCAACACCCCCCTACTCGCTGTCAATCTGTATTTTCAATTGTCATGAGCCCCTGACGGGAATGTAAGGAATCCAAGTCAGGCAGCTAAAGGCAACGTCTTGACTAGGGGAGGAGGAGGAGGAGGAGGAGGAAGGGTTGTGGTGGAGGAGGAAGGAGGGTTGGGGAGGAGGAGGAGGGGGGGGGGGGTTGTGGAGGAGGAAGAGGAAGAGGTTGTGAGAGACAAGTCATTTACTTAAAGTTATCGTTGACTAACAAGAATAATATCGGTTCAAGTGTTCCGAAACAACGACTTTGTAATCATGTGCATATCAGGGTACACTGTGTACATAGAAACTGCATGTTAACCAACAGCCAGGGGGGCAAATGGTGTGGGCATTAAAAAATAATTGAATTGATTTTACAAAGCCTGTGGGCTATAGGATTATACTTTAATTGCCTATATATGAATAAGTCATCCAACAGCACTAAGCAAGACAGGAAAGCATTCCCCACCCCCCCAAAAAATGATCTTCTTTTTAAAAGTAGTACAAAATAATCAGTGTCACACCACAGTTGCACCATTCAGATCCATACAGAGGCCCATATCACTGCTCAACACAAAAAACAAACAGTTTAACTCCATTGCAATAACAGGAACCTTGGAGATCATAAAGTAGGCTTCTGATGAGACACGTCCATTCAGCAGTGGTGGTGACTAATATAGGAGAGGCACTGAGTGATGCCAGGACACTCTCGACACCACAAGTGAAACTGCGATCACATGTGATATTCAACTAAAAGGCTATCAGTGGATGAAAATAGACAACCGCAACGCAATAATCCTATCACTTGCGTCCAAAAAGAAACGCGTGTTTCAAAACGTAGAGAATCTTACTATCAATGTTGATCTGGTCGAAGCAGTGTCCGCTCCGTCTCCCGGCCATAGTGCCAGGCGATGGTCAACAGACACGGCTGACCTGAACGATGACAACAAGTGGGCTTTCACCCCCTCAGACACCGCTCTCGCAGCACAGGCTGAGCAGCAGCGCTGCTGTGTCGTGTCGACTGCAGGTCAGCCGTTTCACACCTCCAACCCCCCAAACCAGACGCCCGCTTCCACACTAACCGTTCTGTCATGCGCAGGTGGAGACTTTTTTTTTTTTTTACATTATTTTATTTTTATTGCAGCCCCTGAGCACTGTTACAGTCTCAATGGGCTTCGCGGCCAACCTTTTTATAAACACACACCCCCCTAGCCCCCCCAAACAGCTTAAAGGGAATGTAATTCTCAAGGAGGAAACCTTGGGAAGGAACACAGAAAGACAGATCCTTTCTTCCAGGGATGGTTACAATGAGTACAATGGGTGCAACAAAGCGCAGACATAACAGCACAACAAACAAACACAGGGGAATCCAATTAAGCTTACTTTGAATCCATTCATCCATTCATTATTGGATCGGGTAACACCATCTTTAGTGATCATGAAGTGAATGTTTATGGGCTCTTTTCTGACAGGACACTCCTCAACTAATCTTTTTATCTTGAGCAAGTGATGCGTTTATGATGCAGGAAAAACAACAACTCACACGTCAAATAAAAGATATAAAAGATTATGCTTCAGTCACTGCAATCCTATCAGTGACCATTGAATAGCAATATCCTTATGACACACTAATAACACCAGTGAGGCCCTTCCTATCGCGCGGTTCAGACAATAAAGTATTTGTATTCCTACAAAAACGTCGTCCCAGCTCCCTGTCCAATGACTTTCCATGATTTATGAAGGCAAAACATGATGAAACATTACACACACTCAATAACCTGCCCTGCCTGTCCGTCTTCCCCCATCCCTAATGTAATCAGTCAATATGCTTGTGAATCTCAAAAGGCGAGGACAATGAACGCTAGGTTAGCTGGACTGAATGGGAATACATGGGGAAAATATAGGCTTATATTCGGTGAGAGGCAAGACACAATCAGAGGTTGGCAGACGCAATTCACTGATATTCCTCGACTTTTCCTCAACTATGGATGATGAATCAAGTTCCCAGACTTTCCCTGTCTGGAATTGCAAATTTCAAGACATTCCATACATTGTCCGGAAAACCCTGTAGGGAACACAGGTCCTAAAGCCAGCCCTCCAGCTACACTGTTCCATCCAGATGGCCCCTACCCTGGCTCATGCAAGAGGGAGTCAAAGTAAGCATAGTTCACCTGTGAGCAGAGAATATCCCTAGCTATCTACATCACCCACACACACACACACACAAAGGCAGAAACGTCCATCACCACATAATAACCTCAACCGATTAAGTGCTCTGCTTGCCTTCACAGACAGCGATAGCTTTTACTACAACAGTACATGTGAGCATGTGCAAACACACACACACACACACACACACACACACACACACACACACACACACACACACACACACACACACACTTTGTGAACAGCAACCCAGAAGCTCTTTGAAGTTCCACAAGAAGGGTACCTGCTGTTCTCAGCAGTCAGGAAATAACACACACATATTCATCTATACTTCATTTACTCACACACACACACACACACACACACACACACACACACACACACACACACACACACACACACACACACACACACACAGACACACACACACACACTGCAGGGAAATACATGAGTGAACCACAAAATAGCAGGTCCACTTCGGTCCTTCAAATCAGGGGAGGATGAAAAAACGGGTCACCCATAAATAGAGCACCAATTCCAAGTACCTGCAGTTAGGCGGCGGGTCCAACGTAATGTCCGCCAACTCCTTCTGGATCCTGCCACAAAAAAAAATCAAACAACCTTTATTTATTTCTGTTCAGATCCAGGATCCAGTTTTAAATTGCATTCCCATGACTCAATTCAACACGACGTGGGCCAAGGTCTGCAAAGTGTTTGCTCTCAGCAGGTGATTTGTTTTTCCCCTCCGAGAAGGAAGGATGTGATGTTCAGATCCGTACCTTTTCGCGCTGGTCGACAAGAGTTTGGAAGTCTTGCTCATGCTGGCTTTGCTTTCTCGTTTCTTGGGGGTGCTTATCTCTAGAGTTGACGACGAGAAGGAAGACGAAGAGCTTGTGCTGGCACGCGAATCTTCATCAGACATACCGATCCTATGGGCTACGGGGTGCATAGGAAGGAAGGGAGAATTCGGCATGGGGAGGACATGACATGGACATGACATTGTCTAGCATTATAAACACGAATTGTTGCGACGAAAAAACCCATCGCTCGATTCAGTCAATAAACACCTTGACGTGTTCATACCTCGGTGGCGTGCAGCAGACAATGCAGATCACCGATTGGTTATTGTTATGTCGGACAACATATCACTTAACAACTAAAGGCTTTTAATTTGCTGGGAGCATTGGCTTCGTTCTCGGAGCACCGGTCTGATGAGCGACCTCAGCTAATGTTTGCGCTCAGGCGTTATTTTTAGCTTTTGTTTGGCTGCGACAAAAGCGATCATTTGAGGGGGAGAAAAACTAAACTGTAGGGAAGCAAAGGGGCTGTGTCCAACACTGTAAAGCAATGCACGGTCAGAGACGAGCTGATAACAATAACCCGACAGAAAAAGCAGAAATAATCAATGGGGCGATGTCGCATTCGACACAGGGATCCCCCCCCCCCTCCTCCCTCATCCTCCCCACTTCATCTGAACAATTTTTTACAGGCAAATGAAACTTTCACCGACAGCTCCGAGAATGGCTCGTTCATGCTGTCATCCAACACCAAACCTGTGCGTGAATCCAAACTAAATACAAACCCCACAGCGAGGAATGGATGGTGTCGTTTCACTTCTTTTTTTTCCTCTCATTGCATACATCCGTCGACATACAAAACTGATCTCAGTGCAGCCACCCATAGGATGGACCGATTATTTAAATCCCCCCCTGCTCCCCACCTCCGACGGCAACGGAGACACAACAGTGGTCCGATCATTTGCTAGAACCATTAACTTGGTCGGCATACATATCATATATCACGCGATTACATTGCAAACATTTGGTATTCGATACCTTCTCTTTGTGTCCGCGAGTGCCTCCGTCGCCTGGACGCGTGCCTTTCGCCTCTCGGAGAGCGGAAGTGCTGCTGCTGGTGCAACAGACACACACCAAGACAGATCCTAGGGCCGATGGGATCTATTGGGCACACATGCCAAGTTGAACCCAGTATCCGATTCAATTAAACCCTCGTTGAAATGGTTATTTCATTTTATTCGTATTGAATGACCTTTGGTTTTAACGTGTTCATTCAACGAGAGGATATTAAAAGCTAGGTTTAACGCCCCCCCCCCATGCGTCCGTCCCATTGTTGTCCACTGGATTGGTGTCACTCACACGTTTGTTGTGTTTTTAAGGGATTATATGTAGTCTCGGGTTGTGGTTGTGATTATTGGTTGAACACGGGATCAAGCCGGTTTAGGAGAAGTTGGACGGAGACAAGCGACTGATAAGCCGGTTTAGGAGAAGTTGGACGGAGACAAGCGACTGATGGCGAATTTTAAAGGTCCCATGACATACCACCAGGTGTGGTGTCATTAGCCTTTATAAGCAGTTTTGGAAATCTGCCCCTTATGACATCACAGGTGGGCGTGTCCACCTAGATGTGTGCTGGATAGATCAGTCTACCAGCCTACCCAGTGGACTTTAGCAAACGTTGCTCATCTATCCGTCACACATCTAGGTGGACACGCCCTCCTGTGATGTCATAAGGGGCAGATTTCCAAAACGGCTTGCAGCGGCTAATCACACCACACCTGGTGGCATGTCATGGGACCTTTAAGAGATTGGTCGACCCAGGCCTATCTATCTATCTATCTATCTATCTATCTATCTATCTATCTATCTATCTATCTATCTATCTATCTATCTATCTATCTATCTATCTATCTATCTATCTACCTACCTACCTACCTACCTACCTACCTACCTACCTACCTACCTACCTACCAACCTACCTACCTACCTACCTACCTACCTACCTACCTACCTACCTACCTACCTATCTATCTATCTATCTATCTATCTATCTATCTATCTATCCATCTATCAGGTTCTAAAGCCTATTCATATAATAATAACAATAATAATTAATGCATTGCATCTGTACAAGGCACCCAAATTGCTTTACACACACACACACACACCCCAATGTACATGCCATACATACCAACCACCCATCCACACACACACATACACACACACACACACACACACCAACATACATGCCATACATACAGGGGTGTAGCCAGGGGGGGGCCATGGCCCCCCCTGGTCAGAGGTTGGCCACCCCGCTGCCCCCCGCCACTATTAGTTTGATCTAACTTTGACTTATCATTCTTATGATATCATTCTCCCCCCCCCCCCCCCCCCCCCCCCCCCCCCCTTGACAATCAAGCATCCCCCCGTTGACAATCAAATGCCACCCCAAATATAAGACTGGCCTGAGCTGGCAACCACAGTAATAAAATCCTGGCTACGCCCCAGCATACATACCAACCATCCATCCATCCACACACACACACACACACACACACACACACACACACACACACACACACACACACACACACACACACACACACACACCATACTTCCAGATGTAAGGCCATGTCTTAATCATATCTCTCTCAAGTCCAGATGCAGTAAACAATAATCCGTCCGTCTGTGGCCGTCTCCTTCATAGTGCCCCTGCGTCTCCCAGTCAACCGTAATTAACCAGTCCTCCTGCTCCTCTTCACAACACATATTTAAGGCCCCGGCGAACAACAGTGCTCCCCGAATTTGAAGCAGACACAAAGAATCACACGTCCTTTAACTTTATGACCCATTGTTGATCGTATAGGATTGGCAATGAAAAACAGAATGGCTCTAGCTATCCTTTCGGTCATTATCGTTGCCTTAGAACCTGAACCTCACAGTTGTTGTTGGCTGTTGGCCTTCATAACGAAATGTGAGGTTTCTGGCAGGTTTGCCGTTTGCAAAAACCTGCAACACATTAAGGCGTAGCTTTCCGTCCAGACACCAAGAATTGGCATAACGTCTGTGTAACCGCGGCAGGGGTTAAACGTGTGGTTGTGTAACATTGCAAGCCGTGCATGGTTTTCGTGGTGTGGATTAACCTAAATCAATTTACCCTTTGGGTAGGTCTGAGTCATGGCAGCTATTTCCATTTTGGAACGGGTTTATGAAGGTGTTTGGAAAACGCACACAAAAGGTTAAGGCACTCGGTTCATTAACATCGCAGGGAATGTGGCTATTCAGCCTTGACACTTTTTTTTTTGGTGAAATGACAGCCGAGCTTTAAATACGAAGTATGATGAGATGATGATGATAGTGTTTCCCGGAAAACACAAATGACGTGTCATCCTACCAGGCGTGCAAGCAAGTTCTTTCAATCATTTCAGTCTCAAAAGAGGGGCGAGTCCTGCCCTGTTATCATTCAAACGTCTGCCGAGTGCCAATAGAAGCATTTACTTGACAGTCGTCCAACGTGCCCATATTCAGGGAAATCGCATTGTAGTACAACACTCACACACACACACACACACACACACACACACTAAAACAATTATGAGAGAATGAAGCAACAACAGTCCCCGGTCACGTTTACAAGCCAGTGTTTAATTGAATATTCAAGAGCATGTATTCACACGAGGCATTATGTACAGCAAGCCACCGCTTCCATGTCAAAAACGTTGCCATTTGCAAGACCCAAGCTGGGTTTGCAGTGTGGCCCATTTGATCTTTCTGAACAAAAAAGAAAAAAACGAACAAACCAAAGAATATGGAAGCGGCTGAAGTCTCTCACCCGTGCGGTCGCTCCACATCCAAACAGTAACATGGCCAGCGCATGAGAATGAATCCTGCTGTCATGCAATAATATGTCCAAAGAGGAGTTGTTTGAAAAATAACATTAAAATAGAGATGACAACAAAATAAATCAAAACTAAACAGACAAATATATCGCACTTGAAGATGGTGGTGGGGGGTAGCAAGCAGAGAGAGAGAGAGAGAGAGAGAGAGAGGTGTCGAGAATAATAGAATGATGTTATAAACAATGCAGTAACAGTTAAAAACAACAAACGACGACACCGGCACCATCACCATCATCATCGTCGTCTTCAACAACTTTTACATCAGCAACAGCAACGGTAACAACAACAACATCAACAGCAAACAACAACAAGAACAAGAACAGTATTAAAGCTTTTCATGACCATATCAACATTCAGCGTATTGGAAAATACAATCCCCAATAGACTCTGTATAAAAAAAGAAGCTTTCAAGTCAGCATGGAACAATTAACAGTTCGCCTTCACCCCCCCCCCCCCCCCCCCCCCCCCCCCCACCCTCATCCAATCAAAACGTCTGCAGTGGTCAACGTCTGGGTGTGCTTCCACAGATTAGATTCTGAGGGGCCGGTGTGTGTGTGTGTGTGTATGTGTGTGTGTGTGTGTGTGTGTGTTTGTGTGTGTGTGTGTGTGAGTATGGGGGTTGTGGGGCTTGAGGTGTGCGTGTGTGTCTGTGTGAGGGGGAGGGGGAGGGGGAAAGGGGCGGGGGGGGGAGGAGTTGTGGTCCGAAAACAGACGGGCCAGGGGGTGTAGGGGGTCCCCCAGAGTCTATGTGGCGTAGCGCTTGGTCCACTGTTTGGCTATCCTGTCGTGCTCCGCTCTGTTGGTCAGGTACTGTGTGGCGATGCTGCCCACCAGCGGGTCCGCTGTTGGGGGGGAGAAAAAGGGGAAAAGAGAGATATGGAACAACAGTTAGACAACTGTGTGTGTGTGTGTGTGTGTGTGTGTGTGTGTGTGTGTGTGTGTGTGTGTGTGTGTGTGTGTGTGTGTGTGTGTGTGTGTGTGTGTGTGTGTGTGCGTGCGTGCGTGCGTGTGCGTGTGCGTGCGTGCGCCTGCCTGCGTGCGTGTGAACAATGCGAAACACTGTAGGAACCAAAGAAAAAAAAGTTTCACATTTAAACTGGCATTCTCTTACTTGAGCCGAGAGCGGATCATGTGAAGCCCTGCAGCAAACACAAGCAGGCCTTCAGGTCAAAGCCTGGCTGAACCACAGCACACAACAAACCCTGGACCTACTAGGCTTTAAATCCACGTGCCAGTGATGAAGTGTCTTTCGGTCTGTGTATGTTGTATTGGTGTATACATGTGTAGTGTGTGTGTTTGTGTGTGTGTCTCAATGGAGTGATTGCCTGTCGCTGTGTTGATGCAAGATTGACCACGTGACATGCCGTGAGTCAACAACACGGATGATTATAAATTCCCACGGCTCCTCTATTGATTTTGCCCTTGTGTGTGAATGTGTGTGCGTATGTGTGTCTTGGGGGGAGGGGGCGGGAGAAGGGCGCATGATTTACATGGTTGTCGCACACCATCTTCGTGACCTCTCAGCAGAGGAGGCTTGTGTCTAAATGGCGTTTGGCTAATCTGAGCTGCCTCAATGGTTTCATCTCTCTAGTGGGCAGTGGGTGAGAGCAGACAGTACAGGGGAAGGGAGAGAGACAGAGAGAAAGAGAGAGAGAGAGAGAGAGAGAGAGAGAAAGAGAGAAGAGAGAGCGAGAGAGAGAGAGAGATCAAGAGCGAGAGCAAGAGAGACAGAAAAGAGACAGAGAGAGAAAGAGAGAGAGAGAGAGAGAGAAAGAAGTGATCGGCTCTTACATTCACCAAAAAGGTCTCCCACTCCCTCCGCCCACTGAAGCAACCATTGTTATCCTATCCTCTGCCCCCCCCCACCCTACCCCTCCCCCTTTGTGTTCCTCTCCTCACCATCTTCTTTCATCTCTTCTCATTTCCCGCCTAAAACACCTTCTGATTTGTGGTTCTTTCAGTCTTTTAACAATCTCTCCACCACAGCGCCACCCTACCTCTTCCCCTTCCTTTGTCTTCTCCTGCGTCTCATTTTCCCTTGCGTTAGTAATCTCGCTGAACCTCTGAAAACCCTTCTCTACTCATATCTGCAAATGTGAGCCGGCAGCTGGCTTCACACGCTCCGCAGAATCCCTCCCAGACATCAATTGTATCTCAGTACCCGTCATAGAGCATTAATGCTCTACGATTACGGTTCTTTTAGCGATTAGAAAAGGGCATGAGATAACATACGTAAACGGGGACATTAAAGAGCGAAAAAAAAAAGCACTGAGATCGGTCCTGAAATAGTTGAGTTGTCTGTTCACAATGAAAAGTTGTTTCAAAGCCATTTCACATGGCGTCGACGGCAGTGTGGGGCGCGTTAGCTCAGCATTGCATCACCGTGCTTTGACTTTAACGCGCGGTAGCGTGCTCGCTCACGTGCACGACGGTGGAACATCATGAGCTCAGCAGTCTTAGAGATTTAGTCGAGAGCCAGTTCACACCTGGCACTTAGCTTAATGCCAGTGTTGAATTAAACAAGGATTTTCATATACACCATTAGATTTAGATACTTCTTTGTTTATTCCTTTTCAGCCATAGGATTTTCTGCAGAAACATTCTGGGAAGAAATCCATCTTGAAGGACAGTTTTTGCATTTTTTTATCACAAGCGACAGACTCAGTCCTAACTCCAAAGCAGTTGGGGCTGTGCTGGTAATTGTGGCGGAATTTAACATGATAAGCTTTAAAGAAAGTAAACGCTGTAGCCTCGTCCCTGAACCTTTTCCCCCTGCCTATATTGAGGAGCATGGGCCCGATATTGATTCATTTACGGGGGCGTAATAAAATATAAAAGAACGCTTTGTGTCTCGCTTTTTCATGGCCACTACGCTGAATGAGTGACATCTAAATGGTCAAAGTATTATGAAGTGTGGTGTTGAATCAAGTAAATTATTGTTCCGGCCTTGAAGGGCAGAATTATTATATTCTTTTATGAAAGAAAATAAATAAGAAACAGCAGTCCAATGTTCATGGAGAAGCCCCTGTGTGTGTGTGTGTGTGTGTGTGTGTGTGTGAGTCAGAGGACCAGGTCTGTCGCTTATAAAAATGTAATAAAATAGTCCTTCAAGATGGCTCTCTTCCCAGGATTTGTCTGCAGAAAATGGAATTAACATAAAAATTGAAATATCTAAATATAAATGCGTATAGAAAAATCCTGTTTAATGAAACACTGACATTAAGCTGGGTGTGTGTGTACAAGGACCTGTGCACGTGTGTTTGTGAATGCACGTGTGTGTGTGTGTGTGTGTTTGTGTGTGCACTCTTGTGTCTGTGTGCTCTTGTGTCTGTGTGTGTGTGTGTGTGTGCGTTTGCTCTTGTGTCCGTGTGCTCTTGCGTCTGTGTGTGTGTGTGTGTTTGTGTGCGCGCGTTTGCGTATGCTCTTGTGTGCGTGTGCTCTTGCATGTGTGTGTGTGTGTGTATGTGCGCTGCAGGTCATTACCGGGGTTGCAGTCTGTGAGCAGGGAGCAGATGGACAGCAGGACCTTGGAGATGGTGAGGGCGGGACTCCAGTTGTCCTTCAGGATGTCCAGACAGATCACCCCCTGGCTGTTGATGTTGCAGTGGTAGATCCTGGTGCGGAACGTCACCTGGGTAACACACAGGTAGGCAGCGGGGACATTAGTTATATATATAGATATATATATACACATACATACATACACACACACACACACACACACACAAACACACACACACTCACAAAGACACTCCCACAAACACACAGTGGCACACAGGCAGATCAAGCCGACTGTTATAATTCATAGTTTGTCCTTATTTTAGTCTGCATCAAACAAACTGAAAATAACCCTGCGTCGTCTGTCAATACAAATATAGCACTACATCTTTTTATAAACACAAACACAATACACATTTGCCTAGCGTGAAGGGAAACGTCCTCTTCGTCGTGTAATATATGTGCAGGGGCTATGCACACAGTGCACAAAATTGCCCCCCCCGCATAATAAAGATGATACAGTGAGAGGTTTAGAGCTGGGTGCTCTGCATGCCGAGAACGTTCACGGGAGTGTGAGGAATTTTAAAACGGCTGCCCCCTTTTCCTTTCTTGCACGCTTTCGCTCTCGTACTGGTACATAATCAAGAGCATTTCTCCCCGTTAGATCGGAATCACCGAACTGAGCACATCCGCTCACCGCCTGACACTGTGTTGTATCACATCGTCCTTCTTCACACACATCAACAGAAAACCACCAATCGTATCCTTTTGATCCCTGCAAAATCCATAGTTGTGTAGCGTTGACGAGAGACCTGCCTGACGGACCTGAGACGGATAGAAGTTATTATGACTCAAGGCAGGTAAAAGTAACAGCCTTCCGCGCCCCGTAATTGAGCCTGGTGGAGGTGTGGGGAGGCATTAGTCATACGTCAATAACAAACGGCAACGGCGGTACCTTGCAATGTGAGCGCAACCCTCAGCAACATTTACGTCAGATTTTTTAATAGACCCACTTTTGAAACACTTTATATATATATATAAATATATATTTATACACCCACACACCTCCCCACACACACACACACACCACACCCGTGCACGTGTATGCGTGTGTAAGCGTGCGTGTGTGTGTCTGTGCGTGCGTGTCTGTGTGTGCGTGCATATGCCTGCGTATGCCTACCAATGCTTCTGTGTGCGCGTGCGTGGATCTCTATGCGTGTGTATGAACGTGTATGCATGTGTATGCGTGCGTGTGAGCCATTTACGCTTACTACCTGTATTACTGCGATCAAGTACTGCAGCAGCTGCATCGGTGCATGGCCTTTTATGGTGTACTCAAGAGTGTTTAGGGGTTGCGGCTGCCATTTTACAAGGTGGAAAATAAAGCGGATTGATGTCCTTGCTGCCATTATTAACTAAGTAAGCCCCCGCCCCCTCCCACACCCACAGCCGTCCCCTCTCCAGCATCCGAATCCCTGTGATGGCCTCTCAAACCTCCCCATGCCGAGGAGTTCCTGGTGATTCCTGTATGGATTGGAGGATCGGCTCACTGACACACGCACGCACGCACGCACGCACACCAAACACACACACACACACACACACCAAACACACAAACACCCTAACCCTGTAAGGATCAGAGGAGTGCTCATTGACACAAGCACACACACACACATGCACGCACACATATATGCACACACTGACATGTGTGTGTGTGTGTGTGTGTGTGTGTGTGTGTGTGTGTGTCAATGTGTGTGTGTGTGTGTCAATGTGTGTGTGCGTGCGTGCATGCGTGTGTCAGTGACATCCGCCCTTGAGCAAGGCGAAGCGGGAGGCTGACTCAGGGGACAAAAGGCAGGCACCTCATTAGTGAGCCGGCGTGGTGACCTCTGCCCAGAGAGCAGCACAGACGCCATACAAGTTAGGAGCTGGAGGAGACTTCACCACTAGTTGTTGTTTCAGAGGAGGATGGGAGGGGATCCTCTTCGTAATGAGATACAAAGAACTCACAGGACCCCCCCCCCCCAG